>NC_140978.1:17462500-17485000 GCF_056783735.1 Eptatretus burgeri
GTCAAACTCCTCAGCAACTGCTCCGGTTGGTAAATGCTTCTTTTGTGGGTACAAAAGACACCTCCGCCACAAATGCCCTGCCAGAGATGCCACATGCATGAATTGCGACAAGAAAGGGCATTATGCCAGGGTATGTAAATCTACTCTAAGGAGAAATAAACCCACTTCTGCGGCTCTCTACTCGCAAAAGAAACTAACTGCAGCCTCCCCGGGGAATCTATCCAAGGCTATCATCAACGTACGAATTAACGGGCATATGGCTGAGGCACTGATTGATACCGGTAGCTCTGAAAGTTTCGTCAACACTCGCTAGTGAAGGGCAGGAAATGGAAAATCCACCCGACAGACAATACGGTATGCATGGCCGCCACATCACTACAGTCCCGCGTACGAGGGTACTGCAATGTTGAATTGGACGTAAAAGGGTACACGCATCGGGATGTAAGGGTACTGGTGCTTCGTGATTTATGCGCAGACGTAATTCTGGGTCATAATGTCCTCAAGCAGCACACGAGCGTCGAAATACCCTTTGGAGGAAGCAAACCTCGTCTAATTTTAAATGCTTTGACCACCGCCGAGGTAACATCCCCCCAGCTGTTCGCTAACTTGTCGCCGGTCTGCAAACCGATAGCGATCAAATCGCGGCGATATACCACTGCTGATATGAATTTCATCACTTCAGAGACCAAGCGATTACTGGAAGAAGGAATTATAGAACCGAGCGATTCGCCATGGCGCGCACAGTTGTTGGTGACCAGCAGCCAGAACCATAAGAAACGAATGGTTGTCGATTATTCCCAAACGATCAATCGCTTCACCCAACTCGACGCCTACCCCCTGCCGCGCATAGATGAGATGGTCGAACGCGTGGCCAATTATAAGATATTCAGCACCATCGATGTGCGAAGCGCCTATCATCAAATTCCCATCCGAGAGGAAGACAAACCTTACACCGCATTCCAGGCAGGTAGGCGCCTCTTCCAATTCAGGAGGATTCCATTCGGTGTCACGAATGGAGTAGCTTGCTTCCAACGGGTTATGGACGACATCATCTCAGATGAAAACCTCAAAGACACTTTTGTTTACGTGGACAATGTCACAGTGTGTGGAAGGGATCAGGGGGAACATGACATGAATCTGGACAGATTCTTGAGCATTGCTAGAAAATATAATCTGACTCTCAACTACGAGAAATGCGTATTCTCGGCAAGGTCAATTGACCTTCTCGGCTACACGATAGCTGACGGCACGATTAAGCCTGATCCTGAACGATTGCGCCCACTTCGTGAGCTACCCCCACCTCAGGACCTGCAGACAATGCGCCGGGTGATCGGCATGTTCGCTTACTATGCAAGATGGATTTCGCAATACTCCGAGAAAATACATCCCCTAGTGCATTGCAAAAACTTTCCACCAGATGCCGCTGTTGTAACAGCTTTCCACAACCTCAAAGACGATATCAGTAATTCCGTGGTATTATCGATCGATAGCTCGGTGCCCTTCGTGGTGGAGACAGATGCTTCAGATCACGCGATAGCTGCTATGCTTAATCAGTCTGGGCGACCCGTCGCGTTCTTCTCGAGAACTCTCTCTGGAAGCGAGCAGAGACACTCGGCAATAGAGAAGGAGGCGTACGCCATCGTCGAAGCGCTGCGTAAATGGAGACATTATTTACTGGGAAACCACTTCACGCTCGTTACGGACCAACGATCCGTGGCATTCATGTTTGATGGGAAAAATAACGGGAAAATTAAGAATGAAAAAATTATGAGATGGCGGATAGACCTAGCTTGCTATAGCTACGACATAGTCTACCGGCCCGGGAGGGAAAACCCTGCTGCAGACACCTTCTCTCGGGTCTACTGCTCGGCGACAATTAGTTTGGCTTTGCAAGACCTCCATGTGACTCTGTGCCACCCGGGGGTAACCAGAAAGGCACATTTCGTGCGCAGACAGAACCTGCCCTATTCTATTGAAGATATTAAACAAATGAATGCTTCATGCCCTGTTTGTGCTGAACTAAAACCCAGATTCTATGGTGCGGCTCCTGGCAGATTGATCAAGGCCACTTCTCCCTTCGAGAGACTAAACATTGACTTCAAAGGGCCCCTGCCGACCGAGACCGACAACAGATACATATTCACTGTTGTTGATGAGTATTCAAGGTTCCCTTTCGCATTTCCGTGCTCGGATATGACCTCAGGCACTGTCGTGAAATGTCTGTCTGACCTCTTCGCTATGTTTGGGAAACCTTCGTACATACATTCAGACAGAGGGCCGTATTTCATGTCGGCCGGGCTAAAACAATTCCTATTAGAGCACGGCATAGCAACTAGTCGAACGACGGGTTACAACCCACAGGGTAATGGGCTGGTGGAGCGGTATAACGGAGTCATTTGGAAAGCCGTAACTCTGGCGTTGAAATCAAGAGGACTGGGCCCCGGGCAATGGGAGGTTACCCTTCCCGACGCTCTGAATTCCATACGCTCTTTGCTCTGCACGTCCACCAATGCAACTCCTCACGAACGAATGTTTACTCACCAACGACGTTATGTTGACAGCCAATCGGTGCCCAACTGGCTAACCCATCCCGGAACAGTGTTCATGAAACGCCCGGTACGACAAAGCAAGTATGAACCCATGGTGGAAGAGGTCGAACTCATCGATACTAATCCAGCGTATGCTCATGTCAGGCTCCCGGATGGCAGGGAGACCACTGTGTCGGTTCGCCATTTGGCTCCCTCAGGTACTCCTCCCTCAGGTACACCACCATCTGGCACACCTCCCTCTGACATCCCCTCCCCAGGTGTTCCCCCCCCAGGGACTCCACCCGAGAAGGGTGACGACGGAGCTACCGCGTTCCACCCGAGAGCGATCGGGGAGTCATCTCCGGCACGAGTCGAGGCTCACCAAGAGGATCGGAAGCCTCCCTCAAGTGAAACTGCCATCTACTCCCGGAGAGGCCGACGAATAATACCCCCTCGCCGACTCAATCTGTAAAGGGGATTATCGGCATCCTCGATGCTCATGCTCCTATATGCTCGTTACATAATATATCGATGCTCATTACCATGCTCCTACTACTCAAAATAATCCTCACTGCTTGGCATGTATGCTTCTGTAGCTTAGATAGTTCGCGTTGCTTAAAATGTATACTCCTGTAGCGCTGAAGTAATCATGGTGCGTTAGCTGGGCCTCTAGTTACATTTTAAAGATGGGGAGAATGTGGTGAATTGAAGGTCGTGACGTGTGATCACATGTTGCCCGGCTCGAGCACAGAAGAGATAAAGCTGAGGCTCGGCTCGGTCGGGGGGATTGTCCCAGGGGCATTGTCGTTTTATGTCGGCGGCTCACTTGGTGCTCATTGAATGGTGAGAATACTGATTGATATATAATACTGATTTATTTTGCGGTGATTAGTTGCGCGTGTATACCTTACTGCTTATGTACTCCATGCTGCGTCTGTATTTCCTGGTGTGCCCGTAGAAGCGGCTCCAATCAAATGGAATAAAGCCTACACTCTGAAGGTTCTTCTCTCGTCTTCATTTCATAGCGTTTGGATTTTATAAATACGTAATCATTGCATCGATGTTATAATTTATAAATGAAGAAACGAGCTCCTGTCAATTGTGATATATATATTTTCGGAACAGTGCGATTGTTTTAACAACATAAAAAGCTTCACCAAAAAGAAATTTGCGTTTTCATTTCGACTGTAACAACGGTTTATTCGCGGAATTCTTCAATTCAAAGGTAATTTACTTGCTGGAAGGTAAACGTGCAAATATTGGTTCAGTTTGAAAGCCGATTTCCTTGAATCCTGATTTAGCACGACCCCGCTTTTTTCACGATGACATTTTATGGACCTCAACGATCGCATTATAACAGGGCCACACTGTCGTTTATTATCATTATGAAGTGTTATGTACTGTACAGCGTACATAATTGTATGTGCTATTTTTATACGACTGGCAGCGCTACGTCGGCTACATCACTCAGCGATAGGAATTTTTCAGCTACTTTTATTTTATTTTTTTTTTCAGAGCTGGCAGATCCGTCTTATATGCGATCCGTCGTTGCCCGGAACGTCGTTAAGCGGCGCATGACTATGTATATATATATATATATATATATATATATATATATATATATATATATATATATATATATATATATATATATATATATATATCTTCTTCTTTCGGCTGCTCCCCTTAGGGGTCGCCACAGCGGATCATCCGTATGATCCGCATAGTGATTTGGCACATGTTTTACACCGGATGCCCTTCCTGACGCAACCCTGGTCGCCTCTAACGACACAGGGATATGGTACACCTATTTTAACCGGGGTATACACCGGCCCAGTACTCTGAAACTCACTTCGCCGACCTCGGAAGGATGACAGGCTGAGTCAACCCCCTGGTGTATTAATTCAGTGGCCCAACGGGGCTTGAACTCAGGATCTTTTGGATCCCAAGCCACTGCCCTAACCACTGCGCCAACACCAGGCTCATATGTATGTATATATATATATATATATATATATATATATATATATATATATATATATATATATATATAGATATATATATATATATATATATATATATATATATATATATATATATATATATATATATATAT
Organism: Eptatretus burgeri; assembly: GCF_056783735.1. Lineage (NCBI taxonomy): Eukaryota > Metazoa > Chordata > Myxini > Myxiniformes > Myxinidae > Eptatretus > Eptatretus burgeri. The sequence goes on from NC_140978.1 coordinate 17,467,145, forward strand.
ATATATATATATATATATATATATATATATATATATATATATATATATATATTGTTACGGATTCTTGCCCGCCGGCGTGCTGACGGCCACGTAACTCGAATCGCGGCACGTCGCCCACCGGACGGACAATCCAGTCGTGACCCTCTCGGACTAACGCCGGGAACCAGTCACGGGTGGACCTTTCGGTCTCACCGCGATCGAGCCAATCAGCCCCCGCGTGGGATAGGGTTGCTCGCCAAATTCGACCTACCTAAGTACCCACACAGAGGGTAGACCGGGCGATCGCACCTCGCCGCAGGTCGACTTCGGACACGGGCCACTTAAGCGACCCGTTCCGTACTATCGGGATAACCGAGCGGTGTTATCGTCGGCCTCGACGGTTCGATTAATTATCGGGCGTATTCAGCCCACTACCAACCCTTTACGTGAAGCAAGATGAGGATTCAATGAAAGAAATGACGAAGCGAAGCGGGAAACAGTTCAACACAAAGCACATTTATTCGCGATGAACGGAAAGCACACATATTCAATTCCACCAAAAGCACATAGAAAAGGAAAAGAAACACAATGCAATTCCACCAAAAGCACATAGAAGGAAAAGAAACACAATGCAGAGCTAATACCGACCACGCGAGCACACGGCAACACTTATACAATTTTACTTCACAGACGGCGCCGACAACACATACTCAAAACCAAGAAAAAGAACACCCTCAAGGATGAGGCGGGCCTGAGGCCGAGACCGGGTCGGGCCTACCCGTCTGGTGATGAGACGCGGAGCGGCGATGGTGCCTCAACTCCGCGGGCCTCGCGGACAGTGTCTGGTAGGGGGTGGGAAAGGGGCCCCCTTGGTCGCACTATCTCAGCGCGGGGGGAAACAGGAGGGGGTTGCTGATGCTCGGGGGAAAGGAGGATTTCTACTCTGCCTCGAGTCCCGCGACGAGCGTCTCCACCTCGACCAGGTCGCGCCGTCGGCCTCCCTGGTGTGCAGCTCCCGGCACGACGCGAGCACCCCCTCGTCTGCCCTTGCCACCTCTCCACAGCTTCGTCCTCTTCGCTCCGACTCCAACGCACACGACGACGACGACCAACTCCTTCTTGCTTCTTCTTCCCAACTCCACCGACTGCGAAGTCTTCACTCTCTTGACTTGACGAACGCGGTCGCTTGTATAAGCCCCGTGGCTTCGCTCTCTCATCTTTGACCCCCTGCCTTCGACCTTTCACCTCGCTCCCCATTGGCCCGAGAAAAAGTGGGCGTGAATGCATTTTGATCCATGAATTTGCATATAGCGACCGCCCTCCAACGCCCTGGAGGCGGGGCCAAATCGCCCCTCGCTCACCGATTGGACGGAACAAAAGTGGGCGTGTGTCGTTTTTGATCCGTTTTTGGAGCGGAAAGTCCGTGGTTTTGTACACGCTGTTCGGCGCGCGCCCTGCACGAGTCCAATACCGGTACCCACAAGCGGCGCAAGAACGGTGGCGATGCGACGGTTGCGAGGGTTGACGGTCAAGGTCGTGGCTGTTGTGGTGAAGCGGCGTTGTGGTGGGTGGTTGATGTTGTGATGACTGTTTGAGACACGGTTGGCGGTGGTAATCATGGCGGTTGGTCCAAAATAAAGATAGTAAAAGAAAAACGGCTATCCTGAAGAGTCGCAGCACGCATGAATGACATTTATTCCCTCTAGACAACGGGTTTGGGCCTAACTACACATATACTTACCGAGATATCTCACCTAAGGGACCTGAATGGTGGTTTGCGAATTTGGTAACCACAACAATATATATATACACACACACACACACACTATCACCATGAGAGGCTTGCTCACAGAGCTTGAGAAAGCTTGTGTACCACCACAAGATAAAAATTTACCTAAGGCTGACTCTTCTTCCTGTTTGTTGTAAAATTGATAGAGTGGACTCGAGTAACCTTTGTTGGTTGGCTGTGCCTGTTCTATGTCAATACACACGCACAATATTTTGCTTGGCTTGTTTAGTGTTGCCACAAGACATTCTGGCTAATGCAATGAGGTAGCCAAGTTCAAACCCAGGATACAATTTCATTGATGTCTTAATATTTATGTGCTGTGCATTACTTAAGCAAAAGCTTCTCCTTGAGTCAAAGGTCAATGTAAAAACTGGACGTTATCATTTGCTGCTCATGGTTGCAATATGAATGTGTGTTCATGACCCATATCCATGTGTGATATTTTAGAACACAAAGTGACATCTTTGCATTTCCTTCACTGGTTGTTGGCATGTGGACTGCAGCATGATTCACTGAGGAAGTAGCAGAATTTATTTTGTGTTGTAACACAGTGACATACGTGCTCCATGTGGATGTCTCAATCACATGATAATAGGCTGCGACATAACTAAATTTTTTTAATTTCCATGGATGGCACTTTGCGGCGAGTGTAGACATACTATTGTTGTGAGGTGTTGGAAGTGAATTATCACCACAATCTCTGCTTGCTGCACTTCAACAGAGACTATGAGTGTGAACGTTTGTTTGTTTGTTTGTTTGTTTTATACAACGAGTTCACAAGACTTGCCACATTCACAAGACAAGTTAAATTTGTTTTATTGGTGTTCCTTCCGAGTAACATCTCATAATTCACAACTCGAGGGCTGCGATCGGAGATTCTGATGGTTCCCGATATAGCTAACTCGTAATGTTAACCAATTTGTAGCACTTGAAATTCTGCCTAATGAATAATAATTATTATTATTATAGAAAAGTTAAATAATTGATAATTTAAAACTATTTAAATAATTGAAAATTGGGAAAATGTCAAGATAAAAACTAAAATAAGGTAATTGAAAATGTAATGACTAAAAATAATTAAAACATTAAATTAAATAATTCTAGTTAATTAATTTGTTGAAATACTAGAGTCAAAAGAGTTGCAATTTTAGATCGAGTTTCTGTCTGCGAGTTTCGACTGTCCTCTCATCACAACAGGTTCTGGAGAGTCACCATCACCGCCCCCACCCGTAATGCTTTTCCGAAAGCTGGATTCGGAAATATCAGGATTTTTACTGGTCATGCTACACCTCAGAACACCTTGAAGTTCACATCGATTGATACGTCATGGGAAATGTATTCACATTAATCGATGTTAAACAATATCAAAAATTGTTCTTCCTGCTGTTGACAACCTGAACATAAATATTAATGTGCTGTCATTTTGTCACATTACCATGCAGCTCATCATCTCTGGAAATGTCAGCAGCCAAATGGTGTTTGCAAAGCATGTTTATATGAACATTTAAATTAAATTACAGAGTAATGCTTGAAACGTGTGCATAACCAGTTCTCAGGAAGTTAAGAGATACATTAAATAAATCACTTTAAAGATAATGGCAGAATTTCTTTAATCCATTTTTAAAATTGCAGATGCTTCGGTCTAATTGTAAAAATACATTCAATGTACCCTCGATGCTCATACAGGGCATTTTAAAAATAGTATCTCAACCTTTCATCGGAATTTTATTGGTGATTATATTCCTTCTCCCAAAAACTTTCGTTTCTGGAAACTTTTTGTCAGCAGAACAGATGACCTTTGGTATGAAAGAGCAAACTTTGATTTTGGAGCAAGTTGGGCAGAATTCCATAATAATCATTCTCCTAATTTGCTGGTCTGCGCATGTTAGTTCTTCATTCGCAAAGAAGCTTCAAGCACCATCTGTAAGATCTGGAGGGTTATCACATGATATCAAATTCGATCTCTCAGGTGACAATTTTGGTTCAAAGGTTACAGTACAAATATGCCACAGGATATTCAGAGAGATGCTGAGGTTTCTTGATTAGGATCCATAGCAGGAAGTCTCATTTATATGGAATGTTAGTTACTCCATGTGGAAACACACTGGAAAAATTAGCGGAATGAATTAATTCAAGCTGTTACTTCATACATGTGACAGAATTAACTGGGTATTCATTAATGCGTGTCTACCTGAAAGCTGTGTTGCTATGCAGCGTTTTACTTATTATCTGTCACTTTAAAAAGGTTTGAGTCATGTCTGATTAGCTCCTACTGGCATCCACCAACACAGCATCCTGCTGGAGTTATCAAAAATTGCTCTGAAAAGCATACTGGTCAAGTACGCTCATGATTTCACTCAAATGGGAATGTTGTGACATCAAAGCCAATTGGAGTTAGTGTTAATAATATACTCTACCACTCATAAGTTTTAGAACATCCCAATTTTAAGTTTATACTGAAATTTAAGAACTTTAAGTCTAGTGAATAACCTGAAATGGGACAAAGCAAAGCAGTAAACTGCCAGAGGTTAAAAAAAGGTAAGGTTACCAAAAACTGAAAAATAATGTAAATTTTAGAATTGTTAAAAAAGGTAAAAGCAAAGGAAAGGTAGAGCGACACTTTCCAGGTAAAAAAAAAAGTAATGGGTTAGCAACTGCAGCTGTTCTGCAGCAATAGAAGTAAATTAAGCCTTGAAAGTTGATGCAAACAATTCCTACAGGTGTCCCAACTTTTGTTTATTAGTTACAAACCCTCTGTATAAAAGCAGTGTTGGAACAGACTGTGTTGCTGTACCCTCTGAAGCATTATTTGGACAATATTGCACTGCAGGAAGTAGTATATTGCTATCATAATGGTGAGAAGACAATTAAAGGAAGACAGACAGATCATGATAACCCTTAAAAGTGTATGTCTTTCCTTTAGATAAATTGCAAAGCAGCCAAGGTGTCAGTGAGTACAGTTTCCTACACCATCAAAAAGGCACTTGGAAACTGGAGGAAACTCTGACAGGAAGAGGTCTGGCAGACCCAAAGGCACAACACAATCAGAAGACAAGTTTCTGAGAGTCAACAGCTTGCGTGATAGGCGGCTCACAGCGCAGCAGCTTTCAGCACAGTTTAACACTGGTCGAAGTAAGGAAGTCTCAGTTTCAACTGTGAAGAGAAGACTTTGAGCTGCAGGTTTGACAGGTCGAGTGGCAGTAAGAAAGCTATGGTTAAGATGGCAAAATAATAAAAAGGCTTCCCTGGGTCATGAAGCACCGCCAGTGAACTACTGAAAACTGGAAGAAGGTCTAATGGACCGATGAATCAAAATTTGAAATCTTCAGTTCATCACGCAGGGTTTTTGTATGCCATCGAGTCGGCGAAAGGATGGTTCCTCAGTGTGTGACACCAACTGTCAAACATGGAGGAGGAAGTGTGATGATCTGGGGCTCTTTTGCTGGATCCAGAGTCGGCGACTTGCACAGAGTGACTGCCACCCTGAATGAAAAGGGCAACCACAGCATTTTGCAGCTCCCTGAAATACCCTCTGGTCTACGCCTAGTTTGTCAGGGGTTCATCCTACAGCAATATAACTACACAAAACATACCTCCAGGCTATGTCAGAACTACCTTTGAAGAAAAAAAAACAAGACTGTAGGCTTCAAATCATGGAATGACCAGCACAGTCTCCAGACTTAAACCCCATCGAGCTGGTTTGGAATGATCTGGACAGAAGGGTGAAAGCAAAGCAACCTACAAGTGCAACACATTTGTGGGAACTTCTGCAACAGTGTTGGGAAGAACTTTCCGAACAATATTTGATTTCCATTTGAGAAAGAATGCCACGAGTATGTTCGGCTGTTATATCTGCAACAGTTGCTACTTTGATGAGTCAAAAATTTAGATTAAATTTTGTTCAACAAAACAATTCCATGCTTTCTTTTTTTATCTGCAATTGTTTATTTGTTCTATGCTTTAATTTCAGAGTACATTGAAATATTAAACTGCTTAAATTTCAGTAAAACCTGGAAAAATGGGGGTGTTCAAAAACTTTTTACTGGTGGAGTAATTATTGGAAAGGGATTTGTGAATTAATAACTTAACTAAGCACATATCAAAGATCACAATTAAATTAATACTCTGCAAACCAAAAGTGTTGTAATGTGGAAATCATTTTTCATCATAATGTTGCTTAATGCCAATAGTTACATCAGGTGTTACATTTGGATAGATTGAGATGGAATTCAATGACTTCTTATTTTTTTATGTTGAAGGCTACAGGCACGAACTGAATAGTTCTCATCGAGGCCAAGCCTTAAATAAAACAACGGTATTGAAAGAAAAGTAAGGAAAGGGAGAATAGTTTTAGAGAAAGTTAAAAATCTGCTTTTTGAAAATGGGATGGTCATAAACATCGTAATGGCCCACCATTAAGTTGCCAATGGCCACACAATAATCATGCGATGTCGTGGCTTGTCGAATATTCCTTGGTCTCACTAAAGGTGGAGGTACACAGGCAGCAAGTTCTTGCGAGCAGAAACCGAAGTAATATCTGTATAAAAGAGAAAGAGAGCCTACTATGCGGCGTAATTTGAGCGGGTCAAGTTTTGAGGTCACATTGGAAGAGTTGCCAAGTCGAATAACTTTGGATTCAATTCTGTCCAGTAAGTATGTGGAGCTGGAACCTCCCCAGATGTGAGAGCAGTACTCTTTACAAGGACGAATCAATCCTTTATATTGTTTGAGCAACAGTTCAGAGGAGAAGAATCTTCAACATCTGAACAGGACTCTTAATTTCTTCAAGGCAGACTTTACTGTTTGTGCAATGTGTGGATTCCAGGATAAATTTGATGTTAGAGTGACACCTTGTAGGTTTATTGTACATCACATGGTGTAATTGTAGAGCTTTCAAAGGAGATTGGAGAGTTGAGAGGAGTTTTAGAGAGAGAGATGGGAAGAAATTGAGTTTTTGAAGCATTAAACTTAACTTGATTACATTTGCCCCACTGGAAGATCTTGTTCAAATCCGAATTTAAAGAGGTGGCTGTGATGAAACGAGATGTAGATAGAGTGAGGGAAGACGGGGCAGATGAGAGACATGAAGCAATTTAATGTTGAGTCATCAGCATACAAGTGCATTTGGTTATTTGTGGAAGGAAGAAGGTCATTGATAAAAAGAAGGAAGAGTGTTGGGGACACAACGGAACCCTGACGTGCACTGCTGCTGATAGGGAAGGGGGTCGATGTTGAACCATCAACAATTATGGAGATAGGGCGGTCAGAGCGAAAGCTCGATATGAGAGAGCAGAGTGAAGGAGGAAAGCCAAAAGTGGGAAGCTTGGATATCAAACCCCAACGCCAAACTCTGTCAGAGGCTTTTGAGATATCAAGGCCTACAACAAAGGATTCCCCAAAGTCTCTCAAAGAAGAGGCGCAGACATTCGTTATGAAAGAAAGTTTCTCACCTGCAGATCTTGCCTTGTGAAAGCCATATTGGTGGTCAGATAGAAGACTGTTAGATTCAAGATGCTTGAGAAAATGGGAATTGAGAAAACCTTCAAAGACTTTGGAAACAGTAGAATTCAGAGCAATGGGACAGTAGTTAGAGTGGTTTGAATGACCACCCTTCTTTAAAATAGACTGTACGAAGGCATGTTTCCAGGTAAGAGGAAAAGTTTGGGTTTTTAAACAAAACCGAAACAAACGAGCAAGCACGGGTGCAAGTTCTGAAGCACATTCCTTCAAGACATGGGGAGGAATGCCATCTTGCCCATAGGCCTTGCATATGTCCAGTGAGAGGAGTATTTTTTTGACTGCATGAAAAGAGATTTTTTTTGGAGGGACATAGGATTGGTGAAGGGAGCATCAGAGGGAGATGGAATGTTAGAGTCATTCAGTGTGGAGTTAGAGGAGAAAAGAGAACCAACAAGTTGCTTTATCAGTCGGAGAGACAGCGATAGTGTCATCTGAATGGAAAAGCAAAGGAAAGGTAGAGCGACAAGTTGTTGGAGATACTTTTAGCAAAGTACCAGAAAGATCTATTAGTGGAAAAAGATGAGAGGTTGTCACATTTATTTTGAATAAAGGAATGCTTCGCTTCATGAATAACATGTTTGCAATGATTTCTGGCAGATATGAAAGCTGAATGTGAAGCAGAGGAAGAAGTTTTTCCACGTCCGAAATGTGGCATCCCTTGCACGAATGGCCGCAGAGCAGGAAATATTGAACCAACAATTGGTCGGAGATATAGACTTGAAAGAGAAGGGGATATAAGACTCCATTCCTGCAATAATAGCCACAGCTATACGTTCATCAGAGATGGAGGCATCGCCCGAGGGGAGACAGTAGTTTTTCTAAGGAAAGTCAGAAAAGAAGTTTCGTAAGCCATTCCAGTCAGCATTATTAAAATGCCAATACCAGCTTTTCGTCGTTGCAGTCAGATGTGAAGAAGTGGTGGTAGGTAAAGTGACATTCACGAGATTGTGGTCAGAAGAAGCAATTGGAGGTGGAATTGTGTATTTGTAATGCAACGGATTGGAAGTGAAGAATAAATCCAAAGTCTTGGTCGTGTGGTCATGACGATCTGGGATATGGGTAGGCTGAGTGATAGTTTGTTCCAAATCATTAAGAATGGAAAATGTAAGACCTTCATCCCCCTCCCCCCCCCCCCGCTCCCAACATCCGTGTGAGAAGATTTCAGCCACTCCCTGTGGTGTACATTTAAGTCTCGGAGATAGAGAAATTATGTTTGGGGGTGCTCAGATGTCATGACCTCATGGCAAGAGTTGAGATAGTAAAGAAAGCTATAAAGTTTGTGGAATTGGGAGAGCAGTAAGTGAAAAAGAGAAAGATAGTGATGGTCAGGAGACAAATTTTAAGCCAGATGACATCAAAGTTTGGAGATTCAAGGTCCACAAGGTGTTCAGCAGGTATGTTGATGTTGGAGTTTACACAGGGTCGTCCTTTGAAGTGGAATCGTGAGTGAAGGTTGTCGTTCGAAATGTTATATGAATTAACAACAACGTCATTTGATAAATGGGTCTCTGAGAGAAGGAACATATTAGGAGAGGAGCTTGCTTGATGATGTTCAACAGAGGAAAGATTTGAAGAAAGACCATAATGTTGGTGAAACGAATTGAAAACGAGTCACGTTGCTTCAAAAGACAAGGGTCTTGGGAGGGACTGATACGACTGCCTGAGCCCTCCTCCCCCCTTCTTGGCAGCAGAGATCGGCAGATCACTGGAGATTCTTCGCACCCCATAATGCCAGGAACTAAGGGCCATTAATTTTTCGGACTTTATCATATTTATATTTCATTGGAGTCTGTGTGAGGGAAATTAGAGGAAAGAGAAATAAAACAGAGAGAATATGAAGTGAGGAGTGAAAATGAGTGAGTAAAAAAAATGTATGATGAGAAGTGTATGATGTTTGTTTGCAAGAAAGTGATTTTAAAGCTCACCTGGTAGCTAGAGTTTGAGTGAGACAGAAAGTAAGACCAGCAATCCTGACACTAAGAGTGTAAGATGGTTCTGGGCACCACTTTTAACGCTCCTAAGTCAGAATGGTAGTACCACCCTGATTGGTTGCTGTCTACAACCTAAAATATCGGTCAAACCGGATGGGTGTTTTTTCGGAGACACCATCTCCTTATTGGATGGTCGTTGGCTCCTAAAAGTTGCTCATCCAGCCTTTAGCAGGTGTTGTTTTTCATCCTGGCAGGGTGTCACAGTCACCCTCCCCACTGGCAAAGCCAGTGAGGGGTGTCGGTTTAGTCGCCGACAACCCGGCAGGTAGCACTGCGTTACATGTTAAGCCGCTGTCACACCTTGACGTTTTAGCCAGCGTATGGCAACGTATCAAAATGTATGTAAAACGCTGGAGTACGCTGAACTAATGATGTTTTTTTTTCCAGTTTTGGGCATATTCATAACGAGATGGACGTATGCATAACGTATTAGTAAGTTACACAGAACGTTTCGATAACATATAGATAACTTATACCAACGAATGCTTAGCGTGTTGTTGGCATTCATAACCTATGCCCAACGATAGTCTAACTTATGCATAGCGCGGCAGCGTATTGCGGACGATCAGGTGGCGTAGCCTATTAAAAGGCTGCGGCTCGACGATTCAAATCATAACCGCACTAGACATCGAAGTGTGAAGCCGCTGTCACACCTTGACGTTTTAGCCAGCGTATGCCGACATATGAAAAATTTGCCGAATACGCTGGCACACGTCGAATACGTTATGGGTAAGTTTTGTTGACGTTTAGAGCATGCTGGGCATGCTGGCATACGTTGTTGTACGCCGAGTACGTCGACAAATTTTAAGCATGCTGAAATTTTTTCGACGTATACCAGCGTATGACGCACACGTTCCACATACGCTGGCCATACGTTGTAGGCACATTATGCGATCGTTGACACACGTCGGCACACGTTACTTGTAAGTTACTCATAAGTCGAAACACATCGAGGTAATGTTTATCGTACCCGAAACGTATTTTTAACCGATGAGTAACGTGCTTTGAACCTATGTGTAACTATCTCCAATGCATATTGACGTATGTAGATGTATTTGACGTCTTCTGGACGACCACAGAACTCACTGAATGTGTTGCTAAATTACAGCTACCGTATACTGGCGTATTGGCAGCGTTTAGGGGAATTGGTATATAAAAATGGGGTTCACACAGGAGGAACCCATCAGTGTTCCAGACTCCATGTTTTTTTTGTTTGTTTTTTTCCTTCAGCATGACGGTGATGTTGACACTTCCATTTCTAGTGCGGTTATGATTTAAATCGTTGAGCGTCAGCCTATTAATTATATTATATTATAACCGGAATAGAAATGGAAGTGTCAACATCACCATCATGCCGAAGAAAAAAAAAAAACCAAAAAAAAAAAACCATGGAGTCTGGAACACTGATGCTAAACATTATCTCGACGTGTTTCGACTTATGAGTAACTTACAAGTTACGAGTGTCGACGTATGTCAACGATCGCGTAACGTGCCTACAACTTATGGCCAGCGTATGCAGAACGTGTGAGTCATACGCTGGCATACGTCGAAAATTTTTGAGCATGTTAAAATTTGTTGACGATCTCGGCGTACTACGACGTATGCCAGCGTGCTCTTAACGTATACAAAAACTTACCCTTAACGGAATCGACGTGTGCCACCGTTGAAGACAAATTTTTCATACGTCGGCATACGCTGGCTAAATCGTCAAGGTGTGACAGCGGCTTTAAGGCCCTGTCACACCTTGACGATTTAGCCAGCGTATGCCTGACGTATACAAAATTTGGCTAAAACGCTGGCACACGTCGAATACGTTATGGGTAAGTTTTGTATACGTTAAGAGCACGCTGGCATACGTCATAGTACGCTGGCTTTTTTTTCATAGTACGCTGGCATACCTTTTTGTACGCCGAGGCGTTAGACAAATTTTCCATGCTTGAAATTTTTCCACGTATGCCAGTGTATGACTCACACGTTCTGCATAATGCCGGCCATAAGTTGTAGGCACGTTGCACGATCATTGACACACGTTACTTGTAAGTTATCATAAGTCGAAACGCGTCGAGGTAATGTTTAGCGTACCCGAAACTTATTTCTAACCTATGAGTAACGTGTTGTAGGCACGTTACGCGATCGTTGACACACGTCGACACACGTTACTTGTACGTTACTCATAAGTCAAAACACGTCAAGGTAATGGTCAGCGTCAGTGTTCCAGACTCCCTGGTTTTTTTCTTGTTTTTTTTCCTTCGGTATGACGGTGATGTTGACACTTCGATTTCTAGTGCGGTCATAATATAATATAATTAATAGGCTGTCGCTCAACGATTTAAATCATAACCGCACTAGAAATTGAAGTCTCAACATCACAGTCATACCGAAGAAAAAAACAAAACAAAACAGGGATTCTGGAACACTGATGCTAACTATTACCTTGACGTGTTTTGACTTATGAGTAACGTACAAGTAACGTTTGTCGACGTGTGTCAACGATCGCGTAACGTGCCTACAACTTATGCCAGCGTATGCGGAACGTGTGTCATATCCAGTACGTCGAGAAATTTTCAACATGCTGAAAATTTCTCGACGGATTCGGCGAATGACGACGTATGCCAGAAAACTACGATGTATGCCAGCGTGCTCTTAACGTATACAAAACTTACCCATAACGTATTCGACGTGTGCCAGTTTGGTTCAACAAATTTTTCATACGTCGGCATACGCTGGCTAAAACGTCAAGGTGTGACAGCGGATTCACACTTCGATGTCTAGTGCGGTTATGATTTGAATCGTCGGGCCACAGCCTATTAATAGCCTATGCCACGTGATCGTCGGCGATACGCTGCCGCGCCCTATGCATAAGTTATACTATCGTTGGGCATGGGTTGTGAACGCCGACAACACGGTCAGCATTCGTTGGTATAAGTTATCTATATGTGTTTAAAACGTTCTGTGTACGTTACTAATACGTTATGCATACGTTCAACACGTTATTATACACCCAAAACTTTTTTAAAAATCATCAATAGTTCAGTGTACACCAGCGTTTTACATACATTTTGAGACCTTTCCATACGCTCGCTAAAACGTCAAGGTGTGACAGCCCCTTTACCAGTGGCAGTTCATGTTACCAGTGGCAGCATCAGTTGCAGTTAATGACATCTACTTCTTGAGGTTTTCAGTTTGCGAGTGGAAACTTTAACCTTGGTTAGAACTTATAGAGCTTGAATGGCACTCAGTGGAGCACATGCCTCCACCAGGCTGAACAGTTTACATTTTGTATCCCATTGACAGGCCGGATCTGGATCCAGACCTCCACCAAAACCTAATGAGCTTGTTCCTGTCACCATTCCAACTCATCCACCAAGTTTTGTCAGAATCCGTTCACAATTTTTTGAAATATCATGCTGTATATTGTTTTTGGCCCCATCTCTCAAAGGTGAAGAATGACTTAAAAAATGTTTAAATTCTCTTGTCCAGATCCGGATCTGGACCTTCACCAAATCGAACCAATCGGTCAGCCTTGTCACACATCCAACCTGTATATCAAGTTTCGTCCAAATCCATCCATAACTTTTTTAGATATCGTGCTAAATATCGTTTTTGTCTGTATCACTCAATGGTGAAGAATCACTTTGAACATTTTCAGATCCGGATCCAGATCTTCACCAAAATCGAAAATCGATTGTGGTCAAGATCCGGATTCGTATCTGGATATGATAATTATTTAACTTTAAAGTTATTCTTTACCATTGAGAGATTGGGCCAAAAACGACATAGTACTTTACAGCATTATATTTCAAAAATGTATTGGTTTCAAAAAAAAACCGATATGTTATTGTGGATCAGGCATTGCGGGATGGAGGTATGTGCTCCACAGAGTGCCCTTCTAGTTTGTTTGTTTTTCCATAGTTAAGGCTCACAAAAGAGCTAGAACACAGAATGGATAAGGACACAACATAACAAAAGGAACAGCAGAAGGAGAACGAGGAAATATCAACAGCAGGGTGGAGGGAGAAAACAGATAGAAACAGACAAATAAGGGATGTGCGGAATAATGAGACTCAAAGTGTGGACCAAATGGATACACAGCAAAATTTTAGGAAGGGTGAAGAATGCCTTGCTGGTTGTGGAAAAAAATCCTGCCTTTGGATGTGGGATGATATGACATGGTGGTGAACAACTGTCTTGAAGGCCAGGAGGGAAGAATGAGATTGCAGAGAGTGTGGAATTTGGTTCCACAGGTGGGAAAAAAGAGAAACAAATGAGTGGAGGTGAGCAGTGGTTATGGATTTTGAATTTTCACGAGGAAGGGGTTGCTAATGGACCATGTGCATCCTGCAGATACCTGGGAGGGGGGACAGGGGACAAAGCTCAGAGAGGACAGGGGACAAAGCTAGGAGAGGGCAGAAGGTGCATAACCAGAAAGGAGGCCGCAAAAGACAGAGAGACCACCGACCTATCAGCGATGGTGAAGTGATAGGTATGTGGAGTCAGCTTCATTGCAAAAGATTCCAAGGATCTTGAAAGCCTCAGTTGATCATCATCATCTGATATTCCTGTATCTGTTGTATCTTCTGGAGGAGGAAAATGAATGGGAACACCCATGATATCTGCTTATATGCTCTTTCAATTGCAGCATAGTGGAACGGTACCACATAGAAAAAGAACTCATACAAGACAAGATCCAAGCAATGCATCACATAAGTTCTTAAGATTGCTTTCCAAAAGGTTTTGCTCTTTGTTAAACTTCTCTCTCCATTTTGTTTCATTCATCCTTCCAACATTGGTCTCCTTGAGCAAGACACGTTTCCGAACCCCCATTCACACATTCCTGGCACTTTCGAAACAACTTGGGTCTCCTGCTATGTCATGTACTGTATATCTGACACAATTATGGCTTTATAGTTCACACAAGTACAACAACAGTTTAACACCCAGCTTCGATCTCATTACTGATTTTCACCCTTTGAGTGAGAGTTAGACAATGCCACACCCTCAACTCATTCTGAGAAAATTGATTGTTCACTTCCGTGAAGAACCCACTTGGCATATTAGTCTGGCTGGAAACTTTAGCAAGTCCACATGACCATTCCCTCACCACTCAGTGTGGGAGCCATTGGCACAGATCTTTGAATATATGTATATATTGTTGCGGATTCGCGCCCGCCGGCGTGCGAACGGCCACGTAACTCGAATCGCGGCACGTCGCCCACCGGACGGACAATCCAGTCGTGACCCTCTCGGACTAACGCCGGGAACTAGTCACGGGTGGACCTTTCGGCCTCACCACAATCGTGCCAATCGGCCCCCGCGTGGGATAGGGTTGCTCGCCAAATTCGACCTACCTAAGTACCCACACGGAGGGTAGACCGGGCGATCGCACCTCGCCGCAGGTCGACTTCGGACACGGGCCACTTTAAGCGACCCGTTCCGTACTATCGGGATAACCGAGTGGTGTTATTCGTCGGCCTCGACGGTTCGATTAATTATCGGGCGTTTTAGCCCATGACCAACCCTTTACGTGAAGCAAGATGGAGATTCAATGAAAGAAAAGACGAAGCGAAGCGGGAAAACAGTTCAACATAACTCACATTTATTTCGCGATGAACGGGAAGCACACATATACAATTACACCAAAAGCACATGTAAAAGGAGAAGAAACACAATATTACACAAAAAGCAAATATAAAAGAGAAACACAATGCAGAGCTATCCGACTACCGAGCACACGGCAACACATACAATTTTACTTCACAGACGGCGCCGACAACACAGATACCCAAAGCAAAGAAAAAGAACCACCCTCCAGGATGAGGGGGGTAGACGGGCCTGGGGCCGAGACCGTGTCGGGCCTACCCGTCTGATGATGAGACGCAGAGCGGCGGTGGCACCTCAACTCCGCGGGCCTCGCGGACAGTGTCTGGTAGGGGGTGGGAAAGGGGCCCCCTTGTCGCACTATCTCAGCGCGGGGGGGGGAAACAGGAGGGTGTTGTTGATGCTCGGGGGGGAGGAGGATATCACCCTGTCTCGGGTCCCGCGACGAGCGTCTCCACCTCGACCTCGGTCGCGCCGCCGGCCTCTCCCTCCGCAGTCCCCGACTCCGACGCGAGCACCCCCTCAATCGCCTTCGCCACAGCCACCTCTCCACAGCTCCGTCCTCTTCTTCCCAGCTCCACCGACAACTCCCAACCGCGAACTCGAACTCTTGACTTCTCCCCTCCGAACTCTTACTGTTTGGCGAGCGCGGCCGTTTATATCCCCCGTGGCCTCGCTCCCCCACCTTTGACCCTTTACCTCCGACCCTTCACCTCTAACTGGCTCCACATTGGACCGAGGAAAAGTGGGCGTGAATGCTTTTTGATCCATGAATTTGCATATAGCGACCTCACTCCAACGCCCTGGAGGCGGGGCCAAATCGCCCCACGCTCTCCGATAGGACGGAACAGAAGTGGGCGTGAGTCGTTTTTGATCCGTTTTCCTCGGAAAGTCTGTGATGTTTCTGAACACGCTGTTCGGTGCGCGCCCTGCACGAGTCCAGTATCGGTGCCCACAAGTGGCGCAAGAATGGTGGTGATGCGATGGTGGCGAGTTGTGACGGTAAAGGTCGTGGCTGTTGTTGTGAAGCGGCGTTGTGGTTGGTGGTTGTTGTTGTGAAGCGGCGTTGTGGTTGGTGGTTGTTGTGAAGCGGCGTTGTGGTTGGTGGTTGTTGTGAAGCGGTGTTGTGGTTGGTGGTTGTTGTGTGATGGCTGTTGAGACGTGGTTGGTGGTGGTAGTAATGGCGGCTGGTCCAAAATAAAGATAGTAAAAGAAAAACGGCTATCCTGAAGAGTCGCAGCCCGACTGAATGACATTTATTCCCTCGAAACAACGGGTTTGGGCCTAACTACACATATACTTACAGAGATATCTCACCTAAGGGACCTGAATGGTGGTTTGCGAATTTCGTCAACCACAACAATATATATATATATATATATATATATATATATATATATATATATATATATATATATATATATATATATATATATATATATATATATATATATATATATTTTGGGGATTCTCACCCGTTCGGTGTGCGGGCGAGCGCTTTTAACTCATCGCGGCCGCACACGCCCACCGGACGGGCAATCCAGTCGTAGCTTTCCGGATCAACGCTGAAATCCAGCTGCGGGTGTGTTTTTAAAGCACACCACAACCTTGTCAATACTCTACCTGCGCTACAGGGTCCGATCGCCGAATGGTCGATTTACCTAATTATTTGCGCGGGCAGACTACTGAGAGATTGTACCTCAACGGGACCTGCTTGGAAACGAGCCGCTTAAGCAGCTTGCTCCGTTTGCGATTTGCCGAGCGGTGTATTATCGTGAAGCCCCGTTGGACCCGATTATCGTATCGGTATTAAAAATCAGCTATTATTCCGAACGTAACCACGGCAGCTCAATGGAGGAAGAGGACGCAACGAGCAGGTGAACATTCAAAAATGACAATTATCTGTCACGTATGCAGTCAATAAAGCAATGCAGATATACAAGCACATATGCAATGCAATGAATGTAACGAATGGGGTAGGGACAAGACATGATCAAACAAAAGACCTGCAGCCGTATCTATTTATTATGTACACAATAACTCAACCACAATTCTACTTAGCGGACATGGTGCCACAACTTTCATACAAAGAAAACCCCAGGAAAGGAAAGGGTAAGAACAGGGCCCGTAGGCCTTTAATGTTTGCGAAGCTTTGGAGACGGAAGGAGCTCCGTGAGACTGTGCTGGTTAACTGCCACCCTCGTGGTGACTCGCTGGGCGACCATTGATGTTCAGTCAACACGGTAGTTGGTGTAATGGCGACTCGGTTGGTCCGGGCCTTGCCGTGTGGCCTGGTCGATGGGGCCTATCCGACGACACCTCAGAGGAATGAACGGGCCTTTGCTCTTTCAAGAGTTGATGCTCTTTTACGAGCCCGCCCGTTCCTCAGCGTTTGTTCCGTCGTCCGCGTTTCGCTGGCTGGCGACTTCTCTCCCGCCATCACCACCGACCCACAGTTCGGCAAGGTACTGCTGGCTTGGCTTCGCTGCACTCCGACGGCCCTGACTGCCCTCCACTGGACTCGAATCTTGGCGCTCTCCACCCTGACTCCTGACAGACTTCACTCCGAACCCCGCCAGACTGCGATCCCCGACGCAGACTGCTGACTTGGCGTTCCATCGTGCCTTTTCATAGGCTCCGGGGGGTGAGTTGCCCTTCCACCCTCGACCTTTCACCCCCCGCTGGCTCCGCCCATTTTGGCATATTCATCAGATTTCGTCGCCAAACGCGGAGAGAGCGGACGTTGTAGTGATCATCTTTACCAGGCAGACGTTGTGGAAATCATCGGCTCCCGCCCCAACGAGGGAGTCCCCGCGCCTGTTGTGGAGATGCTGTTTGCTGGGATTCGCCGTGGCTGGCGAAAAGATGGCAGCGCAATGGAGATGAAGGTGGGGCGATGTTGTTCATTTGTGGAGATTTATTTGAGGAGATGGTGAGGAGATGTCGTGGTTGGCGGTGTGGTGGGGATGGCGTAGTTGT
>NC_140978.1:17490000-17525000 GCF_056783735.1 Eptatretus burgeri
AATTAATCGAACCGTCGAGGCCGACGATAACACCGCTCGGTTATCCCGATAGTACGGAACGGGTCGCTTAAAGTGGCCCGTGTCCGAAGTCGACCTGCGGCGAGGTGCGATCGCCCGGTCTACCCTCCGTGTGGGTACTTAGGTAGGTCGAATTTGGCGAACAACCCTATCCCACGCGGGGGGCCGATTGGCACGATCGTGGTGAGGCCGAAAGGTCCACCCGTGACTGGTTCCCGGCGTTAGTCCGAGAGGGTCACGACTGGATTGTCCGTCCAGTGTGCGACGTGCCGCGATTCGAGTTACGTGGCCGTTCGCACGCCGGCGGGCGCGAATCCGCAACAATATGTATATGTATATATATATATATATATATATATATATATATATATATATATATATATATATATATATATATATATATATATCTTCTTCTTCTTCTTTCGGCTGTTCCCGTTAGGGGTCGCCACAGCGGATCATCCATATGATCCGCATAGTGATTTGGCACATGTTTTACGCCGGATGCCCTTCCTGACGCAACCCTGGTCGCCTCTTACGACACAGGGATATGGTACACCTATTTCAACCGGGGTATACACCGGCCCAGTATACTGGTACTCATTTCGCCGACCTCGGAAGGATGACAGGCTGAGTCAACCCCCTGGTGTATTAATTCAGTGGCCCAACGGGGCTTGAACTCAGGACCTTTTGGATCCCAAGCCGCTGCCCTAACCACTGCGCCAACACCAGGCTCCTGTGTATATATATATATATATATATATATATATATATATATATATATATATATATATATATATATATATATATATATATATATATATGTGTCATGAATCCACGAATCCTCAAAATATACCCTTGAACATGCTTGCTGCAGAGAACAAAATGTAAAGATGCTGCTTTGTTAAAAAAAAAATTACCAACATTACACAGCTTTTGAGATCAACGTTACAGCATATTCTCATCAAAATTTTACTTACAAGAGCAATCTTTTAACCCTTTGAACCCTGAGCTCCTTGGACTTTGGGTTCCCTGGAGAAAAATCCAGCTACTCGGGTATATGGAGGTTTGAATAGAGGACGGTACACCGGTCGCTAGGATATATTGAGGTTTTAATCGTGGCCGGTAAACCAGCCACTTGGGTATATTGAGGTTTTAATCGTGGCCAGTAAACCAGCCACTTGGGTATATAGAGGTTTGAATAGTGGCTGTTACTACTTAGGTACATGGAGGTTTGAATAGTGGCCGGTAAACCAGCCACTTGAGTATATGGAGGCTTGAATAGCAGCTGGTAAAACGACTGTGCGGGTTCAAAGGGTTCATTGCTTTAAAGATGCAAGTGTAAAAGTTTCAGTGTTATGCGCTATAATTATGTACTGTAACTCTGAAGGTTCCAGATCTGGGCTGCAAGTTTGGTGGGGAGTGCAGAGTTCACCAAAATTTCCAACGCCCTTTGATATCCTCTGGAATTGTCATGGTGAATGAGGACTTCTTCCATGTTGTAAATCGAGTGGGTTTTCTTAATGCATGTCTTGTATTTCTTTGGTGTCTCATTATAATGCCATCAGCTGAAGGTTGTACCCGTGCACATGAATTATCCAAGTAAAACACATTCAATCACCCAGAAATAGTCAATATGACTTTAGCAGGTGAAGGTTGTGCATTTAATCCTTTCCTGTCTGTGGATTATTTTTGATGCTGCTCCATTTGCATTATATTTTTTGGATTGAAAGGTTCCCAGCATAACTTTCAATCCAGCAAAACGTCATTCAGCAACAACCTCACTGACAGAAGTCTCAACAATCCTCATGTTTAAAATTGAACTGCCATGGATAGGCTCGCTATGCTGACCTCTCCACACATCTTCACAGAGATTGACATTTCAGATTTGCTGTGTTGTCATGATTTATACCAATCATCATACAAACATTTATTTTGCACAAATTTATTTATAATATTGGTGATATTATATTTATTTGTAATTTATTTGTACTAAGAGCAAATACCATCCATTGCTTTGCTCACAGTAATACGAAGGGGTGGTGGGGAGAAAAAGAGGGGGAGGGAGAAAAACTGGGGGGAACAGTGAAAGAGGGGTGGGGGAGAGAGTGGGGAGAATGAAGAGGTGGAGGGAAAGGAAAGAGGAGGGAGGGGAGTGAGGAGGGGTGGGGGAAGGGAAGACAGTGTGAGGTGAGAGGAAGGGAAGGGCAGATGTGTGGTGCAGCATTAATTATGATTCAAACTGTTTCATCAAATGATTCTGCATAGAATAACAGTAAAACAAAATAATGTCAAAATAATGTCTGAAATTTTCAGTGATTATTATGAAATCAAATTTTGACCGGTCATACTATAAACACAGTCTGGGGACAAAGTCCAGAGACAAACTCCCGTCCAGACATAAATACCACCTGGACGGGTCCGGAGTCAAGCTGTCTGGAGACAAACACCGCATGGACGTGTCCAGAGACGAACAATGCCAGGGCATATCCAGAGCCAAGCTGGCTGGACACAAACACCACTCAGACTGGTCCAGAGACAAACTCCCGTCTGGACATAAACACCGCCCGGAAACGTCTGGAGACACACCATGACCGGACATGTCTGGACACAAACACCATCCAGACATAATGACCATCCAGATATGTCCAGAGACAGAGAGAGATAGAGATAGAGATAGAGATAGAGATAGAGATAGATACAGTTATTGAGCGACGGTGGTGGTTCCTCTTCAGGGTCTTTGTGACTTTCTTAATGATCAGTTTTCTGGCGATTTAGTCGCATTTTGACTGTCTTTTTTATGTTTGTGTTGACTGTGTTTCCAGTTTGGTCTTGTGCTAAAAGTTGTGCTAATTGTTGAGTTTTCATCGTCTTTTCATGTCGGTTTTCCTTGAGACCAACTCTTCTTCCCATTTGTACGCATGATCATGTTTATTGTATTTTCTCCGTATTACCATCAGTTTTTATTTTCTACACTATTCCATCCACCCACCTTCCATCCCTCTCAACAATACCCTCTGTTTCATGTCTTAATATATAAAAAATACAATAAAAATACCTTTTCTCACACACAATACCCCACGTAACCATTTGACTTCCTGTACCAATTCTTCTTCCTCCTTCTTCTGCCGATCTCCAATCTTCTACTTTTACTGACCCACATTCACCACATATCTTCACAATTTTTTCTGCAAACTTTCCTTTCTCGAGTCTTACCTAATCTATATATATATATATATATATATATATATATATATATATATATATATATATATATATATATATATATATATATATATATATATATATGTATATATATATATATATATATATATATATATATATATATATATATATATATATATATATATATATATATATATAATATATATTTGTTCTTTTAACCTCTCATGTTACACCTCCCATAACCACGCTTATCTCCATCCACTCTTCTTCTTCCTGTAACTTTCTTCGAAGTAACAGTTTTGTTCTGCGTTTGCTGATCCAAATTCACCCCATCTACTTTCTCAACAACCCTCTTGAAGAAGTCCTTTCATTTATGCTTCTAGGTCTCAGTATCTGCCATGAGCTTTCCTAGGAAAGCCATATTTCTAAGCTGTCCGCCAAAGCCAGTCGCCGACTGGGCATCCTCCATCATGCAAAGTCCTTCCTTGGCACACTTGAGCTCCTGACCACAAACAAAGTTTTTGTCCACAGCCTGATGGAGTACTGCTCTCACCTCTGGGCTGGTGCTTCTGCCTCTCACCTTTCTCAACTTCACGCAGTGGAAACCAAGGCATTTTGGATCATTGCTATCTTCCGCAACGAGGCTGAGTCTTTGGGTCTCTCACTCTCTCATTGCAGGCAAGATGGTGGTCTATCTGTATTCCAGCGTCTTCTCTCCAGCTCTCCCCTCCCCCTTGCTCTGTCTGAGATATGTCACCCCCCCCCACCATATTTCCACAGGGAAAACCCCTTCTGGTAAAACTACCAAAATCAAGAATCACTGCTCACCTTCACTCTTTCAATCCTCTTTTCTCCCAACTTTGGAACAAACTCCCACACTCTCTTCAACCTTACTCTTCCCTCCAGGTGTTCAAAACAGCTGTTCACCACCATCTCTTATCTTCTTCCATCCAACACCACAATCTTTTCTACCCCTGCTAATCTGCCCCAAACCCACCTCCTTTAAATTCCCTGCTTTCCTTCCTGAATGTCCCTGTAGTGTCCATCTTGTTTAACCTGCGTACCCCACCCCATCCCTCTCCCTTCCACAGATCCCCTCATATCTCTGTTCAACACTGTTTTTCCCTTCCCTCTTCTGCCCCTCTTGTCTCCTGTTACCCTTGTTGTGCATTTCTGTGTGTTTGCTCTCATTCGAGCGTCGACAGTGTACACATAAATAAATAAATAAATAAACAAACATTATTCTTTATAAACATCAACGTGTTACTGGTGGGAAAATAATTTGGCTCGGTAATTTAGAAAACACATTAATACGGCAAACGGCTCGGAAATCGGGTGTTATTTCACAATGACTCACTCAGAATGATGGAACACGAAACACTTGATCTGGGTGATGGAGCACAAAACGCTCGATCAGCGTGAGGGAGCACGAACCACTCGGTCAGGGTGATGGGGCGCAAGAATCACTCAATCAGGGTGTTGGAGCATGAACCACTGCATTCGGGTGATGGAGCAGGAACCACTCAGTCAGGGTGATGGAGCACTAACCACTCAATCAGGGTGACGGAGCACGAACCACTCGGTCAGGGTGACGGGGCACAAACCACTCAATCGAGGTGACGGAGCACAATCCACTCGATCAGGATGACGGAGCATGAACTACTCGCTCAGGGTGACGGAGCACGAACCACTCCTTCAGGGGTACTGAGCATGAACCTTGCTTACTTAAAGTAAAGAGGTATATCGGCTTCGTTATAAGACTCGTTATTTCTTGAAACTAACAGGCTTCACCGCAGAGTTTGACACTTATTTAACCAGTATGATATCTGATCCTCAAAACCGAAATAACAATTCCATGTTAGACTTTAATTAGTCCATGAGAGTAGATTGTAGAAAATCGTATCATATAGTGCATGAAATCGCTCCAAGCACCAAATTGTCAACTATATATACTTACAAAAGCAATGTTTAAGGAGATTTGTAGCCCTGATGAACATGCTTTCGATAATATGAGTGAGGAAAGTGAAAAAAAATACTTTATCCTCAAATTGTTGCAGCCTATTCCTCGTCAAACCATGGTTGAGCAGGCCTAAAAACATGGCGGCTTCAGATCCCCACAAGGTTACCCAGGAAACTCCTTAAGAACCCAGAGGGTGAGGTGGCTGAGGATCACCTGATGAAGGATAATATTAAATAAGGCTGTTAATTATCTTACAAAGGGGTGTTTTCGTTAACATAAACACCCAATTTTCAGTACTGCACTTCCTTGGAGTTTTCTTAGAATGCATGCAAAGTTTCAGACTGCTAGGTTTTATGGTTTTGGAGTTATGGAGGAGACACAATTGACACACACACACACACACACACACACACACACACACACACACACACACACACACACACACACACACACACACGAGGCTGTCCATAGGCTGTCAAGATTGTCGCATGGCTTTACAAACGGATGGAGAAATGGATGGCCTCACGTTATTTTTCATTTTTAGTTGACCTGGAATGTAGTTCTGGGGAGATTATGGGATGATGCGTCGGCCGTCCATCAGTCCGTCAGTCTGTCCAATCACAAATACTTGCAACTTCTTCTCTGAAACGACACACACAATTTCGATGAATCTTTCCCACAACCTTCCTCACCCTGTATGTACCAAACTTTGTTCATGGATTTAAAAAAACATCCTGCCCAAAGTGGATCAACAGGAGTTGCCCACCAAAATATATATTTGCTTTCTTCTCTGAAACTACACACACAATTTCGATTAAACTTGATCACAACTTTCATCCATGATGTACCAAAGTTTGTTCACACCAATAAAAATAATTTGGGTGAAAGGCAGTCAACAGGGAAGAGGGGGTGGGTTGCCACCAAAATAGGTATCTGCTTTCTTCTCAGAAACTACTCACATAATTCCATTAAAACTTGACTCCAACCCTCAGCACCCACGATGTACCAAAGTTTGTTCGCACCATTAAAAAATCGGTGAAAAAGGAGGTCTATGGGGAGGGGGTGGGTGGGTGGGGGGGTTGGGGGTTCCCCCCAAAATATTATTTGCTTCCTTCTCAGAAACGACACAAACAATTCCGATGAAACTTGACCACCCATACCTTTCTAAAGTTTGTTCATGACATTAAACATATCTGGGTCGAATGGGATTTACAGGGGGATTGAACCCAAAATAGGTATTTGCAATGGCTTGAATGGATGTGTATGGGTGTATATGTATATACAGTATGTGTGAATATGTGTATATATATATATATATATATATATATATATATATATATATATATATATATATATA
The DNA here is from genome assembly GCF_056783735.1 of Eptatretus burgeri. Taxonomy (NCBI): domain Eukaryota; kingdom Metazoa; phylum Chordata; class Myxini; order Myxiniformes; family Myxinidae; genus Eptatretus; species Eptatretus burgeri. The sequence goes on from NC_140978.1 coordinate 17,496,519, forward strand.
TATATATATATATATATATATAATGGTGAATATATAAAATATATATGTATGTATATACTATATATATATATATATATATATATATATATATATATATATATATATATATATATATATATATATATATATATATATATATATTTATATATATATTCTTCTTCCTCTTTCGGCTTGCTCCCGTTAGGGGTCGCCACAGCGGACCAACCGTCTCCATTTCGCTCTATCCTCCACATCTTCCATTGACACTCCAACCACCCGCATATCCGCCCTCACCACATCCATGAACCTCTTCTTTGGCCTTCCTCTTCTCCTCCTACCTGGCGGCTCCATCTTCAACATCCTTCTCCCGATATACTCCGTTTCCCTCCTGTGCACATGTCCAAACCATCTCAATCTCGCCTCTCTCACTTTGTCTCCAAACCGTCCTACCTGCGCTGTCCCTCTAATATACTCATTTCTTATCCTATCCATCCTCGTCACTCCCAACGAGAATCGCAGCATCTTTAACTCTGCCACCTCCAGCTCCGCTTCCTGTCTTTCTGTCAGTGCCACCGCCTCCAAACCATACAACATAGCTGGTCTCACTACCGTCTTATATACTTTCCCCTTCACTCTTGCAGCTACCCTTCTGTCACAAATCACTCCTGCAACTCTTCTCCACCCACTCCATCCTGCCTGCACTCTCTTTTTCACATATATATATATATATATATATATATATATATATATATATATATATATATATATATATATATATATATATATATATATATATATATATATATATATACTGGGCAGAGCATCCACCAGACGGGCGATCATGTTCCAAGCATGTAACACGCTCTTCTGACGCATACCTTTATTTTGGTGGTTTAGAGGCAAGTGACAGCTCTGTATTGGCAAAAAAAAACCTGGGGTTACATGCACAAAGCAAAACCATACCGTCTGCTTATAATTTAAAACACCTCACTGCACTGGAAAACGTGGGGACAGGAATACTGCACTGTAAATGGTGGACACTTGCACTTGTAATCCCCTTTCCCATCTGGAGGCAGCACTACTCGATACACATATACATAGAGAATTTGCATCCCACCCACCTCTCTACCCCTCCCCCCCCCACCAAGACCACTGGCAAAGATAAAAACACCTCTATCAATTAATTGGGGTCATGCTGATCAGATGTGGCAAGTCTGGATCCAATCACCCCAGAACTGTAGGAGGAGTAGCACGATAAACACACAAACATCGTTGGGTGAATTATAACAAGGATAAATAGATGGATATCAGATGCTTGATGTGGAGATGCTGGAACTCCTGAACCACAACCTTTCTTGGTTTGATGACATCACCAAGTTGGCATCCAAAGTCAGATGGCAAGTAGGCATTCTCTTCCCCGCTCAATCGTTCCTCATATTCAGCATGTCAACGCTCACGCAGCCTCCACCTACAGCTCAATGGTGTAAGCTTCTCCACAATGCAATGAGGCTTTATCCTCCTGTTTATCATTCCTGAATGTCGTTAAAGCTATAACCTATGAGATATTCAACATGTCCCACAAGTACGCTTAAGATTCCAACCTTCTCATACCCTCACAAAATTAGTTGGAAACTTTTCTTTTTCTGTTCACACTTTTTTGCGGTTCACCAAGATGTAGGCATGGACCATGCATATTTTCATGTCACTATCACTATCTTGTTTGTGTACTTTTTCGCATTGCAATCAAATGATTTCTATTTACAGCCATTGTTGTTGACATTAACGTAATCAAAATAAAGACCAATTACTGCACTGTAGTCCCAAGAAGAAAGCCAGGCATAACAACACACACACACACACACACACACACACACACACACACACACACACACACACACACACACACACACACACACACACACACACACACACACACACACACACACACACACACACACACACACGAGGATGTCCATAGGCTGTCAGGATTCATGTCCATCTCATATAGGGCTGAGGATCTGCTTTTCAAGGAGAGTGGCTCAAGGAAATGTTATCATCATGATCCCAGAATTCATCACAAATTGTCTTGACACATGGCTTTGTCATCACAAAGCTGGAAAATGGTGGAAACACCTTTGTCTTGCCTTCAACTGTGTTGATGATGCACGTCATTGTAAACAATGCATCCCATTTTGTCATCATTTTCTGCGAATACACTTTTTGGAGAAGAGAAAACTCTTTAAGTCACAAAGATCTCATAAGATTTCAGTGACGGTCAATACATAAATAAAAGTGATATATATATATATATATATATATATATATATATATATATATATATATATATATATATATATATATATATATATATATATATATATATTGTAATCAATAATCACACGATGTGTGATGTAATTCCGATAAACAAGTTATTCTAACAAAATTTACCAACACTTTACTACTGTTTCTGGAAGGCTTCATTGATCATTCTGGCTTGAAAGCTTGAAAGCTTTAGCTTGAAAGCTAAAGCTGAACTATAAATATAAGCTCTTCTAAAGCTGCAATAGAACGATATAATATGAACAATTAATTTGTTGGATTAGCAATTCAAAGTTATCCTGTAGGATCGATAAGGTGTGTATGCAATTAATTTGGCTGTAGAGTTTCATTCTATTATATCTCACTGATGAATTTATTGAAACGAGTAAATTAAACTTCTTAAGAAACTTTGAGAATCACATTCACATTTTGTACATTTGATTTACAAAACACAAATATTGTTGATTGTGAGGTTGTAATTCCAGAAACATTCTATCTTTACTGAGATGCAAAGTCTAAATAATCTATCAAGATTCCTACCTCATGATGTTCAGCCTGCTAGTTCTGTAATGGAGTTAGCCAAAGCCATCCCAGCTATACACACCCTAATATTATCACACCATCTACAGCATCCTATATAGGTGAGACGAAATGTAGTCGTGGTTAATTTTTTTATCGGTGTGAAAAGAGACTAGAATGATTAGAACTTACACTGGTTTTCCAATGGTTGACTCGCAGTTCAAGTGGGATTTCTTGTTATTTTCACTTCTGAGGGTTTTCCACGCAGCTAGCCTCTGATAGAAGGCCATATTGTGTATTTGTGAGCTGGAAAGGATTGTCTAGTCCAGTGTTGGAGGTTTTTAGTGATCAGAATCACTGTAGCATGTCTATTGCTTGTCACAATACGTCGCACACATCTCCAGCTTTAATCCATCATGGCCGTCATGCAAGTAGAGTTGGTGACTATCTGTCTACAAATCTTCCTATGCTGGGAATACTCCAGAGATTATTGTTAGAGACATTATGGAGAATTTTAATGATTTATAAAAAAAGATGTTGAGCTTTTAAGTGTTGCAGAAAAAGAAATAGCCTGTATTTATCTGTACATGTGCAGTACAAGGTTGCATGTGAAATAATCCATTTTGTAAGCTTCGCTCAAAATGATACCAGTATAATTGGTGGTGTTAAAATGCAAGTCCATTTTCTCTTTGATGCATTCTTGCAAGATCTTTGCAGGAACCCTTGAAGCACAATTGTATACTTATGTCAGTCAAGGCATCTGAAAACATTCAAGCTTTTATTTTGAGCATTTCAAAATTGGTAGCAAGACATTGCCATCTAATGATTCAGGGCATTGCAGATTACAGTTTTATCATATTCCAATCTACCATTAAATCTTGTATGCAAATGTTTGCAATGAAACCCCATGGTGGGAGTGAAAAGAGTGTAAAATGAATGTCAGTACTCTGAATAAATTCAAAGGCTCTAATGCGTACTGGCCTACCTTCAAGGTCCCATTCAATTTCGCAAACCTTTTGATCCTTTAACATAATTTGGCCATTTAGCTTAAGCAACTTCTCTCTGAGGATAAAATAAAACAAAAAGCGTGAATTGCTTTACAATCCATGTACCATATCGATGTGATGTTTTCCGAGTCCAAAAAGGGCATAACTGTGAAAAATTGAGGAAACGCTCTGAAACTCGAACTTGTTCTGTAATTTATCATATTAAAGCCATGTATCAAGTTGCAGTTGAATATGTAAAAGGGTATGGGAAATATCTGAAAAACCACAGGCGGGACGGACGGATGGACAGATGGACTGACGGATAGCAAACCTGTCGTCCCTTCCAGTGAAATCGGTAGAGTACTAATAAAAAGAATGATAACTTAATTGGTGGTGCCCTCTTCTCCAAGCTGTTGGATATGGTTCTTGCAGGGCCAAGGCAATTCTCTCTTCCTCATAAGTGGTGGTTTCAATGGTCACAATGCAACTTGGCTGGGTATTGGTACCTCTCTCTCCAGCTATGGCACTTCAGCAAAGGACTTCTGTGACTCCACGGGACTGACTCAACCTGTGAACTTTCTGACCTGAATTTCTTCAAATGGCAAATCCTCCCCCTCCCTTCTGAACTTGGTGATGACAAACTTCCCTGCAATGTCTCTTGCTCTTCATTGGCTCCAATTGGTTCATCTGATCATATCCTTGTGAGAGTCAACATATTTCTGGCGATTCTCAGAGAGCTGCCTCAGTGTCAATGAGTCTGGCAGTTAACTCAGGCAGATTGGCAGGGACTGCAAGCAGCCATCTCTCTTCAGGAATGATCTCCCATATCTACTGTCCTGATATTGACTCAGCCTGAGAATTCTTCGACAGAAATATACTCTCTCTTATGCACACATCCATGATATCTCATCTTCAGTTATCCTTCCTTTCTTCCTGCTAATGGTACACTAAATCATGTGGTGAGGCAGTTTCTCTCAAACAACTTGCCTTCTCTTAAAAGGAAAGCAAACCTGACTGAAAGCAATCTCAGCTCATTCTACAATACTCGCAACAAGTATATCTCTACTCTCAGGATAGCCAGAAAGCACCATTTGTCCTCAAGGATTAACTTTCAAACTTGTCTCTATCCTCTAAAACCCACATATTCGTGCCTTCTTAAGTCTCTCTGCAGAGTATGCTTCAAATCTATCTCTCTCTCTCTCTCTCTCTCTCTCTCTCTCTCTCTCTCTCTCTCTCTCTCTCTCTCTCTCTCTCTCTCTCTCTCTCTCTCTCTCTCTCTCTCACATCTCTCTCTCTCTCTCTCTCTCTCTCTCTCTCTCTCTCTCTCTCTCTCTCTCTCTCTCTCTCTCTCTCTCTCTCTCTCTCTCTCTCTCTCTCTCTCTCTCTCTCTCTCTCTCTTACCTCTCTTTAAATGGCACCACACCATAGTCGACTTCACTCGTGAGAAAGCCGAATTCCTTAACTGTGTTTGATTCCAAATATTGTGTCCACAACCCCTCTCTTTCTGTACCACCCTACCCAATGGAACTGAACGAATCCGATATTCAACCCTCGACTCTGACTTTGCTACTGGACCAGACAGCATCAGCTCACGTGTCCTAAAATTCTAGTCTGCTGCTCTTGCATATTCTCGTTCTGCTCTTTTCACCCTATAATTTGCTCTTAGTCATCTTCTATTTGCTTGAAAATCAGCCAACATCACTGTATTGTACAAAGGTGCAAAAACCGATGCCCTTAAGTATAGACCTTTTATCTCCTTCTAATTATCAGCAAAGTCATCGACTCCATCACTACAAGTTGATATGAAATCCTTCATGTTCTCCAACAACCTCATCTCAGATCACCAATTTGGTTTCAGTCCAGGTTACTCCACCTTGGACATGCTGCTCCTCCTCTCCCAACAATGGATGGAGGCCCTCAATGGCAGCAGGAGAAAAGGACCATCTCTGGACATACCTCAAGCTTTCAATGAAGTCTGGCAATCCATCTTGCTCTCAAAACTGCCTGCCTATGGCATCCGAGGCCAACTCCACTCTTGGATTATCGACGTCCTCTACTCTAAAAACCAAAGTGTGGCTCTCAAAGAAATCCTGTCAAGGCTGGTGTGCTAAAAGGCAGTGTTCTGGGCCCAGTCCTATTCTGAGTATTCATCAACAATCTCTCTGATTCTCTGGAAAGTCCCCTTTATGTATTTACTGCTGACACCACTCTCTGCCAATGACATCTCTTTTCCTTCACACAGGTAGGCAGCAGCATTTTCCCTCTCTTCAGATCTTGACAAAATCACAAGTTGATCAAACTTTGAATACGTCTTGCAATCCGAACAAATCTCACACTCTCACCATCTCTCTCTGAAAGGACCATTTGGCAACCACCCCATTTACTTTCTTAACAATCCTCTTGAAGTTCAATAATTCAAATTCCTGGCTCTCACTATCAGCCATGATATTTCTTTGGTAAACCACATTTTAAAGATTACTTCAAAATCCAGCCATTGACAAACTGACGAAGATTACTTCCTTGGAACACATGAACTCCTGTCCACCTAGAAGGCCTTCATCCACAGCTTGATGGAGTACTGTTCTCCCCTCTTGGCAAACACCTTTGCCTCACACCTTGCTCATCTTGAGGCTGTGGAAACCAAGGCATTGATGATTATTGGAACATCCAGAGATGAAGCTGAGTTTTATGGGTCTATTTTTTCCGCATCGCCGATGGGTCAGTGGTCTCTCTGCCTTCCACCACCTCCTTTCTCATCTTGCAATCTCTGCTCTCTCTTTCCACGCTTTGCCCCCTCCCCCGGGTTTCTGCAGGCCACATGTCATCCACCTTAAATCCCCTTCTGGTGAAACTCCAAAAGTCTAGAATCACTGCTCACCTCTACTCATTTGGTCCTCCCTTTTCCTGCCTGTGGAATCAACCTCCCCATTCTCTTCAATCTCATTCTTACCTCCAAGTCTTCAAGACAGCTATTCACCAACATCTCAGATTATCCCCCATCCATAACCACGATATTTTCTACCCCAGATACCCCCCCCCCCACCACAACCCACTGCCAAATACAGCTCCTTCCAAATTTCCAGTTTTACCTTCCTGAGAGTTTGCGTCTGTATCCATGTTGTCCCCCTCATTCCTCCCTGTACCCATTATTTACCTAAACTTCCCTCTATTTTGCCCTTAAATCTTGCTGCTGGTGTCCTCCACCCTCCCTCTCTTTCTCCTGTCCTTTTGTTCTATTATATCCCAATCCATTCGGTGGACTCGCTCTTTCACCTGCTTTGACCTTGAAGACAAAAAAGTTCCAAGAACTCTGATTAGCCCAACACTTGTTGTTTTTTTCCATTTGTATCAATTTGGAGATTTGCTCATGAATTGCCACGTTAAGTATCGTGGATGACTAGAAGGATATATGTGTTAAAAGTGGTTATAAATACTCTTGCTGGGCAAGGTTGTATCTCACTATTGCATTCCATTGGTTGGAGTGGTGACGTATCTGGTTTTGCAATAGTTTGCTTCCCAAAAGCAAATTTATTCAATTTCCCTTGCGAGTTCACTGTGAGTCCAACATTGTGTTCTCGACAATCACGAGAAACTATAATATGTACTGTTATTTTTATTGCCTACAATATACACTGCTACATTTTATGAATTGTCAACAACTACGGCTACCAATACAAATCATTTAAGAAGCACCGAAACATAAGAGAATCAATTAATGCAAAGAGCACTGGCCTTCACTACTCATAATGGCATATATTATGGCTAGGTATGGTCCATACACAATATCATGTCCACCAGCATTTTTACAGATGAATAATGTACATAAGCAAGTGAATATAAAGCAGTCAATGCAAAAGGATGTAGGAAGAGCAAAGGTAAAGAGAAAGGCACTCGGTAGAGTGCATACCTTCACCAGGCTGATTAGTTTATGTTTTGTATCCCATTGACAGGCCGGATCTGGATTCGAAACTGAAATATAATCGAATTGGCTAGTTCTTGTTACCTCACCAACTCATCCCCCAAGTTTTGTTTGAATCCATCTGTAACCTTTTGAGATATTGTGCTACATATTGTTTTGGCCCTATCTCTCAATGGGGAAGAATCACTTTAAAAATTCTCGGATCAGAATCTGGATTCACATCTTCACCAAAATCAAATCAATTTTTCCGTGTGACACATCCAGCATGCCCACCAATCTTTGTCTGAGTCCGTCCACAACTTTTTGAGATATTTTGTTCACAGACAAACAGACAGGGGTGAAAACACAACCTCATTCCACCTTTGGTGGTGGAGGTAAAAGGTATGAAAACAAGGTAGTGGTGATGGTATGAAAATATGCAAAGTCCATCATTACTCCTTTATTTCTTCAAATTTTAGCTCACTCTTACACGAGCCTTGACACTGTATACAAAAACAAAATCAATTAAAGTGTGAACAAAACATTAAATCTATCCACAATACCTACTAAAGAAAACACAGCACCTGTCAAGGTTCTCACACAACCCAGATTTGTCGAAAAACATCTTCAACTACATTCCAAAGCACTACATGAAGGAGTTTCAAGAAAATTATACATAGAGGATGTTGATATTCACATAGATTCTGAACTGTGTTATGAAAGGTTAAACAAATTTTCACCCTGAAAGAAAATTAACTGGCATCTTAGTACAATAATTATAATGGATTAAATCAAAATAATCTTGAATATGGTATGCTAATCAGCTGAAAAAAACTGACGTTTCATGTTCTTACTCTTCAACAGAGGAAACAATGAAAAGAGCATTCAGAGATTGCAAACCCTTGCCAGGACTTCTTTAGATTGGTGTATTTTTATAGGTTTTCAGGTAAATCGAATATGGCTGCCAAACCGTGTGACCTATGATGTCATATGTGTGACTCTGTTGTTCCTCATGGATAGGCGGTCATATATGTAAAGCTTCGTCTCAATTTTTTCAGCCATTTCAGAAAAGAAGATTTAAAAAATATAAAAAAGGTTAAAAAATATGGCTGCCAAATCACGTGACCAATGACATCTTCAAAAAAAATTGTGGACCATTTCATCCCTAGAAGACCCTCAAATTTTTCTATACTGATCAGATGTCGTGTTCTACATATGCAATTATGATGTCATAATGAAGGCAAGCACCTATAATGTCATAAAAAATATCACACTCATTCTCCATGAGGAATGCTTGCTATGTGCCACTTGTACACCCATGGCTTGGGGAACACTTGTGTGACGTTTCCCCTTGATTTGTCTAGCCGTTCTGGAGAAGATTTTTAATCGGTTTTTAGGGTAACTCAAATATGGCTGCAAAACCATGTGAGCGATGACATCATATGTGTGAACCTTTTGTTCCTCATGGACAGGCAGTCATCCGTGTAAAGTTTTGCTTCGATCTGTTCAGCCACTTCAGAGAAGATTTGTGAAGTTGTTTTTTTTAACACTATGGCTGCCGAATCACATGACCGAAGATGTCATGAATTTCTTTTCTGTGGACTATTTTATCCCGAGATGACCCTCAAAAATTTCGTACTGATCGGATGTGGCATTCTACATATGCAATTATGATGTCATAACGAAGGCACCTATGACAAAAAACACCACACTCATTCCCCATGAGTACTTGCTATGTGTCAAGTTTCAAATTTTTCCTCTGTGCAGTTGGAGAGATGCAGAGGTCCAAAGTTTTTCCATTTTTACAATATGGCTGCCTCATCACATGACCTATGACATCATAATTATCTGATCTGGCAAACAAGCAAACGGACCCAAATGCAATTCCCTCTCCGAATCCTACTGCGAGGGTAAATATGGCAAGATTAGTTGTTCATTCCTTCATGAATTAGTTCTTCATTCACCATGACAAAAATATAGTGCGAATTAATTTATCAGTGCACTGCAGATATCAGTGATCAAGTTTTAGCAGTGCACGCGATTGCATATAACTCATAAAACATGTATTCTGGCTTCAGCAATACAAACATACATGACAGCAAGTCAATTACCAACAATTAATTGGAACTAGATCAATTAATACCTGTGATCAGTGGTCACATTTTAACAATTAGTCCATGGGCCCAGGCATATATCGGTACCATCTGAGGAAACCAAACTTTAGGGCTACTAAGTTATTGGGAGGGACTATATGCCTGGTGTTGGCTTAATGGTTAAGGTAGTGGGCTTGGGATCCTAGGGTCCTGAGTTCATATCCCGCTCAGCTGTTGAATTAACACCAGGTGGGGTTGACTCTGCCTGTCATCCTTCCGAGGTCGGAAAAATGAGTGCCAGCATGCTGGTATACTGTGTCGGAGTGGCGACCCGTCGAGGATTGTTCCCAATAGCCAAGGAGACTGCTTCGGCGGCACCAATGCTCTGCACAGAGTATGGTCCTAATGGATGGATGGATGGAGGGACTATATGATTATTTAAATATGTGATAACCGTTCCAGAAGAGCAGCTTAGTGTATGTATTTTGCATTTTTACCATTTTACCATTCTGAGATATTGACGTTTTGGGAGAAAATAAAAAAACCCCAAAAAACTAAGGACGACTGGGAGGAAGTGGCAGATCTGAAGTCCACGCAGGAGGAAGCAGACACCTGAATGCTTCTGCATGCTCTGCATGCAGCAGAGGCTGGGTACAAGGCTGTGGTGATCACTGCCGAAGATACATATGTCCGCGTGCTGTGGCTTGCCTTCAATAAGGACATCCCATGCCCCGTGTATCAGAAGTGTGGTACGCAAACCCGCACACGGTTCCTAGACATTGACAAGCTTGCTCGATCGATGGGAGACAGTGTCTGTGATGCCCTGGTTGGACTGCACGTGTTCTCCGGTTGTGATACAGTCAGTGCCTTTGCAGGCCTGGGAATGATGGGCGCCTTGAAGCAAATGAAGTCGGATAAGACCTACCAAGAGGCCTTCAGTCGGCTCAGTCATTCATGGGAAGTATCCACCGAGCTCTTTCAGAAGCTGCAAGAGGTCACCTGCCACATGTACGTGCCGTCTACCAACACCATGAAAGTCAATGAACTCTGACATCAACTCTTCTGTGCCAGACAGGGAGAGATTGAGTCCAGTCAGCTTCCACCATGTGAAGACTGCCTCTTCATGCACGTCCTCCGTGCAAACTACCAGGCTGCTATTTGGAGGCACTGTTTGCAATGCCACCCTATGTTCCAAGTCCCAAGGGTTGTGGATGGACCACTGATGATGACGGGAAGCTGGCCATCGAGTGGATGCAGGGTTCTCCAGCACCGGATGCAGTGTTGCAACTGCTTTCCTGCAAGTGTGGACGGTCGTGCAAACTCCCAGACTGCACGTGCCTTGCCAATAGCCTGAAGTGCACTGACATGTGCAAGTTGCGAAACTGCAGCAACCAGCCCGCTGATATCGAGGAAAAGGTTGTAGACCTCGAGGACTCTGATGCTGATAACAGTGATGAAGACTTGACTACTGATCCATGGTGTGAATGTTTTGGCACAATCACAAGGACATTCATGGCTACAAATATGCATGAGTAAAACATAGTACATAAACATGCCACAGTAGCATGGTGAAATTTGGGTTTTCGTAAATTTCAAATTTTGGACGCTTGTTGGAACTAGGGTAGGGGAAGGGCAATTCCTTTAACTGTGGTAAAAACTTGTAAAATGTTCATAAATGTTTTCCTCATACAACATGTGCATATTGCAGGCTACTGCGGTTCAGTAGCACAACCCAGGGAACTTGTATGACAATATTATAAATTAAAATATACTGAAAATCACTAATCAGCAACATTTTGATAGGCCCTATTGTTTGCCCCTTTCTGCCGTAAAACAAATTCTGCATTCAAGAATGACAGAAAGGATTATTCGGATGGTATAAATAAAGCATTTCAGACATGTATTTGTGGTTTGCAGTTCATTCTAGCCCCATGTGGAAACAGCAATTGCATCATTAGTGAATGTTTCTGAGTTTGCCTTTTCGCTTTCATAATGTGGAAAGTGGGTACATTCCAAAATAATATCCACAAGGACAACAACCCAGCTCACCCTATCAGCTTCACTAGTCGCTGTCCAACCCAACTCATCTCCAGTTATCTTGATAATAAGATGACTACTTTCATCCAATATCCACCCTCCTTCATCAAGGAAACCAAACATGCGCTCATAATATTTTAACATTTCAAGTTTCCTTCTGATAATTTATATTCCCCATTGACAACAAATATGTATGCATCATCATCCGCATTGACAGGGGTCTTCAAGCTCTCAAATACTTTTTTGATCGTCTGACCACATTGAACCAAGCAGAGAAACTCTATTCTGCCTTGTGAACTGTTTCTCACTCTGAACTGCTTCTGGTTTGCCAGATAATTCTACGAAAAAAACAACCAGCGTCACCATGGGCACCAACTGGGTCCCCCATGCAAATATTTTGTCGTTTTCAATGAGGAACAAATTTTCGACCAGTTCAACGGTCCCACACCAAAATCATTTGTCCGCCGCATTGACGACTGCATTAGTGCCACATCAGATAGCAAAGAGGATCTCGACCGGTTTATCGACTGTCTATTCCTTCCACCCTGCCCTCAATTTCACATGGAAAATTTTGACTACCTGTCACCATGCTCGACAATAATTCAGTCAACGAGAACAGACTTGCTACAACTGTCCATTAGGCTACTAACCTACAGATTCACACACCTGCCTTCAATATTCATCCTGCACCCCTCCCACACAAAAAAAACTTCAATTCCAAATTCCAAGTTTGGAAAGCTCCCTTGTCTCTGCGGCAATTATTCTGATGAATTTTAAAAAATCAAATGGCACTGAGCATGCCTTTTCCACCACCATTGTATCCAATGTACTGGACCATGCCCCAGCAGTGACACAAAGACGACTTCACATCCTGATGAGAAAGAAAACTGAAGAAGTGATCCTGTTCACATTGATCAGGCATCCCATAAACCTTCAAGTTAGTAACATCATCCAGAAGAACATCCAGTTTTTACCAAATTATCCTGAAACCATCTCCATTTCCCAACAACCACCTCTCATATCTTTCAAGTGATGCATGTATTTGAGAAATTTCCTGGATGAAGGAAGATTACCCTCTGGTCTGACCTTCCAACACGAATGTGTCAGTGTTCACAGAGTCACTGTAACACCTACTATTTCACCAACCTGGCCACTTCACTCTCAGGACCCAAAAGTACTCTTGAAGTCAAAGACCACTTTGACTGCACCACCAACAATGTGATTACATATGGAATCATGTGCACTCTCAGCAAAATGAACTACATCGATAAATTTGGTAATCAATGACTGGTCAATCACTTCAATGAACTCTTGCTTGATGAATGAAGCAACAGCACAGGCCTCTCCAAGCAGGTTGCTCGACACTTCAATCTTCATGGACATTCATTCAGTGATTGTTAATCTCCTGAATTTTACACCATTTCAGCACCACAAACAAATTTGCTTTCGTTTATTCACATATATATATATATATATATATATATATATATATATATATATATATATATATATATATATATATATATATATATATATATATATATATATATATATATATATATATCTGTATATTATATTGTTATTATCTTTATTTGTATCACCTTTTTCAGTTACTTTTTTATACAAAGTCGAAGCTTGTGGAGGAGCGAGACTTTACTTTATTTACATAATATTCTGTCACTTCTTCACCCCCTCCACCCCCCACCACCCCCAAACTTTCCCATATTATTTTCACTTTTCTCACAGTGCCCACCCCCTTGACTTTAAATCCTTGAACCCCAATCCTCCCTTTCAAAATCTGGCATTTTCACACCCACTCGACATACAACCTCAACCCTGACCCATCTGTGACTCACTCACTCACCTGTGACTTAAGGCTCGGTCACACCTTGACGTTTTAGCCAACGTATGCCGATTTTTGAATTTTTTTTCTAAAACGCTGGCACACGTTGAATACGTTATGGGTAAGTTTTGATAACATTGAGAGCACGCTGAAAAACACTGCCATACGTCGTTGTACGTTGGTTTTAAACGTACTTTTTGGTTGTCCTCAAATTTTTTCATGCTTGAAATTTCATGACGTATGCCAGCGTATGACTCACACGTTCCGCTACGCTGGCCACAAGTTGGATGCACGGTCTGCGATCGTTGACAGACGTCAACACATGCTACTTGTAAGTTAATCATAAGTTGAGACACGCCGAGGTAATGTTTAGCGTACCCGAAACTTATTTCTAATCTATGATTAACGTGTTGTTGGCACGTTGCACGATCGTTGCCACACATCGACAGACGTTACTTTAAAGTTACTCATAGGCTGAAAGACGTCGGTATAATGGATCGTCCTTGCATCAGCGTCCACGGCCACGGCCAGGACACTTATTTGCAGCATTCTTCAAACTTTTTGTCAGGTCAGGTTCGATCTGTGACCTGCTACAGGTACCATGTAAACCTGTACTAACCTGTTCCATGGTCGGGTTGTCGGCGACTAAACCGTCTCCCCCACCAGGTTTTCTGGTGAGGAGGGTGTTTGGATATGGACACCCAGCAGGATTAAAAACAAAACCTGTCAAAGGGCGGAGGAGCTCCTTGTGAGCCAACGGCCATCCATATCTAGTGCCCAACTGTGTCTGCGGACGTCCTCCTGCAGTTGGGTCACTTCTTATTAGGAGGTTGGTGGCAGGATTTGCACTCCGGCCACCGTAAAACGCTTCATTCCGCAAAACGCAAAAACGCAAAAAAATCTGAAAACCCACTCCGTGGGAGTACCTCCTGTGCAGCTTCCCTTCGCAGGGCAGCTCACCGGATGATGGGATTGGGGCAAAGCCTTCGGGACCCCCAATCTTTGATAGGAGGGAAACCACGGGGTAACATCCCTGGGTCAGATTGCGGGAGAGTGTGTCGGAGTGGTGCTGAGGTGTCGTCCACCAGACGGCGGTCTCCTTGCGTTAACCTGAGGCGGTCCCTTCGGGTGGGTGCCTGGAATGTCCTATCCCTAAGAGAGGATGATCACCTGTCTCTGTTATCATCTGAGCTCAAGCGTTTGGACATCGGGATTGCAGCTCTCTCTGAGGTTCGGAGACCGGATTGCGGCGAGATAATGGTGGGTGGTTACACCCACTATTGGTCTGGTCGCTCTGATGGTTACCATACCCAAGGAGTTGCTGTAGCTGTGTCCAATAAGCTGACCCCAATGATAATTGAGGTAACACCGGTCAACGAGCGTATTATGAGATTAAGGATTCGCCACTCCTTAGGTGTCATTTCCCTGGTCTCTGTTTATGCTCCGACTGAGGCGAGTGATCTCACCGTGAAGGATGCATTCTACGCCACACTCGAGTCTGTGGTTGATCAGTGCCCCAGACGAGATACACTTCTAGTCTTGGGGGATTTCAATGCATCGACTGGAACTGATAGGGGCGGTTATGAGGTGTGTGTTGGTCCCCATGGGTCAGGAACTATGAACCAGAATAGCACTAAGTTCCTTGACTTTGCAAGAAGTCATGGACTTAGGGTGGCTGGTTCATGGTTTCAGCGCCCACAAGCTCATCGCTGGACTTGCTATTCCAACGCTGGCGGTGTGGCAAAGGAGATTGACCATGTCCTCATTGACGGTCGTTGGAGGATGATCCAGAACTGCAGGGTCTACCGGAGTGCTCAGTTCCTCAATACTGACCACAGGCTTGTTGTAGCAACTCTAAAGCTGCACCTTAAATCCTGGAGAATGGTACCATCCCAGCCTAGGCTGGATGTTGCCAAGCTCAGGGATGAGAGAGTAGCTGAGGAGTTTGCGAACAGGCTGAGTGGACACTTGGGGGGTCTGGGTGCTTTGGGGGTCCTGAAGAGTTGTGGAGCGCCTTCAAGACCACCCTCCTTGATGTTGCCGGTGGATGCCTTGGAGCTCACCGCAGGGCAAAGAAGAATTTTGTCTCTCAAGGGACACTGGATACCATTGACCAGAGTCGCAGGGCCAGGCTGAATGGCAGAGCTGAGCTGTTCAGGGAGCTGAGGCGTAAAACTGTACGTGCACTGAGGGTGGACAAGGAGGCCTATGTGCGAGGAATCTGTGAGGGGGTAGAGCATCACCTGTGGACAGGTGATTCTCGTCCCGCTTACAGGGGAATTCGCGCATTACATTCATCCAAGCCCATCCCTCGGAGCACTACAGTTCGAGCAGAGAGTGGTAGGCTCTTGACAGAGGAGTCTGAAGTGAAGGCCCGCTGGGCCGGTTACTTTGAGCGGTTGTACCAGGCTGATCCCCCAACTGTCGAGTTGGACGTCAAGGGTGTTACAATCCCTGTTGCTGACCCTCGAATCAACTGTGGTCCACCTTCGCTTGTGGAAACACGGGCTGCGGTGAACCAGTTGAAACGGGGCAAAGCTCCAGGGATCTGTGGCATCCATGCCGAACTTCTCAAGGCTGGTGGAAATGCTGCACGCGTGTCGTTGAAAGCAGTTTTGTGCTCTGCCTGGAACACAGGCATCATCCCAACTGACTGGAAGAGGGGCCTTGTTGTCCCTCTCTGGAAAGGGAAGGGTGATCGCCAAGACTGCAACAACTACCGAGGGGTGACGCTGCTCTCAGTGCCGGGCAAGGTCTTTGTTCGGATAATTCTCGAGAGGGTTCGCCACCATCTGCTTGAGCACCAGCGTCCAGAGCAGTCAGGCTTTACACCAAAGAGGTCAACGATTGACCGTATCCTTGCACTTCGTGTCCTCACCGAACGCAGACGAGAGTTTCGGCAGGGGCTGCTTGCAGCCTATGTTGATCTCTGTAAAGCGTTCGATTCAGTGAATCGGGATGTCCTCTGGAGGATTCTTGGTCTTCGTGGGGTGCCACCAAAACTGATCGATCTGATGTCTGAACTCTACTCTGGTACTGAGAGTGCTGTGAAGTGTGGTGGTACCATCTCTGACTTATTTCCAGTTGTTACTGGAGTTCGTCAGGGATGTGTACTTGCCCCCACACTTTTCAGCACTTGTATGGACTGGATTCTAGGGAGGATGTCGGAGAGATCAAGTTGCGGTGCGTCATTTGGGAATGTCAAGATCTCGGACCTTGACTTTGCAGATGATGCAGTCATCTTTGCGGAGACTTTAGACATCCTCTTGGGGGCCCTCGAGGTGCTGAATGAGGAGTCGGAGCCGTTGGGATTACGGGTTTCTTGGGTCAAAACTAAGATCCAGGCTTTCGGTGACATCTTGGATGCTGCTGTCCTGTCTGTGTCTGTTTGTGGTGAGGATGTTGAGGTCATGGAGAGATTCACTTACCTTGGCAGTGATATTCATGTCTCTGCTGGCTTAGAGTCAGAGGTCAATAGACGTCTGGGTCGGGCCTGGGGAGTCATGGATTCACTGGATCATGGGGTGTGGCGCTGCCAGTACCTGTGCGGGAGGATGAAAGTCCGAGTCTTCAGGTCCTTGGTACTTCCAGTCTTGCTCTATGGGTGCGAGACTTGGACTCTGACCAAGGATCTGAGACGGAGACTTAATTCCTTTGGTACCAGGTCTCTTCGGAGAATCCTTGGCTATCGCTGGTCAGATTTTGTGTCCAAAGAGCGGTTGCTGAGAGAGACTCGGATGAGATTTGTTACCTGCATAGTCCGTGAGCGTCAGTTGCGGCTGTATGGACATGTGGCTCGTTTTCCTGACTCTGATCCTGCTCACCAGATTCTCTCAGCGAGGGAGTCTCATGAGTGGAGGAGGCCAGTGGGTCGACCACGTGCCTCATGGTTGCAACAGGTTGACCATCATCTCAAGGAGATGGGGATGGGCCTGGCATCTGCCTGGGGGATGGCCAGACGGAGGCCCCTGGAGTACCGGCGGAAAGTGGACGCAGCGACGTGCTGTTCTGGCACATGCTCCCATACCTGACCTGACCTGACCTTCAAACTTTTCTTGGGCATGACGAGGATGTTCACACTTCGATGTCTAGCTTGGCTATGATTCCAATTGTCCATCGGCAGCGTCTAGTTAAAATAGTCGAGTTTGAGCGTTTTAACACGTTCAGAAGAAACGCTTCAAATTTCCAAACCCCAGTGTCAAAAAACAAAGGCGAGTGACAGCAATTTAAATCATTCATTGTAAACAATGAAAATAGCTGAGTGGTACCGTTTAAAAGTCGTTGAGTGTAAAAAAAATCCAATTGTTGAGCGCAAGCGTCTACTTTCAATAGTGGAGATGCAGCCATTTAAATCGTTGAGTGGCAGCCTATGAATAGCAAACCCCACGTCACCGGCAAAGATAAACTGCCGCACGATATGGATAAGTTCGGCTATCGTTGGGCATAGTTTGTGAACGCCGGCTTCATGATAATTATTCGTTGGTATACCGTATCTATAAGTTATCGAAGCGCTCTATGCACATTATTAGTTCATTGTGCATTTGTCCAACCCGTTATGAATAGACCGAAATTGTAAAAACAAGCTATATCTCATTGTTGAAAAAGCCCCATAAAAAATTAGCCGTGAAGAACTTCGAACAATGGTGCAAAGATGTCTCCTACCCGTGGACACGCGGACGCAAGGAGGATCCATCATAACCCACACCCTCCCCCTCACACTCACCTACTACTGCCAACATGAAAAAACTACTACTAATACTTATACTGATACTGATACTGATACTGTTACTGCTGACATGGACATCGACTCAAAAAGGACTCGAAAACACTGTTGGGTTCCCCTTTTATGAGCAGCATTTTTATATACCAATTCCCAAAACCGCTGGGAACACGTCTTTATATGGCAGTTGTAAGCTAGAAACACGTTAATTTATTTATTTTGTCGACCGGAAGATGTCATTGGAATACGTCTACATACGTCGATGTGTGTTGGGACTACGTAAAGAATTGGTTCAAAGCACGTCAAACATAAGTTAGAAATAAGTTTCGCGTAAAAAAAGACATTACCGCGACGTGTTTCGACTTATGAGTAGCTTATAAGTAGCCTTTGTGGACGTGTGTAAGCGTCCACATATCGTGTGTAAAACTTCTCCCCATCGCATGCGGAACGTGTCATACGCCGAGTACGTCCAAATATTTTGAACATGTTTAAAATTTATTGACGTACTCGACTTACTACGACGTATGATAGCGTACTTTAGCGTTCTACTCACGTATACCAAACTTACTCATACCGTATTTGACGTGCCCCAACGTTTTAGACACATTTTTCTTAGGTCGGCATACGCTGGCAAGATCGTCAAGGTGTGACCGCGATGTTGTCACTTCCATTTCTACGGCAGTTATGATTCGAATCGTTGTGCGTCAGCCTTTTAATAGGCTACGTCACGACATCGTCGGCGATGCGTGCAACGTGCTATGCCTAAGTTAGACTATCATTGGGCATCGGTTGTGTAGGCCGACAACAGGTTCAGCATTCGTTGGTATAAGTTATCGAAAACACGACGAAACGTTCTGTGTCCGTTACCAATGCGTTATACATACGACCAACTCGTTATGAATACGTCCGAATCTTTAAAAAAAAAACATCAAAAGTTCAACGTAAGCCAGCGTTTTACATACATTTATTACGTTGCAATCGCTGGCTAAAACGTCAAGGTGTAACCGGGCCTTTACTTCCACCCGATATTAACAATCATTCCCATCCACTCTCTCTGTTTTGCTTCAAAAAAGGTTTGCACCTGAAATATTAGCTTCTACTTTCCACCGCAATTAGAACACCTCAAACAATGTCCTGTTCATTTCATCCATTGTTTTGTACATGCTGATATGTTGTAAATGCTGCCATATCGCCAGCCTTTCAAAATGCACAAAATGGATACATATGAGTGGATTCAGTGGATCGATTTTTTTATATATATGATAAGATTGGGGTGGTTGGAAATATATAATTTTATTGAAGAAAGCGCCTTCTTCTTCTTTAAAAAAAAATATATATATATATATATATATATATATATATATATATATATATATATGTATATATATATATATATATATATCAGGTCAGGTATGGGAGCATGTGCCAGAACAGCGCGTCGCTGCGTCCACTTTCCGCCGGTACTCCAGGGGCCTCCGTCTGGCCATCCCCCAGGCAGATGCCAGGCCCATCCCCATCTCCTTGAGATGATGGTCAACCTGCTGCAACCATGAGGCACGTGGTCGGCCCACTGGCCTCCTCCACTCATGAGACTCCCTCGCTGAGAGAATCTGGTGAGCAGGATCAGCGTCAGGAAAACGAGCCACATGTCCATACAGCCGCAGCTGACGCTCACGGACTATGCAGGTAACAAATCTCATCCGAGTCTCTCTCAGCAACCGCTCGTTGGACACAAAATCCGACCAGCAATAGCCAAGGATTCTCCGAAGAGACCTGGTACCAAAGGAATTAAGTCTCCGTCTCAGATCCTTGGTCAAAGTCCAAGTCTCGCACCCATAGAGCAAGACTGGAAGTACCAAGGACCTGAAGACTCGGAATTTCGTCCTCCCGCACAGGTACCGGCAGCGCCACACCCCATGATCCAGTGAATCCATGACTCCCCAGGCCCGACCCAGACGTCTATTGACCTCCGGCTCACAACCTGCGGAGACATGAATATCACTGCCAAGGTAAGTGAATCTATCCACGACCTCAACATCCTCACCACAAACAGACACAGACAGGACAGCAGCATCCAAGATGTCACCGAAAGCCTGGATCTTTGTTTTGACCCAAGAAATCCGTAATCCCAACGGCTCCGACTCCTCATTCAGCACCTCGAGGGCCCCCAAGAGGATGTCTAAAGTCTCCGCAAAGATGACTGCATCATCTGCAAAATCAAGGTCCGAGATCTTGACATTGCCAAACGATGCACCGCAACTTGATCTCTCCGACATCCTCCCAAAAATCCAGTCCATACAAGTGCTGAAAAGTGTGGGGGCAAGTACACATCCCTGACGAACTCCAGTAACAACTGGAAATAAGTCAGAGGCGGTACCACCACACTTCACAGCACTCTCAGTACCAGAGTAGAGTTCAGACATCAGATCGATCAGTTTCGGTGGCACCCCACGAAGAACAAGAATCCTCCAGAGGACATCCCTATTCACTGAATCGAACGCTTTACAGAGATCAACATAGGCTGCAAGCAGCCCCTGCCGAAACTCTCGTCTGCGTTCAGTGAGGACACGAAGAGCAAGGATACGGTCAATCGTTGACCTCTTTGGTGTAAAGCCTGACTGCTCTGGACGCTGGTGCTCAAGCAGATGGTGGCGAACCCTATCAAGAATTATCCGAGCAAAGACCTTGCCCGGCACTGAGAGCAGCGTCACCCCTCGGTAGTTGTTGCAGTCTTGGCGATCACCCTTCCCTTTCCAGAGAGGGACAACAAGGCCCCTCTTCCAGTCAGTTGCGATGATGCCTGTGTTCCAGGCAGAGCACAAAACTGCATGCAATGACGCGAGTGCAGCATTTCCACCAGCCTTGAGAAGTTCAGCATGGATGCCACAGATCCCTGGAGCTTTGCCCCGTTTCAACTGGTTCACCGCAGCCCGTGTTTCCACAAGCGATGGTGGACCACAGTTGATTCGAGGGTCAGCAACAGGGATTGTAACACCCTTGACGTCCAACTCGACAGCTGGGGGATCAGCCTGGTACAACCGCTCAAAGTAACCGGCCCAGCGAGCCTTCACTTCAGACTCCTCTGTCAAGAGCCTACCACTCTCTGCTCGAACTGCAGTGCTCCGAGGGATGGGCTTGGATGAACGTAATGCGCGAATTCCCCTGTAAGCGGGACGAGAATCACCTGTCCACAGGTGATGCTCTACCTCCTCACAGATTCCTCGCACATAGGCCTCCTTGTCCACCCTCAGTGCACGTACAGTTTTACGCCTCAGCTCCCTGAACAGCTCAGCTCTGCCATTCAGCCTGGCCCTGCGACTCTGGTCAATGGTATCCAGTGTCCCTTGAGAGACAAAATTCTTCTTTGCCCTGCGGTGAACTCCAAGGCATCCACCGGCAACATCAAGGACGGTGGTCTTGAAGGTGCTCCACAACTGAGCAACTGAGGTGAAGGTGAAGGTGCTCCACACAATATATATATATATATCCATCCATCCACTGGGACCATACTCTGCAGAGCGTTGGTGCTGCCTAAGCAGTCTCCTTGGCTATTGGGTACAATTCTGGACGGGTCGCCACTCCGACACAGGATACCAGCATGTTGGCACTCATTTTGCCGACCTCGGAAGGATGACAGGCAGAGTCAACCCCACCTGGTATTAATTCAACAGCTGAGTGGGATTTGAACTCAGGATCCTCAGATCCTAAGCCCACCACCCCTAACCATTAAGCCAACACCAGGCATATATATATATATATATATATATATATATATATATATATATATATATATATATATATATATATATATATATATATATATATATATATATATATATATATACCAGCGTCCAGAGCAGTCAGGCTTTACACCAAAGATTATATATACCAGCGTCCAGAGCAGTCAGGCTTTACACCAAAGAGGTCAACGATTGACCGTATCCTTGCACTTCGTGTCTTCACCGAACGCAGATCTCGGACCTTGATTTTGCAGATGATGCAGTCATCTTTGCGGAGACTTTAGACATCCTCTTGGGGGCCCTGGAGGTGCTGAATGAGGAGTCGGAGCCGTTGGGATTACGGATTTCTTGGGTCAAAACTAAGATCCAGGCTTTCGGTGACATCTTGGATGCTGCTGTCCTGTCTGTGTCTGTTTGTGGTGAGGATGTTGAGGTCGTGGAGAGATTCACTTACCTTGGCAGTGATATTCATGTCTCTGCAGGTTGTGAGCCGGAGGTCAATAGACGTCTGGGTCGGGCCTGGGGAGTCATGGATTCACTGGATCATGGGGTGTGGCGCTGCCGGTACCTGTGCGGGAGGACGAAAGTCCGAGTCTTCAGGTCCTTGGTACTTCCAGTCTTGCTCTATGGGTGCGAGACTTGGACTTTGACCAAGGATCTGAGACGGAGACTTAATTCCTTTGGTACCAGGTCTCTTCGGAGAATCCTTGGCTATCGCTGCTCGGATTTTGTGTCCAACGAGCGGTTGCTGAGAGAGACTCGGATGAGATTTGTTACCTGCATAGTCCGTGAGCGTCAGCTGCGGCTGTATGGACATGTGGCTCGTTTTCCTGACGCTGATCCTGCTCACCAGATTTTCTCAGCGAGGGAGTCTCATGAGTGGAGGAGGACAGTGGGCCGACCACGTGCCTCATGGTTGCAGCAGGTTGACCATCATTTCAAGGAGATGGGGATGGGCCTGGCATCTGCCTGGGGGATGGCCAGACGGAGGCCGCTGGAGTACCGGCGGAAAGTGGACGCAGCGACGCGCTGTTCTGGCACATGCTCCCATACCTGACCTGACCTACACCCTCATATCGCGGCCCAGTGCAGAGCACCCGTCCTCAAGCGATCCTCCATCCCAAGCCTCCGAGTAGCCGGATTACAGGCGCACGCCACTATGCCCGGTATATATATATATATATATATATATATATATATATATATATATATATATATATATATATATATATATATATATATATATATATATATATATATATATATATATATATGGATATATATGGATATATATGGATATATATGTATATATATCCATATATATATATATATATATATATATATATATATATATATATATATATATATATATATATATATATATATATATATATATATATACATACATATATTCCCTGTGTCGTAAGAAGCGAGCAGGGTTGCGTCAGGAAGGGCATCCAGCGTAAAACCTGTGCCAAATCAGTATGCGGATCATAACAGATGATCCGTTGTTGCGACCCCTAACGGGAGCAGCCGAAAGAAGAACAACAACATATATATATATATATATATATATATATATATATATATATATATATATATATATATATATATATATATATATATATATATATATTGGAATGATCTTTTATTTTGAAAGCAGATAGATAAATCGACAACAAAAGAATGAGAAAGCATCCCAAAATGCAAACCTTATCCACATCCGCTTACATACATACCTTACACACACACACACACACACACACACACACACACACACACACACACACACACACACACACACACACACACACACACACACACACACCTGGTGTTGGCTTAATAGTGAGGGTGGCGGGCTTGGCATCCCAGGGTCCTGAGTTCAAATCCCACTCAGCTATTGAATTCATACCAGGTGGGGTTAACTTGGCCTGTCATCCTTCCGTGGTCAGCAAAATTAGTGCCAGCATGCTGGTATACTGTGTTGGAGTGACGATTCGTCCAGGATTGTGCCCAATAGCCAAGGAGACTGCTTGGGCAGCACCAACGATCTGCACAGAGGCTGGGCTGGAGGGGGATATATATATATATATATATATATATATATATATATATATATATATATATATATATATATATATATATATATATATATATATATATATATATATACAGTAATCCCCCGTTTCTCGTGAGGGTTACGTTCCAAACCTCCCCGCGCTAAGTGAAAATCCGCGATGAATGTATGCCTCCCCAAAAAATCGACTCGTCTGGTCTGGTCGGTTTGGGAGTGATCGGGTTTGAGGTGCCGGAGATCGACTCGTCCGGTCTGGTCGGCTTGGCAATGATTGGGTATGAGGTGCCGAAGATCGACTCGGCTGGTCTGGTTGGTTTTGAGGTGCTGGGTACGAGCAGTGCTCGTCCAACGGCGGCAAATCTTTTTCCTTCCTGAAGCATATCTAGCACCTTAACCTTCTCCTGGAGTGTCAGGACCTTCCTCTGGCGCTTCGGTTCCTTGCCAGAAGCCTTCGAAGGTGCAGGGCGTTTGGGCGGCATCGTAGGGCTTGGAGAAAAAACGTAGAAAATATTCGAAGTTCACAAGCGAAACTTTGTCTCGTGCGTTGTTTGACTGGTCGAGCACCACGCGTTATAATTTATTGCTTAAATAATTGATATTTTATATATTATTACCGCGATGTACCAGCGGAATCCGCAGAAAAAATTAGTTAGGTTCCAAGGAAAAACCCGTGATGTTCCGGGGGTAGTCCGGTGGTTGGGCCAGGGAACCTTGCAATGTTTTGTAACATTCATGTTTTCAATTTTTTTGATAGATCTTAGGGTCGAGATGAAATTTAGGCTGAGTGGCCACTTGTCACTGTCTTGGCTTTTTCAGAATCCAAGATGGCCACCATACACAATCAAACTATAACTTCGGCTGCAACTCCTGTTCTAAGTACAGTAACATGATGAAATTGGTGTCTAACTATATGTTTTAGTTACCAAGGAAGTGGATTATGATGTTATTGGATAATTTGGTAGCCATCTTGATGGCATAAATCCAATATGGCCACCAAAATTACCTGTAAAAATGCCAAAATCACACGCAATCTAATGTAATCGGTTGTAAATGCAGTTGAGTTAAGTTTCTGTACATATGTGTGCTTTGTGAAGTATAGACATGTATATTATGATTCTGAAGTCATTCGCAAATTTATAAGCAATATTTATTTTGATAGCAATATCGATTTCAAGCAAAATATAAGAACAAAATGTAATTAGAATCGGACAATATATATTGTATAATCCTCTCAGACATGACATTCACGTGACTCAAAAGTCGACATACATTTAAAGTATATGATACTCCCATTAATAATATTGATAATAATGATAATAATAATACAATAATTTGGCAGCTTCACATTGCTCAATGTTTCAACGCTATGTCAATACAAATTATACTATAAAAAATTAAGCAAAATTAACACCCCACTGGACAAAATATCTTGTATCTCGGAACTATTCATCGTCCTCATCCTCGACATCCATTGCTCGGTCATTTGTCTCATCGCTGTCATCAGGGATGTCGGCATGATCTGTTGCACTCTCATTGATGTTGAATGGATTGGAACAGGCAGTACCACCACCGCAGGTGCAGAACATTGTGCACGGAAGTTGGCGCCCCATACATCCACATCTCCCACCTCTACATGCTTGCTCAGATGTGCAGCCACATCTGACCAGCTTCAGAATGTGCTCCGGGGCATAGGGTACCCCGTCCTCCATATTCCGAGGGAAGAGACACTTGTTACTGTCATCAGCTTCCCATCCGCGTTCCACTGCAGCGAGAGTTGGTGGATCCCCACTCAGGGCACTGTACCAGTGAGCGACTTGATGGTGTGCTCTTCGAACGTTCTGCTCAAACGCTTCTGTAGTTGGGGACAAACTACACAGCTTAGGTGCTGCTGTTGATTTTCCAGTCTTCTGTGCCCATAGTTTCTGGCGGATCTTGGTCATCGAAGAGGTGGGAGTTGTAATGCCATAGCACGCACCCATGAAAGCTGTTGCTTGTTCGGTGACTTCAACGATATTTGCCAAGGGTTTACCAAGTTGATCCAGAGAGTAGCCTTTTCAAGCGGCCGCGATTGCTTTTGTTTTCCTAATTCCATAAGTCGCAGCAACTGAATCACAACCAGTCAAAGCATGAAGCGCTAAGAGCTCGGGTACGATTGCTGAATGTTTAAGAGCGGTTTCCTTCACGTCAATGCAAGACCGACCAATGATTGGAGACTGCATAGTTATTGAAGACTGGAGCTTCTCGCTCAAGTAGTAGTACACAAGTAACGCAAACACATCCGTGTCATCACACACCACCCTCACCCGTGATTCTGAATGGTATTTTCCCAAATGGATGGCCTGTTGTGTCAGGAGTATGTCAGCTTCTTCATGTGTTGATGCTAGGTCTAGACGAGGCGACTTATGACCCTTCAATACCTGCGTAGGTGTGTCGTTTTCCCCAGTAACCACCAACTGGTGGTCCTGTGTCGCATGCTGCAGTAAGTTGTCATCACTCAGGATTGATTCGCAAATAAGTGTGTTGAGTTGTTTTTTATTGGCTGAGTTCTTGAGTACTGCGTCCCGAGCCGGCAGTGGAGTTTTCCGTTCGAGCTGATGGACCCGGGTAGCGCTGGCTCGAGCTGATCTGGTGCTGCTTTTTGTAGAGTAGTCATAATAACGATCAAAACACAGGTGGACATCAGCTTCAAGCAGCCGCGTGTTGACCCAGACCTTGAACACCGAAATGAACGTGTCAACGGTTCCTTGGGATGGCCATTCTAATGTCCACAAAAGAGCGGAAACATCAATCACCATAGATGTTGGCCTTGTGATAAGGCGTTGTGAAACTTCGACTTGGAGGTTCTTTTTCAGTGTGGATTTTCCCGTTGCCACTCGCATCTGGCCATCAGCTTGAAACATCGAGGGCAGATATGCAGTTAGCTCTGTGGAGAGGACTTGTTCCAGAACGAGATCGCGCTCGCTCACGAGAAGGCCAATTACCCGAGCGTATATAGCCTCTTGATCCATGACGGGATTATCATCGATTGTTAGACGTTTCTTCTTTGCGGCGAAGGTTGTCACCTGTTTTGCGAGTGAGCTGTAAAAGCCCTCTGGCCATAATGCTTCGAACTGGATCAGCTGATCAGCTCTAATCTCCACTGCCTTGTCAACATTAACATTCCGTTGAGCTAGTTGACCATTTGAGATTTTGAGCAGACATCCTGCATCGTGGGTAGCTGGATCCAATGGGTCAATGCATGACTCTAGAGTAGCCTTCAGTGATTTACGATCATTGCCATCTCGACGAATGCGACTGGTAGATGCCTCCTTGTGGTTAAGCTGTACCTTCTCGTCAGCTCCAGACATCTTCTTAAGGTCACCAGTCAGGGTCATGGTCGCATCCATACTGTACACCCATGTCGCTATTGTTTGAGGATTTTCTGTGTTGCCAATGATGCCACCCGGCCCATGCCCCTTCCTCATCCAGTTCATTTCAATAAACATGTCGCTCCACTGTCCGTTTTAGACACCAGCAGTGTGGTGTAGTGACTTCTCTCCTCTGCAGAACTTGTCCAGAATATCTGGTCCCAACCAAGTCATGGAGCGTACGTAGTAGAGGCCATACCTTGCATAGTTGTACTTGTGGGCTGCGAACATGTATGGCAGCATTGATTCTGCTGTTTTGATGTGGAGTGGCCAGCCAGTCGCCTTCATGCATCGCCCGACAAAACATCATCATTAGAAATGTGGGTTTGATGACGTTGTACACCCACAGCTTTGTGGTACGACTTTGAGTGGCGATCTCATCAAGTAGTTTTTCCAAATCATCCATGCTGGTCAGGTGTAGATTCTCCCACACAAACACTGGTCGAAGCAGCTCCTCTGTGAGCAATCTCAGTGCCCGAACATTCTGTGGATATTTCTTTCCTTGCAACATCTTATCGACGGAGCCGAAGGACGTCATCAGAATCTCTTTCAGGCCGCTGTCTGCCATGAGAGTGCCAACGCAACCCACGAAATCCATGAGGAAATGCATCCCACCAAGAATCACCACCATGTTGGTGAGCAGATCTGGTTGATGAAATGTGATGTCAACGGCAATCTTATATATGGCCTGATCGCAGGTGAGAACGAGAATATCCTGGTTGGATGCTCGGGTGACTTCGAATCCTCGGGTGATGAAAGTTAGGACAGTAGTTGGGTCCCCTGGCTTCATGTTTATGAGTGGAAGATATACCACAGCTGTCTTGGGTGCTGGGGTCATTCCTGACTCACGGCAGTGACGTGTAT
>NC_140978.1:17530000-17545000 GCF_056783735.1 Eptatretus burgeri
TATCTCAGCGAGGGGCCTCATGAGTGGAGGAGGCCAATGGGCTGACCACATGCCTCGTGGTTACAGCAAGTTGATCAGCATCACATGGAGATGGGGATGGACCAGGCATCTGTCTGGGGAATGGCCAGATGGAGGGCTCTAGCATCCTGGCGGAAAGTGGAGGCAGCGACACGCTGCTCCGGCGCATGCTCCCACACCTGACCTTCCTGACAATTTGTGACTGTATCCATCTTGTTCACCCCCTGTATCCTCTCCAAACCCTCATTATGGTGCACATTCCTTATTTCTCCAAGTCTCTCTATATGTTGTCCCACATCCTTGTTGTCGGTTTGCTTCTCCTCTCTCTTTCTACTACTGTTCCTTTTGTTTTGTTACGTCCTGATTAGGTCTACAGTTATATAGGTCTTTCACAAAACTCATCATTGTATACAAAAAAGGTCTCGATACTTTTATAGATTGGGGAAAACATGAGCAGATGCAGTTTAACATTAAGAAATGTAAGGTGCTGGGGATTGGGAAGAACAATGAAAATAGCGATTACAAGATACAATATTGCAAGTGGCAGTCTTGGATCATGTCACACAATGGAAGGATTTGGGGGTTGTAATAGTTACGGGGGGGGAGGGGTAAACAGGCAGCACAGTGCCAGGCAGCTCTAGGAAAATGTAATGGGGTTTTTGGTTCTATAAGTTGCGAAGGTTAAAAGTCAGTCTCACTGTGCTGTCAACTCATCAACCACACACTGATTTTTTTAAATCAATACTTCCTTTCCTGCTTGCCACACTGTTAAGTTAATATTAGCGTGGTTGATACAACATCTCAGCATACTCATACACTGTGATTGATCTGGCTTCTGAATTTGGAGATTATGCTGAAGATACTCTGGATAAATTGGTTAAAGTGTAAGTTGAGAATAAAGAGTTTGTCATCCATGATCAACATTGTGGCAGGAATCCGGTTTCTATCGTTTTTCGTTAAAATGCTCAGATTCTGGCACACAACTCTCTCTGTGACTCAGGGTGTGATTACCATCTTTTGGTCATGATCGTCAAGCTGCAACCTGTCGGTGGCCTTGACCACAGAGAACATGACAATATTCTTCTATAGTGATTAGTGAAATAATAAACAGTGAAAATATTCAGTGGAGACAAATATCATTGGCATGATATTGTTGCGAATTCGCGCCCGCCGGCGTGCGGACGGCCACGTGACTCGAATCGCGGCACGTCGCCCACAGGATGGACAATTCAGTCGTGACCCTCTCGGACCAACGCCGGGAACTAGTCACGGGTGGGGGTTTAACCTCACCACGATCGTGCCAATTGCCCACCCGCGCAGGATAGGGTCGCTCGCCAAATTCAATCTACCTAAATACCTGCGCGAATGGTCAACCGGGCGATCGCACCTCGCCGCAGGTCGACTCCGGACACGGGCCGCTTGGGCGGCCCGTTCCGTGCTATCAGGATAACCGAGCGGTGTTATCACCGACCTGGATGGTTCAGATTAATTACCGGGCATATTAAGCCCACTACGAACCCTTTACGTGAAGCAGGATGGAGGGTCAATAAAGAAAAGACGAAGCGAAACGGGAAAACAGTTCACACAATGCACATTTATTATGTGACACAAGGAAAGCACACATATACAGCCATACAGTCAAAATGCACATATAGCAGTTAAAACAAAAGAAACAATGACGCAGAGTTACTACCGAATACGCGTACACACAGCAACACTTACACAGTTCTACTTTACAGATGGCGCCAACACACATTTACTCAAAAGCAAAGGAAAGAAGCCACCCTCATAGACAAGGGGGCAGACATGCCTGGAGGCCAATATGTACGCATGACCTGGAGGAGCGGCCAGGTCCGCGAGACCGGGCGGGTCCTACCCGCGTCCTCGTGACGCGTTGGCGGACGAGCCGCAGATGTGGCGGCGTGGCTGTGCCCCGACTCCATGCTCCTTGGCGGGTTTCGTTGGCACGACGTTTGGAGTGGGGTGGGAACGGGGCCCCCTTTTTGCACTATCTCAGCGCGGGGGAAAGGGGGAATTGTTGATGCCTTGGGGGAGGGAGAATGGCTGGCTGGCTTGGGTCCCGCGACGAGCGATCTCATACCGCGACCTCGTCGCCAACCGCCGTCCTTCTCGCCTCGGACCCGATCTCCTTTGCCTCTACCCGCAACTCTCCTCAGCCGATTGCAGAACCCAACTCGCTGCCACACCGATGACTTCGCCACCCGACTCCACTCTCTGCAACACTCTGCTGCTGCCACACTCTGCTACTGCCACACTCTGCTACTGCTACACTCTGCTACTGCCACACTCTGCTACCGCCACACTCTGCTCCTGCCACACTCTGCTACTGCCACACTCTACTACTGCCACACTCTGCCACGATTTGCCTTGCGCTCGCCGTTTTATAGGCCGGCAGGAGAAAACAATATGCAAATATCCGGATCAGGATGACCTCGGCGGCGGAGCCACACTCGCCCATT
The DNA here is from genome assembly GCF_056783735.1 of Eptatretus burgeri. NCBI lineage: Eukaryota > Metazoa > Chordata > Myxini > Myxiniformes > Myxinidae > Eptatretus > Eptatretus burgeri. Next base: position 17,532,499 of record NC_140978.1, read on the forward strand.
GGATGGAGGAAAAGTGGGCATGAACCTCCCCTGATCCTAGAATTTTCATATATCGATTTGACACAGACGCGCCTGGAGGCGGGTATAAGCCGCTCCGCGCTTGCTAATTGGACGGATCAGAAGTGGGTGTGTAGCGTTCCTGATCCGAATTCTCCCTCGGAAAGGCCGCTATTTGCACTCGCGGCTCGGTGCGTATCTTAAACGAGCCCGAGACAGCCCGACGCTCAGTGTTCACAGGTGGTGCGGGAATCGCCGTAGAAGGAGAGAGGTGAGGGTGGTGGAGGGTTTATCAGTGGTGGTTTGATGGTTATGGTGCCGTTTGGGAATGACGGTGATGCGATGTTTGCGGGATTGAGTTGTGAAGGTAAAGGTCGTGGCTGTTGGCGTTGTTGTTGTTGTCTGAGGGTTGGAGCGTGGTTGTAGTTGGTGACGATGGCTGGCGTGGTGGTTAAGGTGGTTGTTGTGTGATGGCGGTTGAGACGTGGTTGGTTCAAAATAAAGATAGAACAGAAAAACGGCTATCTCAAAGCGTCGCAGCCCGAATGAATCACATAAATTCCCTCTAGACAATGGGTTTGGGGCTAACTCCACATGTACTTAGAGATATCCCAAATTCGGGCCCTTCATGGTGTAATGCAAATTTCCACAGCCGTAACAATATATTAATACAGTTGAGGTTTCTTGAAAGGTAAAACCTTGTGGCGAGTCATGCACAGAATATTTTCTGAATAAATCCAATTCCATCAAAATTAAAGTTTTCCTTTGCCTCTCAGTGATGTTCTGCAAAGCTTTGATCTCATAATCTTTTAATCATCTCACATGGCTGCCTAATTTTCTCAATGTAAAGTGTAATGTGCCCTGTGTTCGTTCATGTGATCAGCATTAAAATATTGAAAAATTTGCATTTGCGTTTAACTCATGAATAAGCATAATGCATGGAATTGTTACATTCAGCTGAATCATTTACATATACTGAAACGCAAAAGAAACTTACCACTTGTTTGAAATGTAATAAAATTGTAACAGTTCAAAATAAAAAACCAACAATTGCTAATTGAAACATTGGCATTTTATTGATGACATGTCAAGTTTTTGACGAAGATACACCATATCATAAGTTTGTTCTACAGTACAGAACAGCACAGGGTGCAATGTCAGTCCCCTTTCACCATTGTGGCCACCATTGTTTTGGATACAGGCAGTGCATCGTCGGCGCATACTGCCTACCAGTCTTTGGATGGATTGCTGCTGGATTCTGTCCCACTCAGTCCTCAATGTCTGAAGCCATCTGACTTAGGACCATCTGCCTGTCCTGCCTTGCAGTGGTGACTCTTGGCCTCCCTGATCGAGGTCTGTCATCTGCAGAGTTGTGGAGGGTGTCTCTGTCCACCAGGGCCGATATCGTCTGGTGTGAACATCCAAGGCGACGTGCCACCTCACGGTAGCTCAATCCACCTTGCAGTATGCCCAAGGCACACTGCCGTTGATCCCTTGACAATCGTGGCATGTTGATTGAAATGCCCATTTTGCACTGGCCTTTTTAAAGCCAATATCAAGACATCACGTGCAGCTCATTAAAATATTCCCGTATCCCTTGGCTAATCACTGACAGTCAAAACGGCTGTTCAACATCTGTGTTATTAAGTGACCATTGAAGGTTCAAGTGACCATCCGTGACCGTTTTGTCTGACAGTGAGGACACTATTGTCCACAAATAAGTTCACACCTTTACTTCACGCAGTGTTATTGTTGATATTTGAAGGTTTAAAAGGTGGTAATTTTCTTTTGCGTTCCAGTATATATTGATAAATTTTGGTGAATATCTGGATCCAGATCTGGCCTATCAGTGTGATACGAAATGTAAACTGGTCAACTTGGCAGAGAAATGTGCTCAACAAAGTGCAGATCTATTCTCCAAATGTATTTGCTACAAAAAGCATGCTCCTTCAATGAACATAGTACAAATAGTTTCATGTCATGTGATTAAGCCTCCCCCTATGTGATAGGGGGATGCTTATAGCTGTTGTCTGGTTTGTTTCTACAACTATTGCTCCCAATTTTTAATAGTACCTCATAGTTTTTTCGACATCTCGGAGTACGAAACCACCATTTAGGTTTGTTTTTTCTTCCTTTTTATTTTTATTTTTCTGCCAATGTTTGAGCTGTATCTCGGGGCAGGCTGGGACTTCCGGAATGAAATTTTGCATCAATAATGGGAATAATGGGTATACGGGGTTGACATAATTTTTGACGTTGACCTAATTTTAAAGTCAAGACCCAATAATAGACATTTTAACTTTTTTTCCACCAAAACTCGACTCAGATTTGTCTGATCAGAACTAAATTGCCCTCCAGAGGTAGCCGAGAGCCAGCTGCATTTACACTTAATTTACATCATACCTCTCCTGGGTAAAGGTCAGAATCAAATGACGGTCTGAAAAAAAATAATGAGTTTTTTTTGTCAACACTCAATTTTGCAAATGTCGAATTTCAAAAACCACTTGGCCTTCCAAGATGCTCTTGCATCATCATAGTGGACTTGCATTGAAGTTTTGCACCTGATATTTGATTCGTGTCATTGACTAACTTTTTTCGGATTGTGACATAATTAACAAAATACACCTTTTTGATCATAACAAAGAATTTTCCTCCGATTTTCATGATGTTGAGTTGTACTGATAGATTTTAGGTGGGATTACATTTTCTTTATTTACAGTCCATCACTAAATGTTGAAGGTTAAGGTCATTCGGAGGTCTCAATAAAATATGGCCGTCATTGGATCATGGGAGACCACCAAGGGTAAGTCTCTTCTGGTCCGGGGAGGCCTACCCTTGGCGATCGCTTAGTGATCACAGATATCTAGTTTAAATTGATACATTAATTTAAACTTTTCCAATCACTGGGGACAGATAAGTTTGCTTGCTTTTCCAATCACTGGGGATGAGTACTCTTCCTCTTTCTACATATTATATACTCACACACACACACATGAACCGTGAGCATACATATACACTCGTACACGGTTCGAATTGTACAATCACACACACACACACACACACACACACACACACACACACACACGCAAACACACTCGCGCTAATGGAGGAGGTTACTTTGAGACCTGATCGGTCTCCGTTCCACTTTCTGAAACGTGCATATGGAGACAACAACCAACAACAACAACACACACACACACACACACACACATTCTGACTAAACCACCTCCTCTGCTGAAGGCAAACACATGTGAAGGAGAAGTAAAGGAAAACCCACCACAAACAGAAAAGGACAAAGACCTGACCATTGATGGAAACTTACCTCAAATGCCTATAATCAAGACTAATGTCTTGGCTCCATCACAGATCATCACATCTATTCTTCACGGTCTTTCAGGCTCCCCCTTCATCCTGACAGACCAATACACCACCTCCCTTGGATCTCTTTTATAAGCTTTCTCCAGATCCATAAACACACAACACAATTCATGATTGTCTTCCAGAAAATTCCCCCCTCTCTGCCGATGAATGAAGAAAGCATGTGTTGTACCTCTACCTACCCTAAACCCAAACTATATCCCATCAATATCGAGAAAATATCTTAGCCTATCAATCACCAGCCTTTGCAAAACATGGAACACTTGCTCCATCAGCTTGATACCACTGTGATTCTCACACTCCATAACGTCCTCTTTATTCTTCTGGATAGGCACCAAGTAACTCTCCTGCCAATCTTTTGGTGTCTGCTCTTCCTCCCAGATCTTCTACCAAAACGAATCCACTCCTCCATCCCCAATCTCTTTATTATCTCCAGCACCACCCCTCAAGCTCAACTTGTTTTTCTTATTTTAGTTTTCTCAAGACCTGCCTCAACCTTCCATCACTCTGTAAACCTTGTTGCTTTCTTCTAATTGTTCCCTTGCTTTCTCACCATTAAGAATCTCCCCTAAAGTACTCTTTATCACATTAATTTTCCCAATATCTCTTCTGTCCTTTTCCCCATTCTTTGCCACCTTAGAATATCATTTTTACTCTCTTCCAAGTCTCACTTTTCATGACACCCTCTCCAAGCCTTCTATCAAACCTTTGGCACTGCATTGTGCACCTACTTTTTTTCTCCCATATCACACTCAGGAGTGTAATGGATAAAATTTCCATTCTTAATCTGGGAGGTCAGCGATTCAAACCCAACCCCGGCTGACTCATATCGAATACTTTAAAAATGGTACATGCTGCTTACTTGCTTGACACTCAGCATTCAAGAAGTATAGAGCATGAACAAGCAACTACAGCCAGGCAAGCAGTGCTTAGGCTTGAAAAGCCTGAAGGCTTTCTTCGCCATTGAAGTTGTTTGCAAGTGAACTTGTTTTTTCTTCTGCCTTTAAGCTTGCCATTCCTTAAAAGCCTTTAACTTCTGTCTGATCGCTTCCTAAACCTCCAAGTTCCATGACTATGACTTCTTTCTTTTGGTACTCCCTCCTTTAGCGTAACAGACCTTGACTGCACCCTCCAACAAGGAATCTTTCATGTTCATCCACTTCCCTTCCACTCTCTCCCATCTGTCACCTGACTTTTCCGAGCTTTATTTCCATCCTCTTCCTTGAATCTGACTACATTAGTACCTTGTATCTTATACACCTTGAAGTTTATTTTCCCTTTCTGACCAGATTCCAATATAACCCTGATAACCTATGCTGGCTCACTACTGCCTCCCCTGGAATCGCTTTGCAATCCAGGATGCAATACCTATCCTCCAGCCTCACCAAGGAAATAATAGACCTGGATCCTGTAACGTTCACTTATGCTAGTTCCTCTTAAAAAAAACACAAGTTTTCAACAACTACTGTGGTTCCAAACCCAAAGCTGTCTCAAAAATCCATTATTCTCACTCATTTATGGTCTCATTCACATTCCTCACTATGTCCTTGATAACCTTAAATCCTATATTCAATTCCCTTGTACTATTTCCTGTCCATCTGGTCTCTTTGCAAACAAGCCCCCCACACTTGATCTGATCACAGCATTGACACTCCATCCATCTATTGGGACCGTACTCTGTGCAGAGCATCAGTGCTGCCAAAACAGTCTCCTGGGCTATTGGGCACAATCCTGGACAGGTCACCACTCTGACACAGGATACTCAAATAGCTCAATCATCCCAGCAAGCTGTCACTCATTTTCCAACGTCAGAAGGATGACAGGCAGAGTCAACCCCACCTGGTATTAATTCAACATCTGAGTGGGATTTGAACTCAGGATCCTAGGATACCAAGCCCATCACCCTCACCATTACGCCAACACCAGGCATCATCGACACTCTCCATACCCTTTCCTGTGAAACTATCAATACTCAAGGACCAAAATCTTTGTGAAACTATCAATATTCAAGGCCCAAAATCTTTGTGAAACTATCAATATTCAAGGACCAAAATGTTAACCTTCTATTAACTCTCACCTGAGCTATTTAAACAGTAGTTAAATGACAAGGCAGTGCTTACAGTAACTGGATGCTGACCTGGTGGTGCTTTCTCCCTTGTACTATACCTGCCAGGTGAGGCCCCACCCTTATTGGAAGTAGTGCCATGAATGCCGTTCATTCTTTTTTGGAAGAACTCATGCCCATGGTTGTTATACAGAGAATTTTACATCTCGGTGGCCAACCATAATGACAAACCCCAACCTGGAAGACCAGGGATTTGAAGATGTAGTTCCATCTCATAGCTACTTCTCATCCAAGACAAAGAAATATGGACTGCCCCAGTTTCTGTCAAAAGTGCCTACTCTTAGATCTACCCAACTCTGCATTGCAGATTCACCATGTGTCAGTCTTGGAACAGACCTGGAAGTTTAACCTCCAAGTCTGCTCTAACCCTGATACTTGGAAGAACAAACTTGAAAGAACACATTTGGAAGAACAGATTTGGAAGAACACACTTGGAGATTCTCTATTTTGGATTTACTCGGTTTAAGGATACTAACCTTAAGGAGCCCTTGAGCCTGACCATTAATTATGTATGAGATACATTTTGTTATTCTTCACTCGATATTTCATTTTAACATGCAAATGTAGGCAACTTATGCTTGACCAACAATAAAACAAGCAGTTATAGTCTGGTACTTACAAAATCGTCAACTTGACCTCTGACCCTTGTCTAATAAAAGCTGTCTCCAGAGAAGGTAGCGACGCAAACCAGAAGTTTGTACGATGATTCTGTACCAAACCATAAAAAATCGGATGTTTGACCTCACTGTGACCTTGACCTTTGACCGATTTTGACCAAAATCTAATCAGCGCTAGCCATCACCCTCCTGAATCATGTGGTGTAATTTGACATTGGTAGCTTCTTCCGTTCTCGAGTTATCTGTACCAAACCATAAAAAAATCGGATGTTTGACCTCACTATGACCTTGACCTTTGACCAATTTTGACCAAAATTTAATCAGCGCTACCCATCACCCTCCTGAATCATGTGGTGTAATTTGACATTGGTTGCTTCTTCCTTTCTCGAGTTATCGTGCCTACAAACAAACAAACACACAAACAGAGGACGGAAGTCATCAATATACTTACAAAATCTTTACATTTCGTAAGTAACAAGCAGTCATAGACTGGTACTTACGAAATCGTCAACTTGACCTCTGACCTTGTCTAATAAAAGCTGTCTCGAGAGAAGGTAGCGATGCAAACCAGAAGTTTCTACAATTACTCTGTACCAAACCATCAAAAATCGAATGCTTGACCTCACTGTGACCTTGACCTTTGACCGATTTTGACCAAAAGTGAATCAGCACTAGCCATTACCCTCCTGAATCAAGTGGTGTAATTTGACATTGGTAGCTTATTCCGTTCTCGAGTTATCGTGCCAACTGATTAGATTTTGGACAAAATTGGTCAAAAGTCAAGGTCACAGTGAGGTCAAACATAATTCCGTAAATTCATGTGGATAAATGGAGTATTTTTGCTTCAGTCGAAGTTACGAGTTCGTTTTAACTTAGATTTTAATTTTCTCTTCGGTTTTTGCGATTGCTTAGGACGCTTAACACTCGGTTATCGAAATTCTGGTAAAAATCGGATGTTTTAGAGACGTTTTAAGATTGTATAAAAATATTTCACTCGCCGCATCACGGCTCGTCACGTGGTGCAGTGCGCTCGATCAGACGCGGCGTTGAGTCATGTGAAGGTTTTGCGTGTGCACGCTGACGGTGTTTTCGATAAAGATGGTGTTTAAAAGTCATTTTTTTTTATCCCAATAAAGGTTATTGTCGCATGCCTGACTCGCTAAGCCGTCGGATTATGTAAAGATTGTTGTTGGATGGCAAAACAATATGTAGGATGATGTTTGAAAAATGTTAGGGTTAGGTAAAACCACACACACACACACACACACACACACACACACACACACACACACACACACACACACACACACACACACACACACACACACACACACACACACACACACACACACACACACCTGGTGTTGGCTTAATAGTGAGGGTGGCAGGCTTGGCATCCCAGGGTCCTGAGTTCAAATCCCACTCAGCTGTTGAATTCAAACCAGGTGGGGTTAACTTGGCCTGTCATCCTTCCGTGGTCAGCAAAATGAGTGCCAGCATGCTGGTATACTGTGTCGGATTGACGATCCATCCAGGATTGTGCCCAATAGCCAAGGAGACTGCTTGGGCAGCACCAACGCTCTGCACAGAGGCTGGACTGGATGGATCAATCCTGGCAAATTTTTATATAACCAATATAAAAAAGGTAAAAAAACCTACCTTGCACCCCCCCTGCGACAATTTTTCACTGATACCACAGTGTTCATATATATATATATCTCAAGTATCAGAAATAAGATGTTCCCAGAAAAATAACTCATTTGCACTATGCTTTATTAAGCTGTTTCCATTTTTGCCTGTAATTAAGCTATCCAAACATTATTCCACATCGTTGACAACAAAGGAAATGTGTTCACTGTATTCCTTGACCCTCCAAACATATGTGTAGATTCCTCATTTACAAATTTCCATGAACCACAAGTTGAGATATTTACAAAAATGAGAATTTCCATAATGGCAGATCCTAATTAGTATATCAATGCATTTAAAATTATTTCCACTACTTTTACTCAAACAGAAAATAGTTGTTTCCCTGAAACACCAAAAGACATCATAAGTCACAGTTATGTATTATATCAGGCCCAGGTAATTAATTCTATTGATTAATTTGATTTCGCATGATTTTCGAACGATTCATTGTGCTTTGTATTTTATGCTAATTAGCCTACTTTAAAAAAATTCAAAAATTTTCATATATTTTTTCCAACCTGGCTTTTATCTGGCAACACTCAAGTAATGTTTTTCGACAAAAAACTGATGTGTGGTAATTACAAGGAAAGAAAATGGAAATTCTTGCATTTTTTGCGAATTATTGTCACTAAGTCAAATTTAATTAATATGCAAATGAGCTAATTCGCATAAACAAAACATTTTAATACGTACAGGTATAAGCTTTAATTTGACACCAATTTTGTGATTTTATATTATATTTGACGGAGATGTTGACATTTGGCCGATCTTTGTGAGATTCGTCTATTTTTGATTGGTTGCTATGGAAACAGCTTAATAAAGCATAGTGCAAATGAGTTATTTTTCTGGTAACATCTTTTTTCTGATACTTGGGATATATATGAACACTATGGTATCAGTGAAAAATTGTCTCGGGGGGGGGGGGGTGCAAGGTATGTCCCACCGGCCCCGGTCAATATGTTCTTGTGGATCAGGCATTGCGTGGCGGAGGTATGCGTTCTACCGAGTGCCCTTCTAGTTTTATTTGTTTCTGCAGTGATTAAAACACGGATATCTTATCAGTCAAATTCGATTTTTTTTTCCTGGGGTTGTTAATCAATCACATGGAATATTTCTGAAAATCTGCAACAGTCTGCAGCTCTGTTTGATGATCATTCCTCAAATTAACTGAAAGATACCCATATGTCTTAAACTGAACGTTGCCACTTTATCTACATGATTAATTGTATACTCATGGAACGCTTCCTCACCTCGATTCAAGGTTTATGCGTGACACTGCAAATTGAAAATGGGAAAAAATTATCTGCAAGGCCATAGCATATTCCACCAATCATAAGGGGTAGTGTTCAATGGTCACATGACTTTACATATGCTTACATGAAGAGTACAGCCTTTTCTTCATTACTTTTGTTGAAGCTTCTTATTACTCACTTAATGAAGTGCATTGCGCATCTATGGATACGTATTTGCCAAAAAAAAAAAAAACTCCAGCACTCCATCCAAACATGTGATACTCCATGAGAGGTGTCAAGCATCTCAATTCACGAATCTCAGTGCAGTTAAACATCAATCCTTATCACCACTCCATCACTGAGTGCTGCCATAGCAGCTTCACAATATAGAATCGTGCTTTCACTCCATTATATGCCAGATCGTCTCTAAGTTGGGAAAATTATTTATTATCATCAAACATTTTCATCCCAAATATGTTTTTCATAATGAGCAATATAAATCCAGTTAGGAGTTAGTGGATGAAACAGTCAGCTTGCTATAAAGCCGAGAAGTACACAAATACCTTCACTGGTGAGTAAGGATGAAAAGATATATATATATATATATATATATATATATATATATATATATATATATATATATATATATATATATATATATATATATATATATATATATGCTGTCAAATTGTCAATTCATTCCAATAGACCATACACATATTATTATTAATTCCCTCCAATGACAAGGAATAAAGATCCAAAATTTAGGAAGGCACCTCAAAGTTTTTTGTTTTTTTTTTGTGACAGACCATCTCTCAACTTTAACTGACAGTTCTTAGATTCAAATTCAGGAAACTGCCCTCTCATTTATGTTTAAGCGTGCATATTATTCTGAAACATTTCACCCTTGAGAAAAAAAAAATAAAGTTAAACCTACTACGACTGAAGATTACACTGTTTAATGTAAGAGTGGAGATCGTGCGAATGCCCTGGCTAATGCCAAGTCCCTGGAGTTACGTTTCAGAATTATTACTTTGATCATTTGCCGCTTTCCTCGTCTCCATCATTTGTTGTAAAATTTGCATGGGATTACGGAATTTGAGAACGGAAAGAACTGCTTACATATTGACTCTGAATTTCACTATATTATGCAATAATTTACACCAACAGGGTGCTTCATTTAATATCAGTGCAATCAGGAATTATTAGACGCACCAAACTATTGTCATCACTGCAGGGTGGCTTCCCAATCTATATTTATGAAGCCAAAATAACTTTGTGGAAAAAATAATGAACCTTGCATTTCAAATATACAACCTTCTTCTGGTGTCGCTCTCTTTCTTTCTCTCTCTTATTTTCCACCGTAAACGGTCTCGATTCAGGATATTCTCATTTACCGTACTTGCTCAGCAATCACAGCCCTTATCCCTCTCACCTTTGACATCCTTCTCATTTCTTTCTTGATGCAACCAGTACGATTTCCACACACTAATCCTATTCCTCCCAAATACACATCCTGTCCTAATTCAAGTCGGCTTGCAGCAGAACTTTCTCACGTTTTACCCCACTCTTTCAAACGTGTCACCAGCTCGAAAGTCAAGGAGGACAGACAAGGCTGGCGGGCTTCTGCACTTCATCATGCAGTAGGCAGGCTGTCTAACGGCACTATAACTAGCAAAACATCTCGACAATCTAGAGCTTTATCTCAAACACATTCTGGTGTGCAAAGAGCAAATCAATGGGGTCCTATCATGTGAAAGGCAATGGCTTGTGAGACGGTGCACTCACATTTCTGTTTAGTTTAGTGGTTATGCCTGTGAAAATATAATTTTAAATAGATTGCATATGGGGTTAATATTTTTATGAATAAAGTCTGAAATGGAAACCTCAAATGTATTCCCTGGTATGTTATCACTTCACACACAAACGAAAGATGTTTCCAGAGTGTATATTTTTGGATAACTGTTGGAATAGATGTTTAAAGTGTATTCCTGCAATGCTTGGCACTCACCTTTGTACAGCTTAAATCTTGATGTGAAAAGTAAAGTAGCATTGCATGATTAACTAGAGGGGGAGCACTCGGTAGAGTGCAAAACCTCTGCCGCCAATACTTCTGGGTCACTTTAGTGAACCTGATATCCTATTCATTGTAGGTCAAAATGGATCAGACTCTACTGAACCATGATTGAATAAACTAAACAAGTTTGACGCACATGTAGAAATGCCCAAAAAAAAAAATCGAAATTTTTTTGAAAAAAAAGTTGCAAAATTTGTTTTTTTCTTCTCTAACAAATTTTTTTTTGGTTGGAAATCACTTAAAACATGCAGAAATGCAAAAACAAAAATTAAAATCTTTTTTCAAAAATGGCCACCATAGCGGCCATATTGGACTTTGAACCAAGTCCAAAATCTAATGGCATGATCCTTGGACCATACCTACCCCCCCCACCAAGTTTCGTCGAAATCCGTACAGGAGTTTTTTCCATAATACTGTTCACAAACAAACAAACAAACAGACAGGGGTGAAAAAAGGCTGTCTAACGGCACTGTAACTAGCAAGACATGTCGACAATCTAGAGCTTTATCTCAAACACATTCTGGTCTGCAAAGAGCAAATCAATGGGGTCCTATCATTTAATAAAAATCCAGGAAAAACAATCCAGAGAGTGAATGTATTGCCCTATCAGTTATACTGCTCAAAATTCAAGGGAAACTATTCCTACATCTGACCAATTTGAATTTTTCACTTGATCTTTATAAGCAAACGAGCACCATTTGGCAGCAAACTGAACTTGTTGAATTTCCTTGTAATTTTTGTGAAAGTGGCCATGTGTTGTCTTTGTTGGCTGATAATTGCCTATGAGTAAAAAAGGTAATAAGGCCAACCAATATACTTGAAAAATCTTCGATTTTCCCAAGTAATGAAAAATCACTCATAGAGTGACAGTTGGTGAAACGGAATGGCACCCGGTAGAGCGCATACCTCTGCCAGGTTGAACAGTTTACGTTTAGTATCCCATTGATAGGTCAGATCTGAATCCGGACCTCAACGAAAATCGAATCGGGTTGTTCTTGTCACCTAACCAACTCATCCAACTAGTTTTGTCATAACTCATCCACAACTTTTTTCAGATATCAATATATATCATACATAGTTTTGGCCTCATCTCTCAACGGTGGAGAATAACTTGAAAAATTATCGGATCTGGATCCACATTCAGATCTTCACCAAAATCGAAGCAATTATTCCTAGTCTCACACCCAACCTCTCCACCATGTTTAGTCGGAATCCATCCATATGCTTTTGAGATATTGTGCTAGATATAGTTTTTGGCCCTATCTCTCAATGGTGCAGAATCACTTAAAAAAACATTCTCAGATCGGGATCCAGATAAGGATATTCACCAAAATTATGTGTTGCTGTCCTTGGCTGTTCAGCTACATACACAAAAAAAATTTAGAAT
>NC_140978.1:17550000-17580000 GCF_056783735.1 Eptatretus burgeri
CCTACCCGTCTGATGATGAGACGCGAAGTGGCGGTGGTGCCTCAACCCCGCGGGCCTCGCGGACAGTGTCTGGTAGGGGGTAGGAAGGGGGCCCCCTTTGTCGCACTATCTCAGTGCAGGGGGAAACAGGAGGGGGTTGCTGATGCTCGGGGAAAGGAGGATTTCACAAAATCTCGGGTCCCGCAACGAGCGTCTCCACCACGACCTCGGTCGCGCCGCCGGGCTCTCCCTCCGCAGTTCCCCGAATCCGACGCGAGCACCCCCTCAACCGCCTTCGCCGCCTCTCCACAGCTTCGTCCGATCGCCCTCTCCGTCTCCTCTCTTGACTCGTCCCAACTCTTCACTGGCTCCGCGAACTCCCAACTGCGAACTGCCAACTGCGAACTGCCAACTGCGAACTGCTCTCTTCTGACGAACGCAGTCGTTTTTATAAGCCCCGTGGCTTCGCTCTTTTACCCTTGACCCTCTGCCTCCGACCCTTCACCTCTCTTGCTGGCTCCCCATTGGCCCGAGGAAAAGTGGGCGTGAATGCTTTTTGATCGATGAATTTGCATATAGCGACCGCCCTCCAACGCCCTGGAGGCGGGGCCAAATCGCCCCTCGCTCACCGATTGGACGGAACAAAAGTGGGCGAGAGTCGTTTTTGATCCGTTTTTCTGCGGAAAGTCCGTGATGTTTTTGAACACGCTGCTCGGTGCACGCCCCGCACGAGTCCAGCATCGGTGCCCACGAGTGGCGCGAGATGACGGTGATGCGATGGTGGCGAGTTGTGACGGTAAAGGTCGTGGCGGTTGTGGTGAAGCGGCGTTGTGGTTGGTGGTTGTTGTTGTGATGGCTGTTGAGACGTGGTTGGTGGTGGTAGTAATGGCGGCTGGTCCAAAATAAAGATAGTAAAAGAAAAATGGCTATCCTGAAGTCGCAGCCCTCATGAATGACATTCATTCCCTCTAGACAACGGGTTTGGGCCTAACTACACATATACTTACCGAGATATCTCACCTAAGGGACCTGAATGGTGGTTTGTGAATTTCGTCAACCACAACACTACCCCCTCCCCTTTTTACAGACTCGTCCCGAGTCGTCAAATTTTCGTGTGCCATCATGTGTAGTTTTCCCCTAGTACATTTTACCTACGGATCCCTGAGTGCGACATTCATGGTATTCGTGTCCCCAAAATAAATAACCTAAGGGCTGAGTAACTACCTAAACAAACTCACTCACATGGACGACTTAAATAAAATTGCCGGCGCTAAGACAAACATGCCGGGGGCGCACTCATATTTACAGTACATCTTAACCTTAACTGACAAATTTTACACTAAACCATGGCCCAGGATCACTGAACTCTGCAAAAAGAAAGCAGTTAGCAGGGAGCAAGGCTGCTCGCATGCAGTCTCTGGCTCAAACAATGCAGGTGACAGGGAACGTGGCCGGCTGCTCACACGCAGTCCAAGGCCTTCCCTTTGGAACTGAACGCACTGAACCACAACGGTGCATGGGCTGCACAAACGTAGTCTCCGTGCCAGCTCAAGTGGCACACGCAATGAACACAACGAATGGATGGATGAACACAAACACGGTGCACGGGCCGCCACTGCAGGCCCATGTTGTAGCTGCCAACAGGGCAGTTCTTGCAGCTTGCAAACTGTTGCCTTGATCCTGGCGCACATGGCAATGAACAGGTGGGGGGGGGGGGCAAAGCAAAAATTGAACGGGGCTGGTGAACAGGGGCAGTGGGCATGGCATGGCAAAGGCAGCAGGCAAACACAGCCTGCAGAAGAACTGGCCGGCACAGGCCTTGAAGAAAAACAGCCAGCCGGCAGATGAAGTGGGCCGGCACAGGCCTTGCAGCACAGCAGCTGCAGACGATCCAGCCGGCACAGGCCTCGCAGCAAAACAACAGCTGCCGATGAAGTTGGTCAGCCTTTGCCGTTCAGTGGAGGTTGGTGGAGGGAGTGCGGTGGTGCTGGTCACTTGGAGGGCGGGCTCGGACCTACTTACCTGTCTCCCTCCCACCTATCGCCTTTGCCTGTCACTGTACATACCCACTCCCTTAATTTGTCAAACCCCAATTTAGCCCCAACTTTTTTTTTATTGTTTTTATGTTTACTTCCCCTCTATAAATCGTCCCCTAACCCCCTTTATCGTCCTTGTTCGGCTAACCTATCCTGTCACCTAGCCTACTCCCAACCCCTACGTTCCCTTCCCGGAGGGGAATAAGGGAGAGCTAACGTCCTGTGCCGAGGCCCAATTCAAGCCTCAGAATGGCCTCCCCAGAGTTCAGCGATCTAACCCAAAGTGGGTCCAGCGGCCCACAACGAGAGCGAGGGGATGGATGGTGCGGAGGGGTACACTTCCTTATCTATCCTATCCATTTAACTGTTAAACTACCCCGGGGCTTTCAACAAGCGCCTCTCGCTTAAACTATTGGTTCTCACAACCCAGATTCCCATCGCCTGTGTTGGTGTCCTCACAATTTTGGACCTCGCCCCACAATTTTCTCTCCGTGCCCTCACACGGTCTCATGGCTGGGACACGTGGCCCCCTTTGGCAGGCACGACCCTCTGCCGACTCTCCGACGATGGCACCCCCGGGCACTACACTGCCTCCGAGCCTACCAGCTCCCTAACACCAGGGAGTGCCCCCCATGGCACCTCCCCTGAAACGCACACGTGGCAGGCTGGCTTCCCAGGCCCCTTTCCGAGGGTCACCCTTGCCCACAACACTGCCCACGCGGCTAATGGCGCCCCGGGCCCCCGCACCAAGCAGGCGCACCCGTGCCCACTACGCTATCCCGGCCCCCCATGGGCCCTTGGCCTACCACGGCCGACTAGCCTGGTGCCCGGGGTACCCACTCAGCGATACTCACTTTTCGCAGCCACGCTCCCAGCCCGTCAACAGGGCTCCTGCACCCCTCCAAACGGGTTTCGAGCCTACACTCCCACCAACAACAAAACGACCTCCATTTTTCAATTTGACTAACCCAGCTAACTCACTTTACTCTGACCCCGGGGTCCCTTGGGCGGGAGTCACTCCTCCCCCCAATCACTCATCGCACCATGCGGTCCCCATTCGCTCCACTCACACAGACCCGCTGGCCTCACTCACTCGTCATGTACTCACCTCACAACTCACCAACTCTTCAACACACACACCGCTGAACTCTGCCATCCTGCTAACTACATCCCCTAACTAACTCGTGCTCCCACGTCGTCCCTTAAACTACAGCACGTTACTTTTAGCTCTACGTAGCTAAACTACGTCCCCTCTACACATTCACAAGTCTGTCACTGTCTCCAAATAATCCCATTTTATTTCCCAACCTAAAGCTCACTAAATCCCTCTACCTAATCCATTCCACGGACTCCATGAGGACTTACCCCTGCCCCATGAAGTCGGTCTAACTAAGCGAACCCTTCCCCCTAACTAGTTTCCATCCTGTGCCCCGGTAAGGGGGTCTTCCACCCCTTGCCCAGGAATCCTGTGCACCCGAAAGTGAGGCTTGCTGTTTTTTTTGTTTTTTTTTCATGCGCAGCACCAGCGCGGCAGCTCGCGCACTTTGCACCTGCCCGTGACGTCATGCAGCTGCACGTGTTCCTCGTCCCTCCTTGGACGGTACCATCCGGCAGGGATTCCCCTCCTGCCGGATTCCAACCCCACGTGCAGCCATGACGTCACCGTGCGCATAAAAAAAAACACAAGGCCCACGTCTCGAGGGGTTCCCCACGCGAACACATGTGCTTTGCCCGTTGGAGCTTAACACACACGATCGCGTGGAGAACCCGTCCGGTCCAAATCCATAATCCTGCCTAAACTTTGTCCGTCCGCGGGATCGGCAAATCCACCGCGTGCGTTTCCGGACCGGGACTTCACTCTCGCAAGCGAGCACGTGGCGGCCTCGTGCGTTGCACAGCACGGACCTCGTGCTCACTGCTGGGTGAACCCGGCACGGTCCCCGAAACAGCTACAGCCGCTACTCGGCTTTCTTTCTTCTGTCGCCGTCGTCGTCGCCATTCAACCCACGCACACCTGCGTGTTACGACGCTCACACTCCATTCCATTACATTCACACCGGGAGACGCGGCTGCGTGCTCCCGCATGCCAACCGACATCTCCCTCACATACCGCTCTCTCACACACACGGTCTCCCTTGCACTCGGCCGTTCACTCACGCATGCTACCTCCCTCGCACACGTGGCTCCACGCACTCGCGGCCTTCCACTCACTCGTGCCATACTACTCACACAAACCATACTACTCACACATGCGGGGGCACTCAACCGCGGTGCCTCATCCACACTGGCCGTTTCATCCACACACACGGCCTCTTCCACACACGGTGCCTCATCCACACACGGCGTGCTGGGAAGCACGTACTCCGGCACCATCGCCACCACCCCACTCACACACGGGGTCGCTTCCACACACGGGGACGTACTCACGCCTTGCACCACACACACAGGGACAACCACACTGGGGATTCGTGTCCCCACAAGGGTCTCCGGGGCCTCTATACCCCCCAAGCTCTCCGTGCACCCGTTCGCAGCACTCCCCTCTCAACCTCGCAAAGCACGACCGAACTCACCTGGTCGTGACTCGCCTCAAGGGGACATACTCCCTCCCCTCTTTCCTGGAGGAGGCTATCCCGCTGCTCACACCGGGCCTCCACCCAGTCCACCAGCTCACCCCCATTGTCCTCCACTACCTCCGTGTGTGTGTGTGCGTCACTTACCCCGTCTTCATCGTGCAGTCTTCCCTCTATCGTTCCCATCTCCCGTGTCTCTGCCCACTCAGTCACCTCTTCACCCTTTACCTCCCTTGTCTCAACTATTATTATTTCCTTTGTCGTCACCTCGTGTCTCGTCTCACACGTTTTGGTCTCCCCATTTAATTTTTCCCTTTCGGTCATCGTCACGACACTCGCCCAACACGTCCCCCGAATTATTTTGTTACCCGTCTCCACCGCGGGCCCGCCAGCCGCTGCACCCCCTTCCAGCTTGTTCGCTCCCACACGTGGAGTCGCCATTTTAAGCTCCCTGCTAACGGCCTTCATGCCCGCCTGCAGGCTTCGGCCCATGTTCTGCGTCTCACCCCGGAGCTTTTTCGTTTCTTCCTTCATTTGCTTGCTCATGCTTTTTATTTCGTTTATAAATTCATTTGCGTTTGCATCCATCTTTTCGTTCATTCTTTTTATTTCATCCATTTTTTGTGTATTCGCATCCATTTTCGCTGTCATTGCCGCCAGCATGGTGCATAGCTGGGCTATGTCGGATGCACTCAGCTGAGCCGTTTCGGCAAGAATCGGGAGGTTTTGGTGGAGAGGGGGAGGGGAGGTGTCATACACCGCGGCCGCTGCCGCACAGATTTCGGGCTCTGGGTTCAGTTGGGCGAGTTCGTTTTCCTGTACAATCAACATTTCCTGCACGGGGATTTCGTCCTGAGCCATGGATTCTACACATTACTACACATATACATTTCTAATACCCCCGGCTCCCGCTCGCCTTGAGACGCCATCTTATTTCTCGTGAAGGGTTATTTTAGCTCGCTCGTAATTTGGAGGGAATCGGGGGTCGCTCCTCTCACCCCTGGACCGATTCCCGTGAATTTAATTGGAGACAGGAGAGCCCGTTTTCCCGTTCTCCGATACCAGTGCCGCGAGGAGGGCGATGAGTTTATATCGCACGACCTGACACCAGTGTTGCGGATTCGCGCCCGCCGGCGTGCTGACGGCCACGTAACTCGAATCGCGGCACGTCGCCCACCGGACGGACAATCCAGTCGTGACCCTCTCGGACTAACGCCGGGAACCAGTCACGGGTGGACCTTTCCGTCTCACCGCGATCGTGCCAATCGGCCCCCGCGTGGGATAGGGTTGCTCGCCAAATTCGACCTACCGAAGTACCCACACGGAGGGTAGACCGGGCGATCGCACCTCGCCTCAGGTCGACTTCGGACACGGGCCACTTAAGCGACCCGTTCCGTACTATCGGGATAACCGAGCGGTGTTATTCGTCGGCCTCGACGGTTCGATTAATTATCGGGCGTCTTAGCCCACGACCAACCCTTTACGTGAAGCAAGATGGGGATTCAATGAAAGAAATGACGAAGCGAAGCGGGAAAACAGTTCAACAATAAGCACATTTATTTCGCGATGAACGGAAAGCACACATATACAATTCCACCAAAAGCACATGTAAAAGAAGAAGACAAAAAGCAAATGCAACAATGCAGATCTATCCAACTACCGGGCACTCGGCAACACTTATACAATTTTACTTCACAGACGGCGCCGACAACACATATTCCCAAAGCAAAAGAAAAGAGAACCACCCTCCAGGATGAGGGGGTAGGCGGGCCTGGGGCCGAGACCGTGTCGGGCCTACCCGTCTGATGATGAGACGCGAAGTGGCGGTGGTGCCTCAACTCCGCGGGCCTCGCGGACAGTGTCTGGTAGGGGGTGGGAAGGGGGCCCCCTTTGTCGCACTATCTCAGCGCGGGGGGAAACAGGAGGGGGTTGCTGATGCTCGGGGAAAGGAGGATTTCACAAAATCTCGGGTCCCGCGACGAGCGTCTCCACCACGACCTCGGTCGCGCCGCCGGCCTCTCCCTCCGCAGTTCCCCGAATCCGACGCGAGCACCCCCTCAACCGCCTTCGCCGCCGCCACCTCTCCACAGCTTCGTCCGATCGCCCTCTCCGTCTCCTCTCTTGACTCGTCCCAACTCTTCACTGGCTCCGCGAACTCCCAACTGCGAACTGCGAACTGCCAACTGCCAACTGCCAACTGCCAACTGCCAACTGCGAACTGCTCTCTTCTGACGAACGCAGTCGTTTTTATAAGCCCCGTGGCTTCGCTCTTTTACCCTTGACCCTCTGCCTCCGACCCTTCACCTCTCTTGCTGGCTCCCCATTGGCCCGAGGAAAAGTGGGCGTGAATGCTTTTTGATCCATGAATTTGCATATAGCGACCGCCCTCCAACGCCCTGGAGGCGGGGCCAAATCGCCCCTCGCTCACCGATTGGACGGAACAAAAGTGGGCGTGAGTCGTTTTTGATCCGTTTTTCTGCGGAAAGTCCGTGATGTTTTTGAACACGCTGCTCGGTGCGCGTCCCGCACGAGTCCAGCATCGGTGCCCACGAGTGGCACGAGATGACGGTGATGCGATGGTGGCGAGTTGTGACGGTAAAGGTCGTGGCGGTTGTGGTGAAGCGGCGTTGTGGTTGGTGGTTGTTGTGATGGCTGTTGAGACGTGGTTGGTGGTGGTAGTAATGGCGGCTGGTCCAAAATAAAGATAGTAAAAGAAAAACGGCTATCCTGAAGAGTCGCAGCCCTCATGAATGACATTCATTCCCTCTAGACAACGGGTTTGGGCCTAACTACACATATACTTACCGAGATATCTCACCTAAGGGACCTGAATGGTGGTTTGTGAATTTCGTCAACCACAACAATATGTTTATACCAAACATACCAAACTCCAGGGCAAGCTGCCACAGGATCTCCGTGATGCAGTCATCATCACCCTGTACAAAAACAAAGGGGAGAAGTCGGATTTCTCCAATTATCGGGGAATCACGCTGCTGTTTATCACAGGCAACATCCTTGCCAGACTCCTGCTCAACAGACTGATACCAGCTATTGCTGAAGATTGTTCTCCCAGTGCGCCAGTGTGGTTTCAGAGCCAACAGGAGCACTACAGATATGTTGTTTGTCCTCAGACTGCTCCAGGAGAAATTCAAAGAGCAGAACAAGGGACTGTATGTAATGTTTGTCGACCTGTCCAAGGCGTTCGTCACGGTGAGCAGAAGCAGACTGTGGCTAATCATGGAAAGACTTGGCTGTCCCCCGAAGTTCCTCAACATGGTTATCCAGCTCCATGAAGACCAGCGTGGTCAGGTCAGATACAGCATCGACCTCTTAGAGCCTTTGCCTATCATCAACGTTGTCAAGCAGGGCTGTGTCCTTGCACCTACCCTTTTTTTCCATCTTCTTCAGCACGATGCTCCATCAGGCCACAGAAGATCTTGATGATGAAGATGGCATTTACATCTGATATCGCACTGATGGCAACTTGTTCAACCTGAGGTGACTTCAGGCCCACACAAAGACCATGGAGCAACTGATCCAAGAGCTTTTGTTTGCCGATGATGCTGCCCTTGTTGCTTACACTGAGACATCTCTGCAGCGTTTAACATCCTGCTTCGCAGAGGCTGCGCAGCTCTTCGGACTTGAACTCAGCCTGAAGAAGACAGAAGTTTTGCACCAACCCTCACTCCAGGAAGAGTACCACCTTCCTCACATCTACATTGGCCAGTCGGTGCTGAAGACAGTCTACCAGTTCTGCTACCTGGGGTGCACCATATCTTAAGATGCCAAGATCGACAAGTAAATTGACAACAGATTGGCGAAAGCAAGCAATGCATTTGGAAGACTCTCCAAGCGAGTGTGGAACAATCGCATCTGAAGAAGGGCACAAAGATCAGCGTGTTTCTTGCAGCCGTACTGACCACACTCCTGTAAGGTGCCGAGTCATGAGTTACCTACCATCGCCACCGACAACTCCTCAAGCGTTTCCACCAGCGCTGTCTTCGCTCCATCCTCAACATTCACTGGAGTGACTTCGTCAGCAACAATGAAGTCCTTGAACGAGCAGAGGTTAACAGCATAGAGGCCATGTTGCTGAAGACTCAGCTACGCTGGGGAGGGCACGTTTCCAGAATGGAGGATCACCGCCTGCCCAAGATCGTTCTGCATGGAGAGCTGTCCTCTGGCCACCGTGACATAGGCGCTCCAAAGATACGCCACAAAGACTCCCTGAAGAAGTCCCTCAGCATCTGCCAAATTGACCACCGCCAGTGGTGATGAATGCCATAGAGCCAGCCTTGAAGATAAAAGAAGAAGGAGAAAGAACCGGGATGCCTTGGCAACCATTCCAGACCAAACCTTCGGCTGCAGCCGCTGTGGTCGGATTTGCCTGTCACATATCGGACTCACCAGCCACCAGCGAGCCTGCAGCCGTCGTGGACCCCACCCTTCTTGATCTTCTCCGGCGAACCAAAGTCAAGATATATATATATATATATATATATATATATATATATATATATATATATATATATATATATATATATATATATATATATATATATATATATACAGCTCTGGAAAAATGAAGAGACCACCGCAAAATTATCAGTTTTTCTGGTTTTACTCTTTATAGGTATGTGTTTGAGTAAAATGAACATTTTTGTTTTATTCTATAAACTACTGACAACATTTCTCCCAAATTATGATTAAAAATTTTGTCATTTAGAGCATTTATTTGCAGAAAATGACAACTGGTCAAAATAACAACAAAGATTCAGTGTTTTCAGACCTCAAATAATACAAACAAAACAAGTTCATATTCATTTTTAAACAACACAATACTAATGTTTTAACTTAGGAAGAGTTCAGAAATCAATATTTTGTGGAATAACCCTGATTTTCAATCACAGCTTTCATGCGTCTTGGCATGCTCTCCACCAGACTTTCACATTTCTGTTGGGTGACTTTATGCCACTACTGGCGCAAAAATTCAAGCAGCTCAGCTTTGTTTGATGGCTTGTGACCATCCATCTTCCTCTTGATCACATTCCAGAGGTTTTCAATGGGGTTCAGGTCTGGAGATTGGGCTGGCCATGACAGGGTCTTGATCTGATGGTCCTCCGTCCACACCTTGATTGACCTGGCTGTGTGGCATGGAGCATTGTCCTGCTGGAAAAACCAATTCTCAGAGTTGGGGAACATTGTCAGAGCAGAAGGAAGCAAGTGTTCTTCCAGGACAACCTTGTAAGTGGCTTGATTCATGAGTCCTTCACAAAGACAAATTTGCCCGATTCCAGCCTTGCTGAAGCATCCCCAGATCATCACCGATCCTCCACCAAATTTCACAGTGGGTGTGAGACATTGTGGCTTGTAGGCCTCTCCAGGTCTCTGTCTAACCATTAGACGACCAGGTGTTGGGCAAAGCTGACAATTGGACTCATCAGAGAAGATGACCTTACTCCAGTCCTCTACGGTCCAATCCTTGCGGTGTTTTGCAAACCTCAGCCTGGCTCTTCTTTGCTTCTCATTGATGAAGGGCTTTTTTCTCGCTTTGCATGACTTCAACCCTGCCCCGAGGAGCCTGTTTTGAACTGTCCTCGCTGTGCACTTCATCCCAGCTGCCGTTTGCCATTCTTTTTGTAGGTCACTTGATGTCATCCTGCGGTGGTTGAGTGACATTCGAATGAGTTGGCGGTCATCCTGGTCAGTGGAAAGTCGTTTTCGCCTCTGCCAGTCTGTAGCTTTGTTGTCCCCAATGTCTGCTGCTTGACCTTGTTCCTATGAACCGCCGTCTTTGAAATTTTAAGTATAGAAGCAACATGACACTCACTGTATCCCTCTGCCAGTAAAGCCAGAATTGAACCCTTCTTTTCCTCACTCAAAACTTTTCTTTTCAACTCTTTTGGCATGGTCAATAGTTATTTTTTTTTAATTCCAATTACTTTCGAGGTACTACTAGCACTGTTTTTGCCATCCAGCTGGTCCTATTGCAAGAGGATATTGATGACCACAGCAGTGGTTTTTATACTTTTCCTTGTTAAATAAGATTCGGTTCAGGTGATCACCTCACCAGTACCTCACTAAGTAGAATGAGGTGTGCCTGTGTTGGAATTCAACACACACTGGAATGGAATGGCTGCCATACATGTGGAGATGCTGATTTAATTTTTTTTGGAGTGGTCTCTTATTTTTTTCAAGAGCTGTATATACATAGAGATTTACATATACTGAATATCTGTATATATATATATATATATATATATATATATATATATATATATATATATATATATATATATATATATATATCTTCCTAAATCTAAAGATTTCGGAAGTATATTGATGACTTCCATCCTCTGTTTGTGTGTTTGTTTGTTTGTTTGTTTGTGTGTGTGTTTGTTTGTATGCACAATAACTTGAGAACAGAAGAAGCTACCAATGTCAAATTACACCAGGCGATTCAGGAGGGTGATGGCTAGTGCTGATTATAGTTTGGTCAAAATCGGTCAAAGGTCAAGGTCACAGTGAGGTCAAACATAATTCCATAAATTTATGTGAAGAAATGGAGTATTTTTGCTTCGGTCGCATTTTCTGAACTACCAAGACTTTAAAAGACGCCACAATACATCATTAAAGTACCACATCAGGAGATCGTTAAATCACCAATTTGTACTTCTTCTTCTTCTTCTTCTTCTTCTTCTTCTTCTAATTCTTCTTCCACTCGAAAAACAATGTTAAACTGTAGCCTAACCTCACTCAATATCTGCTGAAGCCATGATGATGATTCCAACATGAGGGAGTTACTCTTTCTCTGGGCAAGCGCCTGCAAACCAAAATTTAAAAATATATAAAACATAAATCATTTTCTTATGAAAAGAAGTCAAAGATATATGTGGACTCAACCAAATCAGGCCAGGATTGTGAGATGGGGGTGGGGGGGGGGAATGGACACGGGACAGAACCATTCCAAAAGTGATAAATATCCAACCCATCTATCAAATCAACTGAAACAAGTATTAAAACAATTTAATAGCATAGATGGACTTAATCTGCACCAATATATATATATATATATATTGTTACGGATTCGCGCCCGCCGGCGTGCTGACGGCCACGTAACTCGAATCGCGGCACGTCGCCCACCGGACGGACAATCCAGTCGTGACCCTCTCGGACTAACGCCGGGAACCAGTCACGGGTGGACCTTTCGGTCTCACCGCGATCGAGCCAATCGGCCCCCGCGTGGGATAGGGTTGCTCGCCAAATTCGACCTACCTAAGTACCCACACGGAGGGTAGACCGGGCGATCGCACCTCGCCGCAGGTCGACTTCGGACACGGGCCACTTAAGCGACCCGTTCCGTACTATCGGGATAACCGAGCGGTGTTATCGTCGGCCTCGACGGTTCGATTAATTATCGGGCGTATTCAGCCCACTACCAACCCTTTACGTGAAGCAAGATGAGGATTCAATGAGAGAAATGACGAAGCGAAGCAGGAAACAGTTCAACATAAAGCACATTTATTCGCGATGAACGGAAAGCACACATATTCAATTCCACCAAAAGCACATAGAAAAGGAAAGAAACACAATGCAATTTTCCACAAAAAGCAAATGTAAGAGCGAAGACACAATGCAGAGCTGATACCGACTACCGAGCACACGGCAACACTTATACAATTCTACTTCACAGACGGCGCCGACAACACATATCCAAAACCAAGAAAAAGAACACCCTCAAGGATGAGGCGGGCCTGAGGCCGAGACCGGGTCGGGCCTACCCGTCTGGTGATGAGACGCGGAGCGGCGATGGTGCCTCAACTCCGCGGGCCTCGTGGGCAGTGTCTGGTAGGGGGTGGGAAAGGGGCCCCCTTGGTCGCACTATCTCAGCGCGGGGGGAAACAGGAGGGGGTTGCTGATGCTCGGGGGAAAGGAGGATTTTTACTCTGCCTCGAGTCCCGCGACGAGCGTCTCCACCTCGACCAGGTCGCGCCGTCGGCCTCCCTGGTGTGCAGCTCCCGGCACGACGCGAGCACCCCCTCGTCTGCCCTCGCCGCCTCTCCACAGCTCCGTCCTCTTCGCTCCGACTCTGACTCCAACGCACACGACGACGACGACGACGACGACCAACTCCTTCTTGCTTCTTCTTCCCAACTCCACCGACTGCGAAGTCTTAACTCACTTGACTGACGAACGCGGTCGCTTATATAAGCCCCGTGGCTTCGCTTTTGACCCCCTGCCTTCGACCTTTCACCTCGCTCCCCATTGGCCCGAGAAAAAGTGGGCGTGAATGCTTTTTGATCCATAAATTTGCATATAGCGACCGCCCTCCAACGCCCTGGAGGCGGGGCCAAATCGCCCCTCGCTCACCGATTGGACAGAACAAAAGTGGGCGTGTGTCGTTTTTGATCCGTTTTTGGAGCGGAAAATCCGTGGTTTTGTACACGCTGTTCGGCGCGCGCCCTGCACGAGTCCAACACCGATACCCACAAGCGGCGCAAGAACGGTGGCGATGCGACGGTTGCGAGATGTGACGTGAAGCGGCGCCGCGGTGGGTGGTTGATGTTGTGGTTGGTGGTGGTAACAATGGCGGTTGGTCCAAAATAAAGATAGTAAAAGAAAAACGGCTATCCTGAAGAGTCGCAGCACGCATGAATGACATTTATTCCCTCTAGACAACGGGCCTGGGCCCAACTACACATATACTTACCGAGATATCTCACCTAAGGGACCTGAATGGTGGTTTGCGAATTTGGTAACCACAACAATATATATATATATATATATATATATATATATATATATATATATATATATATATATATATATATATATATATATATATATATATATATATATATATATATATATATATATATATATATATATATATATATATATATATATATATATATATATATATATATATATATATATATATATATATATATATATATATATATATATATATGTATATATATATATATATATATATATATATATATATATATATATATATATATATATATATATATATATATATATATATATATATATATATATATATATATATATATATATATATATATATATATATATATATATATATATATATATATATATATATATATATATATATATATATATATATATATATATATATATATATATATATATATATATATATACATATATATTGTTGTGGCCATGGTTATATACATATATATATATATATATATATATATATATATATATATATATATATATATATATATATATATATATATATATATATATATATATATATATATATATATATATATATATATATATATATATATATATCATTTAGCATTTTATTATTTTTTATAAACGATAATCACATCGACATTACTGCATATGTGGTAATCCACTTAGTGGAGTGGACTGAACCAAGAGCCAGGATGGATGGAGGGGGGGGGGCTTGAGCAGGGTGTATGGAGTGGTTGAATGTGCCACATGCCAATTTAATAACATAGATGGATTTAATCCACACCAAAATAACTAAAGATATAAAACATTTAGCATTTTATAACTTTAAAGAATTGCAGAAACAAGAAAAAAAACATTTCAAAAAATGTAAAAACATAGAGGGATGAAGTCTCAAAAAAAAACAACCAAACAAGCTGTGAATGACACCACATTAGGATACAACAATATGACACCACAATCCTCTTATGGATTAGTCTCATTGTTTGATGGATTAGTCAGGCATTGTTTGATGCCATTCCATCACAATCCCACAACAAAAGTAAAATGTCAAAACCCAGTCCCTTGGGTGGATGTTAAACTGGGCATTCCATCAGCCAGCATTAGTTGGTGGATGTTAAACATCCCATGGTGTCATTTGTGAAGAGAAGGTGAGCTATCACGTGCATTCTAGACAAATTCCAGATGCCTGCTATAAGCTACATGGAGCACTGCATCAGTAGCACGACTCCACCCAAGGCAAATGATGCTACACACAACCATGTTCTGCATAGGAAGTAAATTGAAGAAGAAGAAGAGGAAGGAACCTTCCTTGGTAACCCATGTTAATCGAACTGTTGCTCCTGCGAGAATTCACCTGCAGACAATAAAAACACCACTTAGTTTTTTTTAAAAGATTACGTCATTATATGCCAGTATCTGCACCAAAACTAAATTCCTGTTCTAATCTATGGGAACACTTTCTCAGTGGCAGTTTCATGCCCAGAAATGATGCGATCCAGTCTTGTTGCATCGCACTCACTGATGTGGGATTGATTGCCACGACTGCTCAGAGTGGAAATTTCTGCACCCTATGCTACAGTGACAAAGAGCTTGGGCCTCCATCTTCACTATAGTGGGCAATGAGAAAAAAGCCATTTGGTGATGCATGGCCCAGCACTTGAGAACAGAGCAAAGAA
This sequence comes from Eptatretus burgeri, assembly GCF_056783735.1. Lineage (NCBI taxonomy): Eukaryota > Metazoa > Chordata > Myxini > Myxiniformes > Myxinidae > Eptatretus > Eptatretus burgeri. The sequence continues at coordinate 17,565,013 of NC_140978.1, forward strand.
ATAAAATGATCGATGATCTCCTGCTCACCTTAATGCTTCGTTTAGCTCTCACGGCCTCAGGAATCCAAGTATAAAAATGTGATTTTTGAATTAATGTTAAAAATTATGATATGGTATCTCAAAGTAATAATATTTACTCTGACAGAAGTACTTTAATGTTTTGTCAATCTTAGTAAAAATGTGGAAATGAAGCACCACGGTATAACAATTATTTTAACCCTCAAAAATGGCAAAAAAGCAAACAATCCTACTCTGTTGTGTGTGGAAGAACATTCTGCAACAGCTTCAGGGTTACATTTTTTTTCTCCCTTTCTCTTCCATTTCTCAGGTTTATGAAACAGCTAAACAATACAATATAGGCACCTTCCTCTACTTCATTCAATTTCTTCATGCAAGAAGCTCTCGCTCAGACTTCAAGATAAGTCACCCGTCTTCACTCACTCAAAGTACAGGAAGTAACGTCCTATTTTAAGTGGCATAAAATCACAAAAATGTTGTGAGGGAATGAAAAACGGTTGTGACAGAGCCTGAAAGGTCGTATAAATTGGAAATCTACCCACAGTGACAAATAGTGTTGCTTCATATGTGTAAGTATTCTCAAATTGAAAGAGGGCCATGCTGTTTTAGTGCAGCTTTTTCGTGCTCCGGCTGCTCTGACCGCTCGTGCAATGACTTAACAAGCATCACAGTTTCAGCAAGCGGCAGCATTCACCTACCTGTGTGTGCATCATCCTCATAGACTTGTGCTTGATATATATATATATATATATATATATATATATATATATATATATATATATATATATATATATATATATATATATATATATATATATACATACACACACACACACACACACACACACACACACACACACACACACACACACACACACACACACACACACACACACACACACACACATATATATATATATATATATATATATATATATATATATATATATATATATATATATATATATATATATACATACATATATAACACATTGATGTAGTTGCTGCTGCCAATGTTGTTTGTGTGCGCCATCTGTGACCTTCTATCTAAAGGGTTCATGTTGTCATCGAATCATACATATTACCGTTTGAACTGCTTCTGCTTATTATTCAATGCAGGAAAGAGGCCTAAACTCTCTGGCTATTGTCAGAGAGCTGCCTCAGTGCCACAGTATCTGGCAGTTCATTCAAGACAACTACAGGCTGCCCTCTCATGTCAAGACTGGTCCTTCATTTCCACCTCTCCTGATATTAATACCACCTGGGAATCTTTCCACACATGCTTGCTTTTCCTCATGCATAGACGAGGAAGAGTACCCATCCCCAGTAATGGGAAAAGCAAGCAAAAATATCTGGCCATAGTGACGGGAAAAGTTTAAGTTAATCTATCAACTTAAATTATTTCATGGACTTTAAAAAGGTTAATTGTGTTGCAATTTTGGTTTCACTCTGAGCTCCTTACATTTCCCAACTCAAAAGGGTGGTACAACATCAGGCGGCGGAGGTTAAATCTGTCTGAAAGAGAGCAAAATATTCTGTTTGTGAAAAATATAATTTGGCATCAACATTATTTATGCCTGTTGAGCTTTTCATATCATATCCTAAATATTGAGCTTTTCAAAAGCGGCCTCCATAAATGGGAAACAGACAAACACCCAAACAGACACCCTGGTTTGCATTATATCATCGACGACTTCCCTTCCAAGGAACTTGAACACAGAAAGAGACCATTCAGCCTATCAAGCCTCCACAATGGTTGCCAACTTATGACAGTTTGTTTTGTATACAGTCAATGCTTTTGTAAGAGCTAGAGCACCGAACAGATCAGGATGCAACAGGAGAAAAAGATCAGCCGAGGTTGGGGGAAGGGGGGACATCAACAGCGGAGTTCAAGGACAAAATAAAGGGAGACTTGGACAAAAATTGGGGTCGTGAGAAAATGGTTGGACAGGATGGATACAGAAGGAAACTTCTTCCCACCTCTCCTCTCTCGTGCACGCTCTCTCTCGCTCTATCTCTCTCCCCCCCTATCTCTCTCCCCCTCCCCTCACCCCCCCTCCCCTGTCTCACCTCTCCCAATCCCACCCTCCTCCTATATGCTCATGCGCTATATTTTTAAATGTTGACTGAGCATCAAGCAAGAAAACAAAACACACCATATTTAAATTAATTCATATAATTCATTACTTGGCCAGGGTTTGAAACGGAAAAGTCCTCGACTCAGAGCAGACCTCCAAATCTTTAACGAATTACTAGCATAACCCGCGCTCTGCGCGACATGTTGGGGTGGGTGTGTTTGAGAAAGGAACTGATGCAGAGTATCAGTTGTAATTTTACTTTAATGCAGTAAGTGGAATACGATTTCACTGTTTCAGAACCATTTTATTTACTTTTTTTTGTACCATGCATCTCATATGGTCTTTGAGATAATGTAAGCCGAATATCACATTACTTGTATATGACATGTTGATCAACATGTTTTCACTCAATTTCTGATGTTCTCCCTCAAATTTATCATGTTCTTATGTCAACTCTAATTGCATTTATGACACTATAGAATGCTCCAATCAACAAAATCTTATCCTTAATCAATTTTCCAAACCTGGAAACCTATGATTAGATATCAAAACTGTATTTATATGTCCTTTACTTCAAAAGTTATTTGATCACCCATATCAGCGATTCATCGGGTGTATCATACGACAGATATATTGCACTTATACTGATGAGGGATGCTCCAATAACAAAAATTGTTGCGTAATTTAATTATCCACACCTGAAAACCGATATTAGAACACACAAATCATTGTCCCATTTCTATCAAGTTGGTAGTGAGAAGAAATCTCCAGTATCAGGGGTTTGTGGGCAGCCATGTTGGATTTATGCGAATAAGGAGTGTTCCAATCAGCAAGATTTTTGTTCCAATCGATTCGCTGTACCCAAGAACCTACATTTAGTCACTAAATTCATCCTTTTGTGTCCATTGGTTCAGAAGTTATAAGGCATTCCCCATATCAGGTAAGCAGTTAAATTACATGAAATGCCTAATTAAGGTTCCAAAACGTAATTTCTAAATTGGAAAGTGTCCAATTCCGTATTCTCCACACCCTCAACTACCCAATTAAACAAAGAGATCAAAATTATCAGCAAAATCGAGGCAGGGGCCCTATTTCTTTTCCCTCCCAAACCTCACTATTATGTTTTATCGATAATAAAAAAATGTCATTGTGTGTCATTTAGTTAATGTTTGTTTCTCCTCCTTAACTCCAAAAACATGAAACCGAGCAGCCTGAAACTTTGCATCCGTACGAAGGGAACTCCAAGAAAGTGTGTGAATGAAAATTGGGTGAAAATTTGGTTAATTAAAACACCCCTTTTTAATATAATTTAGAGGGTGCTCATCACAAAAAAACACCAAACAAAGCCTTACACACAGGAACATGATAGCGCTCCAAATTGCTCAGCCTTTTGTCAACTCACTGGTGTCTGAAGCCACCATTTTGTTCAACTTGCTCAACAATGCCTTGATTTGGAACAGGCTGCAATGGTTTCTTAATGATAAAGTGCTCAAATTTTTTTTTTTTAACGTTCGTCATTCATATCATCGAATGATGGATTTTCATACTGACGAATCGCTATTTACATCACTTTCGTAAGTGCTGTAGTTTTCAAATTCGGAGCTTGGAGCGATTTCATACATTATACGAGGTCCGTCTTAAAAGTAACGGGACTGACTTCGCAGGAATTTTATTCCAAAAAATATACTGAAATCACAGCTTGTCCCCTTCAATATAGTTTCCCTCCAGTCTCACACACTTGTCCATCCTCTTCTTCCACGCTTCGATACACCCCCGGAAGGCTTCTTCTGGAATCCTCCGGATCTCCATTGTCACTGCCCTTTTGATGGCCTCCACATCAGGAAATCGGGTCCCCTTGATCACTCCCTTGAGCTTGGGGAATAGAAAAAAATCACAAGGGGCCAAGTCTGGTGAATACGGGGGTTGCTCCAGAGTTGGCATGTTCCTCTCTGCCAGAAACTGTCGGATGCTCAGGGCACTGTGAACAGGGGCATTGTCATGGTGGAGCACCCAGGCGTTGTTCTCCCACAAATCCCTCATCTTGTCCCGGATTGATCTCATGAGGCACCGGAGGATCATCTTGTGCACGTATTGATTCACTGTTTGACCCTGTGGTAGAAACTCGAATTGGACGATGCCCTTGATGTCAAAAAACACGATGAGCATCACCTTGACCTTGGATTTCAACATCCTTGCTTTCTTTGGTTTTGGTGATGCCGGACTTTTCCACTGACAACTCTGCCGTTTGTTCTCGGGATCGTATTCGAATATCCACGATTCATCGCCAGTAATGACTCTCTGGAGCAGGTCTGTATCATCCTCGAGGGGCTCGATAATGTCTTGACAGACAGTGACTCTTTACTGTTTCCTGTCCTCGGACAACAGCTTGGGGACCGTCTTTGTGCACACCTTGCGCATTTGGAGATTTTTCAGTGATGATGCTCCAGACAATGTCCTTGTTAATCAAAAGTTCGTCAGCAATCATCTGCACTGTGAGTCGATGATCTGCGTGCACCGTTGTGCTTCACATGCTCGATGTTGTCCACTGTTTTGTTTGTTGTAGGTCTTCCAGACCGTGGATCGTCTTCAACCTCCTCCCATCCCTTTTGAACCTCTTGTGCCATTCAAACGCACGTGTACGTGACATCGTTTCTTACCCGTAGACTTGCTGCAGCATTGCGAAGGATTCGGAAGGTGTTTTCCCAAGCTTGACAAGAAACTTCAGATTGGCTCTCTGCTCCTGTTCATTCTAGTTGTGTAAGTGGAGCACACTCACTCCCGTTACTCTTTAGATGGACCTCGTATGATGCCAATTTCCACGATCTACTCTCACGGACTAATTAAAGGAGATAATCGAAATATGATTTCTGCTTTGAGGACAAGATCTCGTGGTCTAAATAAGTGTTGATCTGGAGTGAAATCTGAAAATGTTAAGAAATTCGTGATGTTTTGGTTTTTGTGGGTGTGTACCATTACCAATATGCTTGCTATCGCTTGCCAAGCCAACGGTTCCTTCACATTTTGTTGGAGTACTTGCTTCAGTGCTTCAGCCACTTGGCAAGTGCTCCACAAGTTGCTTGGTTGTTCGTTTACAAACCATGTCGATACACGGCCAAAGTAATCGCACTGTTACTTCAATGCCCATCTGCAAAATATAACCATAAATCATCGTTCGAGGGACAAAGTTCAGACCCCACCCACCTGTGTTAGGCCACGCGGTGTCAGGGGTGTATCAGATTGTTCGTTTGCAAGCCATGGCATAGATTACTTAAAGGCTCCTTCATTCATCGCTGTTGTCTGGGTGCCTCGTAGCTTTGAAAAAACGATACAACTTAAGAAGATGAAGATCTCCCCTTCTCCAAGTTCAGCGAAGTGACAGATGGAATTTGCTAGTGAAGGTTGGTATTTTGAAAGAGACCTGCAGTGCATCCCCATGGTGTTCACACCTCTTTTTACGATGCGGGAGTGGTGAGTGAGTGACGAGGTATTAGGTTCACTCACCTGCGCTGCGTTGCAGTATTGATTCACGGGCAAAAAATATTAATAAAAGAGAATGTGTAAACTAATAAATAGAGTTTCACCACGACCTAAGGTCATCCCCCTTCCATGCTCATGATCTCTTCTTCCCCAAATGACCACATTCCCTATCATCCCCCTTTTCCATGTTATTGTGATTTTTTTTTCCTCTCTCCCTCAACTCTTTCCATTTGTCAGTGTGTAGGTTTGTTTTTCCTTTTCTGTTTCATGCCCACTTTCCCCTTCCTCTTTGTTGTTTTTCAGTTTGTGTGCAGTGCAGCTTGTTCACCTTATGTGACCCCCCCCCCCAAAGACCACCACCTCACCCCTTGATCTCACTCTCACCTCTTCTCTGATGTTGGTGTTTTCCCCTTTCAATTTTGTTCCAAATCCAGTCTGTTTTAGTTCTTCACCAAGTATACAAAAAACAAGTATTGGATTGAACTCAGTTGTGAGGTTAAAACAACTCAGACAGTGTGACTCCATGGTGGTCTGCTTATGGAAAAAAAAGAACTGAAGTTTATCAATAACAAAGACAAAGTTCTTTGAAAAGATCTTGCAAATGAGGACTTAGATGGTGGTTGGAGCTCTAGATTTCATAACTCTCTGGGTCATGCAGGGATGTTGTATATGAAATCTCAGAGAGCAATTTGGAGCTTGAAGGAGATCAAGGGTAACTGAGGGTCGGTGCATCCCAAAGCCTCTTAGAAATGTTTGTCGTGTTCTTGAAGTCATGGGTGGGTCTTTTTCTGGAGGTATAACTATTATTGACTGGAAAATATATTGACGAGAGTGAGAGAGAGAGACAGAGATAGAAAAGAGAGAAGACAGAGACAGAGACAGACAGACTGCAGGAGCTGCCCTACCTAACCATACTTTACTCTGAGATTCATCATCCTCATTGCCAATCAGTTAGGTCCTGGCTTAACAAAACCAATAAGAGAGAAATTCTGACAGACTGAAGGATTATTGACAACTATATAATGTACTGCATGTTGCTTGGGCAGCTTAAAGGTGACCTATTGTTTTCCTGATAACAAGCACATGCCCCCCACTGCTGGCACACAGTATTTGCTCCAGCCACTTTACAGAAGAGATCATGAAGCTGAAAATACACATCTTTTTTTCTTCTATTTAATGGTCCATACTCCAAAGACTTGACCTTTCTTTATGTCAGAATATAGAATTCATCATCCATATTCAGTTTTTAAGTCCTGTTGGTTGTAATCTCCTTTAGATGTTGTCAGAATGTGGAAGGACGCCCCCTCCCCATTCCCCTGGGGCTCAAAGGATATTTTTTTTGACCACATCACGTTTTGAGGACCATGTTGTGATGCTTTCACTTTCTGTTCTCATATCCTTGCACCAAGGGCACTTTAGGGATTGTCATTGAACCTCACATTGCATCCAATTGTAGTTCATTTGCTCTACGATTTCTTGTATGGTTTTTAGAATTTAATTGACGTTCTTCTTTATTATAACCATTCTATTTTTGTGGATAGTTTATTATTACTACTCACTTTGCAATGTGAGTTTGCAATACCTTTTCTGGTTTCTTGCCTTTGTGTTTGTGTACACATTCGATTTGCTAGTCTGTTGAGCTTTTCACATATTCTGCCAATCCTGCAGTCCTAGTTCAGTGCATTTGGTTGAGCTCCATCAGGCTGCTACCTCATTCTCATCTCAGCAGGTACATTCCCAGGATGCATTGGTTTTTGTAGAACATTTTGTGGATAGAGATGAATTTCCTTGTTTTGGGATCTCGCTTGTTGATTTTGAATTGTGACCTGTTTATTATTCCGCTTCTGTAATAGATGCTTGTACTGCAAGCTGCTTTACGGTTTTGATTTTGTTCCTGTTTGGGAGAGAGGCGTTTTCAGAATTTACCTCGTTCTACGCTGGTATTCTTTGTTTGTTTGGTGCATTTGGTTGTGACATATGTGGTGGCCCTCTTCCACTCTGAGGTATTTGTACGACGCTTCATTGTCTGCCTCCTGTGTTGTTGTTCTTCAGTTTATATTTATGTTGTCAGTTTTTGTTGCTTTACCTACTTCAAATATGCACTTGACACATTTATCAAGTACAAATGTCATTTGATTGTCGTCAAGTACCGTTTTACTAGTTCTCGGTGTTCTGCCAATTTTTCGTCGTTTGGTGCGAAGAGCTTTAAATCATCCATATCCACTTTGTGTCACCTTTCCTGTTCCTTTGGACTTTCTTCTGTTGGATGTTAGGGTGTATCTGTGTCCTTGCTCGTTAATGAGGTTACTCGTTGTGTCCAGAGACAGACAAAACTGGAGGGTGGGGGGGAAGGGGCGGGGGAGAGGGAGGGAGCTGTCGCCCTGCCCTGGAACATACCGCATCGTATCTTCACTCCTGGTATTTTGATCTTTCCTTCTGAGTGCTTTCATATCAATGTGCTATTCCAAGCTCCATTGCTTTCTCAATCAGTTTGATAATTTGGAGATTGATCCTGTACACTTGCGTGCATTTTACCATCCACGAATGAGGGACACCATCAAAAGCTTTATTAAAGTCAATCCAGGCTATGGACAATTTGATGCTTCACAACTCACAGTGCATATGCTTGCAGGGATTACCTCCTTTGTATGCATGCCGATGTGTACTTTTCTTTTTATTCCTGTAAAAGCTCATGTGGATTATGTGGTTTACTGCTGCATCGGGTTCCATTGTTATCTTAATTTATACAAAGTTTATAATGTCCATGTGTATTTGTTCTGTTCACTTCAATGCACAAAATGGTTGCTCACCATGGTTGTGTAAATTTAACCTTTGGCAATGTAAGATGGCAAAATGCTCACTCAATCATGCAATTTGTTTGCAACTAGCTAGCCATGCAGACTGTTGTGGTTAAATAGTCTCCGAGCTTGTGAGAGTATTAATGGAAAGGCCCTTGGCTCTGAGTTGATGTTTCCAAGTAGAGTGTGTAACACCTGTTCAAGGCAATGTATGATGGTCATTGTATCGACTGGTTGATGGAGGCCTTTATCATCACCCAATAAGAACAATTTTCACTTGTTCAGTAATATCGAGGTATTAGTTGTCTGGGTATGAAGTACATTTTTCTCTCGAGCCTTACTCCATCACAGCTCACTCAGAAATGGTTTCCACAATGTTTGAAGAACAGTGTGTTCCAATTGACTCATTGCTGTCTTCATCAGATATGCTCAGTGTAAGTGATTTTGGAAGGAAGCCTCTCGTGTAACCAACCTTCATACCTGCACATTTTGACAGCAGGATATCATAGGTGTGTTGAACATCTCGGTTCAATTGCGAATATAATTGGGTCTGATTAAAACTGTCACCTGGTACAGTGCCAATACAGGATGATCAATACTGAAGAACGTCAGATATTAAGCCAGCTCTCTTCATGGCTAAGTGGACGTTGAATACACTATGGTGTCTTTAACAAGTATGGTTATTAATTCCCTGTTTGGGTCAAGGATAGGGTTGATTGCATTGCCTCATTAAGATTTGTGTGAATCCATAACCATCATGGCAAGCTAGCTTGCTTTAATGATCAGTTAACATGTAATAAGAGATTTGATTTGGTCTGTATTTTTGCTTTTCAGAACATTTCAGGCTAATGATTACATCAGAAAGCATGCCTGTGTCTACTGGAAGTCTTGCAGAAAGAGGAAGTCCATGCTTTTCAAGTGGAGTGGAACCAAAAGCTTTTTCCGTCACTAGTTTGAGGGATTTGGCGTGTCATCTCTTTTTCAATGTCGTCTTTGAGGAGGTTTTTATGGGAGCTTTGGATGATTTTGAGTTCTTACGGCGTTCCGAATGAAGATTTACTCTTGGAATTTTTCTTTAACAATGATATCTTGCCTTGGTTCAGTGCTTCTGCTCTATCAATACTGATCTTTACTGATTCTTGTCATTTTCCTGGCCAAAAACATGTGACAATTGGTGGGGACTAACTCCGTAATTTGATATTCTTTGCCTAATCTCAAAAAGGACGTTTTAGGAGAAGAGGCATAATTATTTTTCCACATCATGTCTAAGTTGGATGTGTTAACCAGGCATCTATCAATGGACAATTGTCTGATTTGTCTAAAGATTAAAGCAGATGAAGCGAAGAGAGTGCAACGTTTTTATTCAGTCAAAATTAATGAAACATTTATTGACCAATTTGTTTGGAGAAGTGAGTGAAGATGAGTGTGGTAGCTCTTAATTAGAGTTCATAGAATATACCACAGCAAGAGAGGATGATCAAAATAGTTTACTGATGCTCTTGACATAGAGTAGGAGTATGGTGTGTTGCTCTGCTCATCTGAGACACTCCACGTGGCTTGTGTTAGTCCCTAACGACTTTTTAAATCTTTTTTTTGACTACGTCTCAAGATGTTTTTGCTTTTGTGTTTTCCACTCTGGTATTATTGCTAGCCAACCTCTGACTCAGTGGGAGACAGGGTTTTGCAATCGCTTGTGTGTATTCCGGCCATAACTATTTTTACCATTTGAGATTTGTCATCAAATTTTCAATAAACCTTTATTATGAGAATATTTAGAAAATAATTAAAAATTGTGTCAGAGGGCAAAGACACATTGAATATAAATAGCCCTTATTATCCCAGATGCCGCTGCACAGTGCGATACAGCCGGGTTTTTTTTTAAATCGTTTCCGTGTTTCTTTATTCATTTACCATTCGAGCCTCAGTGTGTCTGTCGATGCCATAAGATTTTTTTTTACCATTTGAGGTTTTTTTTCATCAAATTTTCAGCAAATCTGTATGATGAGAACATAAAGAAAAAAAATTCATTAAAAATAACTAAGCTGTTGTTTACATCAAGTTTAGTTCGAGTCCAAAACAGATGCGGACGAGTTTTACATTTTGGAATGCTTTCTAGTTTTTACTCTTCTTAAATATGTCACTTTGTTCTTTTCTTTATCTTCAAGCATGGAGTGCTGTAAATTGTCAGTATTTCTGATGTATTTAGCTCACCTTACATCTCATGAAATAATTCATTCATTTTAGCGAACCAATACACTTGCAGACAAATAAATGTTAAAACTTTTCAAATGTCTTATTAGCTTTAAGTTTTGAAAGAGTTGAGTCCATGAAATAACATTATTGATTGCTTTGAGTTTGGATGCCCACACAACCCGCTCGCTCTCCCCCCCCCCCTCCGCCCACTGAATAAAATTACTCCTAACAATGAGTCCAATTAGTTAATATTATTTTACCTAATTGCTATTTCTTTGACTTTTTGAATGAAATTTAGGATTTGGTGATACTTTGCCTTTCTAATTTAAAAGTATTGTACAGCCTGGACTTTCACTTGATAAAAAGTCCAGATCACCTGCACTGTGGTTAACCAGACCACTGCCAAATCAATCATGGTGCCTTCGTTTCTCTATCTGCTTTCCCCTGTGTTCATCAATCTTTGCACTTTTGCAGCCTTTTCGTTATCACCTCCGTCCATCTGCCAGGAATTTCAATTATGCTTCAAGCAAGCTACTTGCACACCCACACTCCGCAGCCACTGACCTGCTCTCAACCCCAGAACATGACCAGGGAGCAAAACATGTTACAAACAAACATATCAAGTGATTCGCAGCATCCGTGAACCACCTCTACAAATGTGAACAAAACAGGCCAGCCTAACTACCTCCTGTTGCCAGACTTATCTGTAACATCCAATGAGAACTATAGGTTTACTTGGTGTTGAGTTCAATTTGGTGTTTTATTTTGTATTTTTTTTGAAAACCTTTTGGGTTGATAGCAGAGTAATTACTTTTTGGAACAATAAATATTTTGCATTCATAGGCTGGAATTTATAAACTGTTCGCCAGGTCAAATTATTGTAATGCTTGTTAACTCAACGACTGACTATCATATCTCGATAATATCTGTTGACCTCGATGTCCCAATTGACATCTTATTGCGCAATTTTCACCGAAGGTTCTGGGTTGGTGTATTTGGAATTAGGATCTCAGGCTATAATATATAATGCTGAGGTCCCTAGTCTAAATCCAAAATGCATTGATTGTTCATCATCCTACCAATGTATTTGTCATTGATATAAAAGTACACCAGTGTTTCTTAATATCCTTTTCTTACATGTTATGTATGCGCAAGCTCCTCCTTAGATAGTTGTAAAAAAAGTCTTGGTGACCAGAAGTTGTTTTCATAAAGAAGCTGTGAGTTTGCTACCTTATATCCATCCATCCATTGGGACCATTCTCTCTGCAGAGCATTGGTGCTGCCTCAGCAGTCTCCTCAGCTATTATATATAAGATAATATAATATATAATAAGAAGTTCTTCTTATATAATATATAATAAGAAGGAGACTTCTTATATAATAAGAAGCAGATAATGTGGTTATTAGAAAATTCAATTTAATGAATGGCAAAGTATGATATCACTCCACAATATGCATGGATGATAAGTTAAAAACAACCTTCACAACAAATAAATTATTTGGTCTTTCCAGTCTTCCCTATAATTGCAAAAAGTTGTTCCGTAATCGTGTTTAAATGACCATTACAACAGGAGGGGTTAGTTGGCAACACAGCAGGTGTTGTGCAATTTACGTACAGGTGCAATGCATAATCACCACAGAATTTCCAAACATATCCATAAAAAGCACTAAAAGGTAAAGTAGATAAAACCTTGAGGTGAGAATGAAGTAAATCCATACTTATTAGAAAAGAAATTTTATTTCTAGAGATGTTTTGAATTCCTGATATCCCATATAACATTTTTGAATGTCTCATTGGTTTGAGATATATATATATATATATATATATATATATATATATATATATATATATATATATATATATATATATATATATATATATATATATATATATATATATAATCGCAATCGCACTAGAAATCGAAGTGTCAACATTACCGTCATACCGAAGAAAAAATTATAACCAAGGAGTCTGGAACACTGACGCTAACCATTACCTTGACGTGTTTCGACTTATGAGTAACGTACAAGTAATGTGTGTCGACGTGTGTCAACGATCGCGTAACGTGCCTACAACACGTTACTCATAGGTTAGAAATATGTTTCGGGTATGCTAAACATTACCTCGACGTGTTTCAACGTATGAGTAACTTACAAGTAACGTGTGTCAACGATCGCGTAACGTGCCTACAAGTTATGGCCAGCGTATGCGGAACGTGTGAGTCATACGCTGGCATACGTCGAAAAATTTCAAGCATGGAAAATTTGTCTAACACCTCGGTGTACAAAGACGTATGCCAGCGTACTACGAAAAAAAAGCCAGCGTACTACGACGTATGCCAGCGTGCTCTTAACGTATACAAACTTCCCCATAACGTATTTGATGTGTGCCAGCGTTTCAGCCAAATTTTGCATATGTCAGGCATACGCTGGCTAAATCATCAAGGTGTGACAGGGCCTTTAGACAGCGTGTAAGCATACAAACCGTGCTTCCCCATTGTCTCGGTTCGCTCACCTGCATTTGATTTTTCATTTATGTATTTTCTTTTTTTTTTTCATTGATTTTTTTTTCATTCATTTTCACTTTCATTTACGGATGTGTTCCGATGGTTCTGTGATTTTTTCCTGGCGTATCGGCTTCAACGTCCATCAGCATGCAAAATTTAAATGGACTCAGGGTCAGATGAATCACTTTTGTTTAATTTGTCCTTTCTTGACCGAAACCCACCTCCAAAAGTTAGCAGGGCAGAGACAATGGATTAGTATGTGAGATGATGCTTGTTGCTCACATTTTGTGCAGCATTTACTGTCATGGGACTCAATCTGTGTCTTGCTACCTCAACAAGTAAAGGGGTTCAATATACAAATATCTATACAAGCCGGTAGGCAACATGGGTGATCGCTATATAATTGCATACTAGTCATACAGTTTTTGATGGATCGGGCTGAAAATTTTTGACAAAGAGGTTGATTATAGTGCGCATAAAAGCACGGAAGCCGATTTTTGATTTTCGAAAAAAATATACATAAAAATATTTTTCGGATTTTTTCAAAAGTTTCAAAGTCCCATTGCTAGGCAACGGTGGCGTCCATAGCAACGGTGCTCAAAAGCATACAACTAGATCCTGGTATGAACCTACCAGTCAAGTTTCATCAAAATCAGTTGACTCCTCTGGCCTCCAGAGCTGTCCATTACATACATACAGGCAGATGGCAAACCTGAGAATAACGTTAGTCTGGCGACCACCCAATATTATAATAATAATAATAATAATAATAATAATAATAAATAATAATAAATGTGTGTGTGTGTGTGTGTGTGTGTGTGTGTGTGTGTGTGTGTGTGTGTGTGTGTGTGTGTGTGTGTGTGTGTGTGTGTGAATTAGTATCCATATATGCAGGTTTCATGATGTGGAATGGAGTCTTCCCAGGGTGGGCTCATTCATTTCAGAAAGGCCTCCCGATTCATTGACCAAGCTGTGAAGTTTTCTGTTCTCAAAGTTTTGTGCCGAGGGCTTTCTTCAGGATCATTGCTAAGCTCCATAGAGTTTCCAAATGCAGTTTGTTTGTTACAATATTCCCAGGGATGTTTTTTAGCTCACTTGTAAAGTAGTTCCAGGGAGCTTATGGGATGGCGCGTCGTCCGTCCGTCCATCCACAAACACTTGAAACTTCTTAAAAACTACACATACAATTTAAATTAAATTTGACCACAACCTTCATCACCTGGGATGGCATGACAAAAAATGGGTCTGAGGTGGTCTACAGAATGAGTTTATGGGGAGGGGGGGGCAGAATGGGTTGCCTCCCCAAAGAGGAATTCGCTTTCTTCCTAAACGATACACACAATTCCGATGAAACTTCACGACAACCTTCATCACCCATTCCGTACTAAAATTTGTTCAAGACATTAAAAAATTGGGGTCTAAGGGGTTTTATTGGGGGGGAGGGTGCCTCCCAAATCCAAATGATGTATTTGCCTTCTTTTCTGAAGCCACACACACAATTTCAATGAAACTGGACCACCATCTAACATCTAACAGAAACTTTTCTCATTTCACAGTCCTGTGTTGTGTTTCGTGTATTAATCTGTATGTCCATTTGTGAGAATGTATGTGAGGCAGCTAGCTCCATTATGAGCCTTAATTTCTGTAAAAAAAAATAATAATAATAATTTACCTGCTTAAACAGGGATCAAAATTGATGATGCGTTTCAAAATCCCCTATAAATTTCTCTTTTGAAGAATAACACATTGTCTTTGACAGAAGCCCAAGATAATGTTTAAGTAAACAACCAGAATGTTGAGACAAATCTTAGACTTACTGCCTGAGAATGTACACGACCCTGCATGGTTGGAGTGGAAATCATGCAAATATACAAATTTAATGCATAGCCTTGGGTGGAACCATTCCCCTGGAGATGC
>NC_140978.1:17585000-17622500 GCF_056783735.1 Eptatretus burgeri
CAATATCAGGGAATTTTATTTTCTGTCTGATTCTTCTTGTCCCTTTTGGTTATGCTAAGTTACATCTTCCCAAGCGCCTTTGAGTGTTGATACATTTTTGCTTCATATTCTTTGTTTGAAACTATGTTTCAGTGTATTTTAACCTATTGAAATCTATTCCAATGATAAAAATTACTATAATATTATTTTAAATATAAATAATATTACTGTTTGCATTCACACGGAATCCAAAAACTCCGCAAACATAACTAACAAGATGCGTTACAAAAAAAATTAAAAATATTTTCCGAGCTGGAGATATCAACAGACCAAACTGAACAGAAGGCCATCTTAAAACTGCTGCAGAAGAATTGGCTGTTTCTCAAATTGGCAAGAGTTAACTGTAATGGTGGAGCTGAAGTTACATCCTGTGCAAATTATAACACTACTTCACCCCCACGTTTATACAGCATCTGTCAGGATACTTTGAAAATTGGGGTACTTTAATTTCATCATTGTGCTTTTCACTACAATTGGCTGATCTAAACGATGCGAAGTTCATCACCAGCACTCTGATCATCGACCCAGCTTGATCACCATCACCAGGCAAGGCAATAACGGGGAAAAAAAATGAGGATGAAAGGGAGCCTTGTTTTCCAGGAAAGAACACTGATGGTGAAAATGAGGCTGTATTAGGCAGATATCCAAGTGGATCCTCACCTGAGTAATTTGAAGTAAACGTCATGATGTTCACTTGAATCAAGGAGATTGCTTTAACACCCTATGTGTTACAAAAGTATTTCAGCAAGTCAAGGTCATCGCACCACGTCAAGGCAACCAACAAGACTGTCGTCTAGCATTTCAATATAATTTGGTGTAACACCTTTCCTTGATTGCTCTTAGCCATTTAAAATGGCATTGTTGCTCAGACTGCATTGCATTGGAAATTCCACCTTTATTCATAAGAGGAGTAATTTGACTGTGCTTTGGTGGCGGTTGCTGAGCACGCAGGCAACGGGCAGCACATTGTGCCTGGCGTTGCGAAACGGGTCAAGGCAATGATCAAATCTCAAAGCCTTACAGAGCAGAATTTCCCCTGTGCACCTCTTATATTGAGCTGTCAGGGCACCGGAAAGCTATGGGTGAGAGCTGCCCGTAGCTGTCGACATAATGGCCCGACTCGAGCACGAATCAAAGTGCCACGTGGTGCCTGAGCAGCTCTTGGTGTGTTACAGAGCCTTGACTTTGAGGTGCCCTGTGCTCAAAGGCTAAAGATCAAAGCTAATCGTGGCCTGGTGAGTAAGGAACGTACACTGTGGTCACTCTCTCTGTCACCAACGACCAGGACACATGCCATATGCCTTTCAACTTTTCAACCTCATGAGAAAGACCTCAATGCCATATTTTTCACTTCGTACTTATTGTCTTGTCCTTGGACAGCTAAACATGGACATTATTCCAAAAGTCAGCAGTCACTGATGGATTCCGTGTGTTGTCATCTGACCGGGAGCCAGCATTCCATCTCCCCAGCCACCACTTTCATCTTCTCAAGGTCACCGGTCATTAGATGATGTGGAAAAAGCGACTGAGGGATTGCCCTGCATTTTCCTTCCTTAACTGAAAAGCTTTGACAGTGGTCTTTCGATAAAGGTTATGACATAAAGTTGAACATTTTTCTTCGAAGTATTCCAATGTCAAAAAACAAAATAAAATTCTCAGTTTGTTCTGGAAATTTCTCCATTTTCCAGTGATTTACATTACAGCATCTTGCTGCCTTTTGTGCTCACTCTCATGTACAATATGATTTTGATAATTCAAATCATTTTAATATATGCTCAAATAATACTGTAATCACAAAGAAGGGATGTTCAGAAATTGAGTTCAAATTGTACAGCATTTGATGATGGGTGATGTTGTCAAACATTCGAGCTAAAGATACTGAATAAGCACAAGGGAATGCATTGATGCTTTTATGCAGAAAGATATTATTAGCATGGATCATCATGATTGTATTGTGTCCATATCCTGTGAACCTCTCAACTTATTTAATGACAAATTTTCGCTCATTTATACCTGTAGGGTCAGCCTGGCAACATTTTTGGCCAAAATATTTCACGAACCGGCTGGCCAGGCATCGAGTTTGACTGCAGGTGGCAATAATTTGAAATTTGTTCAGAATGCCGGCAATAACTCCCCATACTTTGTCAATAACACCTTGGAATCCTTCATATCCAGCAACAACTGGTGCGAGCACAAAGGTCCTCTGGTTTACCGTACTCCCAATGGACGACTGTACACACTGCGCATGTGAAACACTGGGTGGCATTTTGTATCTGAGTCAAGATTCAAACCCAGGTTAGATAGCTCAAAGGAGAGTGTGCCTACCTCAACGTTATTCTGCCAGCCCTCCATATCCTATTAATATATCACCCAAATTTATCCAACCATACGTGTACTTATATTTTAGTGAACACAATTAAAATTAATGTCATATTACATTGAACGCAGATCGTAAGATAATCAAGGCACAGTTCATGGCTATTTAGCTCATTATACCGATGCTACATCACTGAAGGTAGTGCTAAATATGCAGCTCACCCCAGGCAGGGAATCTTTCCACGAAACTGATACATTGATTAGCTTTTTAGGATGTACTGCAATATATCCAACCCCCAGAACTGATATCTTCATGGGTCATCCAGCTTCACATCACCATCCAAAGGAGAGCCTGCTCCAAGATGTAAAACCTTCTGCTGGCATTACATCAGAACTGCACTTTTATTTAGTGAAATATGAATGTATAATAAATAGATAGCTCATTTTAAAAGTTGGATAGCAATGCGAGAGATCTTGGTGTACGCCAACTTAATTTGTTGTCAGTGACAACGTGATCATGATATAATGATTCAAAGGCATGCTCCTCCAAATTACACCATCGAATCTTCGATGTTCAATTGATTGCAGATGGGAAGTCAGCTTCATATGTCCCTCGGACGCAGAGTTTGATTCATTCGGCGTCGCCCCCTGCAGGAGTCGCAGTAAATGTAAATTTGTTCGAAAGTACCTGGCAGCTCAGGTAGAAAGCCCAATGCCACCTGAGCTCTATTTCCATCTGTCAAACCTACATTTGGCAATGAGCACTTTTGCCAACCGAAACTGCCTGCATAAAACGGTGTCCGGAATCAGATTTTCTTCGTTTACTCATCGTTATAAATATTATTATTATTCCATTAATATTTTTTCAGACATAAGCCAGAAGGCAAGGCACTTGTCCTTTGACACCCTGCCAAAGGACAGCACATTCACCAATTTAACACCCTGCCTACAAAGCACCAGCCTGATAGTTCAGTCAGGTCAGGTTTCAAATACAGACCTGCAAGTTTAAAGGAAAGTACACTACCTCTGATTTATTCTGCCAGCCTGCCCTATTGATTGATTGCTAGCTCTTTATTATGCTGTATCTCTCTTGTGCACCTCAAGGTCTTTCTTACAGCCAGCGTGCTTCATGCCTTTACAGCTCATATTAAGCAAAATACAAACAAACTTGGTATTCATCAGAGATTTTGTTACATTGTGAGTCTTAAGGATTATATATACCAGCAGAGTACCCACCCTCTAGGTGGGTAGAGTTTGTGCATTACTTGCTGAAAAAGTATGTTCTGTATTTTGCAAGAATACTACAGATGTTGGTGAGTTGTGCGTCCAAAAGGTTCTTGATGGTCTAAATGTTTAAACTTTAACGAGTAGGTACCAATAGTAGTTGGGGTATTAGGGGTCTAAACTCTTAAAGTATGTAAATGGCTAAGGGGTCTAAAAGGGATATAAAGGTTCTAAAGCTCCAAATGGTCACGGGTCCAATTGGTGTAAAGGGGTCTAATGCTGTCTAACATGTCAAAAGGGTTTGAAGGGTTAAGGGGTCTAAAGGGTGTGAAGGTCTAATGGGTCTAAATGGAGTTGATGGACTTGAGGGATGTAAATGTCTAAACGGTTTGTGGGGTCTAAAGGGTATACAAAAGTATAAAGGGTGAAGGGGTCAAAAGGTGTCTAAAGTGTCAAAAAGATCTTAAAGGTAAAAGGAGTCTAAGGGGTCCTGAGGATGTGAGGGGTCTAAGGGATTTGTAGTGTCTTAATGGTCCAAGAGGTCTACCAGGGTCTTAAGGGTCTAATTGGGGTATGTAGGGTCTATAGGGTCTACTGGGTCTTAGTTTTATTAAAGTAGATGGGGAAGTAGACAGTCCTTACTGAGAGAGATCGTGAGAGTGCGAGCTTTTTCAGGATTGAAAGACATATTCCAAGTGTTTGACCAGCTTGTGATTTATCAATATCTGAAGAGAGGGAAGAGGCTACAGCCTCCTGTCTGAAGGATGAGGGATGTAATGGCAGTAAATGGAGTCATCAGTCAGATAAAGAGGATTTTCCAGAGATTCAGAGAGATCGTTAATGACAATCAGGAATAGGTCTTGGCCCAGAACACTGCCTTGGGGCACTCCAGTCTTATAGGGAGAGGAGATGAAAGGATTCCGTTGAGAGCCACATGTTGGCTACGAGAGTAGGGGAAGTTAGTAAGCTATGTTTGGAGTTGGCTTTAGTTGCCAGAGGCAGATCAGAGTTTGTAGATCAAGGCAGGGTGTCAGATTGTATAGAAAGCATGAGATATGTACAGAAAGATGGCCCTGATCCCATGTCTGATATTGAGGACCTCCATCCATTGTTGGTTGAGCAGAAGCAGCTTGTGCAAGGGAGACTGACCTTGTCCATATCCAAATTGGTGAGATGAGATGAGGCAGTTTTACAAAAGGAAGGACCTCATATCAACTGCAATGATGGATTCCATGACCTTACTGATGATTGCAATTTAGCTGATAGGTCGACAGTTAAGGGGATCCATTTTTGCACCTTTTTATTTAACGCAGTGAGGTTGGCTGATTTCCAAGCATATGAAGGATGACTGAGGACAAATGATAGGGTGAACAGGACAAGCAGGGGATGTGAAAGAGCAGCAGACCAGGTTTTTGGGGCACATGAGCTAATGCCATCTGGTCCAGTAGCAGAGTGTGAGTTGAGGGTTGACAGAAATTTATTCACACTTGCAAAAGAGGCAGAATCAAGGATCAGTTAGTTATGACTGGGAAATGTGGGTATCTAGAGCAAGTAGTTGGGGACAAAATATTTGTAAGCAAACACAGAATTGAGGCATTCGCCCTTCTCCCGAGCATCGTCGGTTGTGGTTCTATTTGAAGAGGGAAAGGATGCATGGGCAGCATACACCAGACACACTTCACAAGACACCACCAGGTTTTTGAGGAGGAAGACAAGTTTGAAAGTTCAATCTTGACATTGGACAAAAAATGTTGTTTTCTTGCTCTCCTCAGAGTGGACACGCACTTGTTGCTGCTTCTTGGAATGCATTGAGATTGCCTTCAGGAGGACTTGCCTTCCAAGATGAGAAGGCAAGTTGTTTCAGAGCCACTACCTCACCACAGGATTCAGTGTATCATGGATGGGAAGAAGGGTAGGATAATTGAAGATGAGATGGGATGAATCTGTTCACAAGAGACAAGATTCTGTCAAAAAATTCCCAGGCTGAGTAGATATCAGGGGCAGTAGATATGGGTGACCAGTTCTGAAGAACAATGGCAGTTTGCAGTCCCTGCCATCTGCCAGACTTGCCGGCGTTGAGGCAGCTCTGTGAGAATAGCCAGAGATGTTGACTTTCAAAAGTGTATGATCAGTTGAAACAATTTTGAGCAGAGGAAGGGCAGTTGATATTTACGGGGAAGTTCGTCACACCAACTCCAGAAGGGAGGATTTGGCTTTGGGAGAAATCCGGGTTGGAAATGTCACACATTGAGTCAGTCCCATGGAGTCAGAGAAGTCCTTCAAGGAAGTGCCAGGGCTGGTGAGAGAAGTACGAGCACCCAGCCAATTTGCATGATGATGATTGAAATTGCCATATATGAGGAACATAGAGTTGGGATGAGTGGTTAAAAGTTGATCCATGTTGTCTGAGAGAGATTAAGTGGAGTTTTTATTATTATTATAATTATTATTATTATTGTACACCTTGTCAAGGCTCGTGTGAGAGCTAACACACAACGCAGAGCAAGGGGGGCATGAGACAAGAGGGGCTGGAGTGGGAAGGACAAAAAAGTGGGGAACAGAGACATTAGGAGATCAGTGGAAGGGAGAGGGATGCATTGGGGAACATGGGGAATACAAGATGGACATTACAGGGACTTTCAGGAAGGAAAGCAGGGAATTTGAAGGAGGTGGGCCTGGGTGGATTATCGGGGGTAGAAAAGATCGAGGATTTGGATGGCGGATGATAAGACGTGGTGGAGAACAGCTGTTTTGAAGGCCTGGAGAGAAGAATGGGATTGAATAGAGTGAGGGAGTTTATTCCAAAGGCGGGAAAAAGAGGATTGAAAGAGTGAAGATAAGCAGTGATTCGTGATTTTGGTAGTTTTACCTACCAGAAGGGGGTTGTTGGCGGACCTTGAGCACCCTGTAAAAATGTGGTGGGGACAAATCGCAGAGAGAGCAGGGGGGGCGGGACTGGAGATGAGACGGTAGAAGACAGAAAGACCACCGACCAGGCTGCGGTGAGAGAGTAAGAGTCCCACAGATTCAGCCTCATTGCGGGAGATGCCAATGATCCGAAATGCCTTGGTTTCCACAGCGTGAAACCAAGAAAGGTGGGAGGCAGGAGCTCCAGCCCAAAGGGGAGAGCAGTACTCCATCAGGCTGCGGACTAAAGCTTTTTAAGTGGTCAGGAGCTCAGGTGGGCTGAGGAAGGACTTTGCATGACGGAGAATTCCCTGTCGGCGACTGGCTTTGGAGGCGAGGTTTGAAATGTGGCTTTCCCAGGAAAGGTCATGGCAGATAGTGCGACCCAGAAGTTTGAAAGAAAGGACTTCTTCCAGAGGATTGTTGAGAAAGTGGATGGGGGGGTTCTAAATGGTCCTTTTGGAGAGACATAGTGAGAGTGTGAGATTTGTCTGGATTGAAAGACATGTTCCATGTGTTGGACCAGTTTGTGATTTTACTCAGATGAGCAGTGAGTGAAGAAGCTGCTGCTTGTTGGTCTGAGGGATGACCGATGGTGCGGCAGAGGCTGGAGTTATCAGCAAAGAGATATAGAGGATTTTCCAGAGAGTCGGAGAGATCATTGATGAAAACCAGAAAAAGAACAGGGCCCAAAACACCACCTTGAGGAACTCCAGCCTGGACAGGAAGAGGGGATGAAAGAACTCTATTCAGGGCCACACGGTGACTGCGACAGGAGAGGAAGTCTGCGAGCCGTGAGTGGAGATGGCCTTGGATACCATAGGAAGAGAGTTTGGTGAGCAGGGCAGGGTGCCAGACCATGTCAAAAGCCCATGATATGTCCAGGGATACGGCTCAGATTTCATGTCTGGCATTGAGGACCTCCATCCATTGTTGGGAGAGCAGAAGCAGCATGTCCAGGGTAGAGTGACCTGGTCTGAAACCAAATTGATGATCGGAAATCAAGCCATTGGAGAAGAGGAAGGATTTAATGTCTGAAGCGATGATGGATTCCATAAACTTGCTGATGATTGGGAGAAGGCTGATTGGTCTGTAGTTGCAGGGATCTGTTTTTGCACCTGTTTTATGCAGGGAAGTAATGTTTGCTAATTTCCAAGAAGATGGCAGATGACCTTGAGCAAATGAGAGGGTGAATATAACAGAGAGAGGGTGAGCAAGAGCAGAAGAGCAGGCTTTGAGGACACGTGGGCTGATGCCATCTGGACCGGTTGCAGAATCTGAGTCGCTGTTTGAGAGCAAGCTCTCCACCTTGTCAGGAGAAAAGAACACAGAGTCCATGAACAGTTGGGTGCGACTGTGTCAGGTGGGTTGAGAAAGTGATGGGTTTTGGACACAAGATTTAGCTGCAAACACCGAGTTTGGGCATTCATCTCTTTCACGTGCGGTATCAGCAGTGCGGCCATTTGAGGTAAGGGAGGGGATAGAGGGAGAACATACACCAGAAACAGATTTGATTAAAAGCCACCAGTATTTTGAGGAGGGAGAGTGGTTTGAAAGTTCAGCCTTGATCTTAGAAGGATGTTGTTTTCTGGCTCTCCTGAGGGTAGATACACACTTGTTCCAAGCTTTACGGAAGGAACTGAGATTACCCTCAATTGGGTTTGCTTTCCATGAGGCAAAGGCAAGTTGTTTCAGGACAACTGCCTCGCCACAAGCTTCAGTGAACCAAGGGCGGGAGGAAGGGTAGGACAACTGAAGACAAGAGGGGATAAATCTGTGCATGAGGGAGTGCAAGTTTCTTTGAAATAATTCCCAGGATGAGTTGATGTCGGAGAAAGTAGCGATAGGAGACCAGTCTATAAGTTTGATGGCTGCTTGGAGACCCTGCCATTCGGCTTGAGTGAAATTCCAGACTCGACGGCGGTGAGGTGGTTCTCTGATAATAGCCAGAGAGATGTCCACTTTGACAAGGACGTGGTCAGAAGAACCGATTGGAGCAAAGGAAGAGCAGCAGATATTGTCAGGGAAATTTGTCAAAATCAGATCCAGAAATGATGGAGTACCATTGGTTGAGATCCGGGTCGGAAGTTGACCGATTGAGTCAGTCCCAATGAGTCGCAGAAAGCTTTTGCTGAGGTGTCATGACAGGTGAGAGAGGTACCCACACCTTGCCAACAGGCATGATGACGATTGAAGTCGCCACATATGAGGAAGAGAGAGTTTGGATGAGATTTTGAAGTTGGTCCATGTTTTCGGATAGTGAGGTGCAGATGGAGTCATCACTGTTCGGTGGACAGTACAGTACACATATAAACATCAGGTGGGAGTGTTGGGAAGCCGTAGCCAGAGGTATTCCTGGGGGTGTGGGGTATTGAGGGCAGTGCATGGAGAGTGAGGAATAGAGTCTTTGATGAAGAGAGCAACTCCTCCACCAGGACAAGGCTCAGGTCTGCCATACTGGTGGAGGGAGTCACCAGGGAGAGATACATGGGAATCAGACACGTCTTGGGGGAGGAAAGTTTCTGTTAGGCAGATTATGTCTGGTTTGTCAGTGGCAACCTGTATGGATAGATCTGAAAGGTTTGAGTGAAGGCCCCAGATATCTGAGGTCCACACTGTTAATGAAGAGGGAGGGGAGGAGGCTTTGGGTACAGGGGGTGGGAGGGGAGGGGAGGGTAGGACAAAAGACGAGGGGGGGAGTTATGGAGGGTTGTTGAAAGAATGTGGGGGATTGCAGAATAGCTCGGGGAGGGGGCCAGATGAGGAGTAGAAAAGGCTCTGTGGAGCTGGGGGAGACGATGGACAAGAGAGGGGGAAGAAGGTAGTTGAGGATTTGAGGAGGTGGTGTGAAGAGATGGAGATGAGATGGCAGTGGAAGGAGTCAGGTTTGTAGAAGAGAGGTGGGGGGGCAACTTTGAGAAGGATGAGTGAGGTGGGTGAATGGTGGGAGAAATGTGAGGGGAGATTTTTTGAGAGAGGTGAGAGAGGGGCTTGGAGGGAGAAGAGTGTTATGGTTGCTTTGAGAGGGAGGGGTGAGATGGGTGAGTTGGCACTGAAATTGGAGAAAAAATAATGGTTGATGGAAAGCGAACATTCATAGGAAACTGCTGTTTTAAAAGTTTTCGGTAAGAGATGCGATTAAACACATCTCTTGATGGATGCAATAAAGGCGAATTCAAAGAATGGAGAGAAGAAACGCTGTAACAGTTGGATTTTTTAGGCAAGGTATGAAGGAGAGGTCGAATTGAGAGCAGTCTGTTTAAATCGTCGAAGAGTAGTGCATTATGAAACAGTAAAGAGAACCACACATGTGAAAGAGGAAGATGAAGCATTATAAAGATCGTTTTTATTATTATTATTATTATTATTATTATTATTATTATTATTATTATTATTATTATTGTTTGAGAGAGATTTCATCACATTAGGTCATGGAAGTGTTGCAGATTAAATTGTGAGGTGAATGGTGAAATTGGATCGATAAACGCAGGGGGTCGAAACAGATCACGTGGTTATGGGAGAAGCACTTGGCTCTGGGAGGTGTATCGTCAAAAGTGAAATTATTTATTTAAATAAGGATTGCATAACATTTGGAAAAGGGAAGGTTGAAGTAATATTGTGGAAGTGTGTGGTGAATTTGGACGGTAAACGAGTGTGAAGCGGCTGGGTCGATGAAAAGTACCAGGAAGAGTGGAGAGAGACATGTTGTTTCAGATGTGGAGATCGAAAGGATACAAGGAAGATTATTATTTTTGATGTATTTTTGAAAAACAGGTAAGATTCGGGAATGGAAGGTTGTAGATGGGAAGAAATCGTGAAGGTAATGGCGACAGAGGGTCAGCTCAGCAGAATAAAGATGGTGTGCTGGCAGGAGGAAGAAGAAGAGGAGGATGCAGAAGAAGAAGAAGAAGAAGAAGAAGAAGAAGAAGAAGAAGAATCGAGACTTGTGAGTGTGCAAGGAGAAAGGTAGTTATTTATTTATTTATTTAATAGAAGAAATAGTGATTTATTGGGAGGGATGGGGGACGTTGGGAAAGTGGGGAAGATAGAAATTGAAGGTAATGGGGAGAAAATACAAATAAACACGATCATACACTGAGGAGAACGATGGGTAGGCCTCAAGCACTCGGTAAGCCAAGGTCGACGAAAACTCACAAAATAGCACGATTTTTTGAAACAAAACCGAACTAGGAACACACAGTAACATGCAGGTGAGAAAATAAACAGTTAAAACGGGACAGATAACACCAGAAACTTAACTTTCAGATCGTCAGCAGAGAGCCCTGAAGGAGACCTTCCAACGCTCAAAACCCAGAACCCGAATTGATCACGTACCCAGAATCAAGAACCTGGAAGTGACCCAGAACCCAGAACCAGAGTTGTCACTGTTTGAATGATGGTACAACACACAGACACATAAGAGGTGGTAGCAGAGGGAGAAGTTGCAGCCAAAGGTACTCCTGGAGATTGTGAAGTGCAAGATCAGTACAAGGACAGTGATAAATTGAGTGATTGATGGAAAGAGCTACTCCACCACCAGGTCGATCAAATCGGAGGAGACAATAGCTAAGAGAGACACAAAGAAGTCAGGGACATCCACTAGGAGGAAGTATTCTGTTAAACGGATGATGTTCCGGCTGACGGCAGCAAGCTTGATTGAGATCTGTCAGGTTGGAGTGCTGGCTTCAGATGTTTGATGTCCATACAGTGAAGGACAGAGGAGGATGCATTGGGAGGGTGCAGGACAAGTGGGATGTTCAAAGGGTGAGAAGGACAAAGGCTTGGGGAGAAAACTGACACAGAGGGGTTTGCCATTGTAAAATAACGTTAAGTGGATTTGATTGTTGTGCCCAAACAACCTCTGCAAACTGGACTGCTCAAATTTCCCATATGTAACATTCTAAGATAAAAATCATGAGATGGGTGGAAGGAATTATTGTTGAAGGCATGGAGAAAGGTTGTGTTGTAGGGACCAGAGTATGGATGGCAGACCACACACTTTGGTGAGATACAGGTTTGCAAAATATTATATGTGAAGAAGAAGAGCACTTGGCATGCTGATGCTTGGAAAATAAAAATGGAACTTATAATGGAAATGGAAAAAAATTGGAATTTTTATACATTTTAAAAAACTTTTAAAGAAAAAAGGAAGAAACTTTTTCTTCAATGAAGATAATGAGAAAATTATAGAGGAAAATGAGAGATGTACAGGAAGTATAGGTTGAAGGCAGAATCATAGCATGTCTGAATAAGAGTTTTTTGGGGTTTTGTTTGTTTGTGGGGAGGGGATCGTGTTGAAAAGGCAGAAAGGGCAAAATTTTTGCAAATAAAAAAATAAACTAACAGACAACAAAACCTCAAAACCGAGATGATTCGCTCCGCTGATCCGAGGTCAAAGGCTGCATGAAAAAAAAATTCAAGAAATATCGACAACAATCATGATTTGTCACAGAAATACTTCAATGAAAATACAAACAGCAGATAGAGACGAGAATATCACAGAACTCAAAGGGTGCTTGGTATAGCGCATACTTCCTCTATGTATGCCTGATCCACGAGAACATATCGGGCCTAATACCTTTTGGAAATATGCTATATATATCGTTTTTGGGCCCCATCAATGGGGAAGAATGACCTTGAAAATTCAATAATTATTGTATCCAGATCCGGATTTTTATCTTCACCAAAATAGAATCATTTAGTTGTGGTCACACACCCAACATGTCCACCAAGTTTCATCAGAATCCGTCCACAACTTTTTGAGATATCGTGCTATATATCGTTTTTGGCTCTATCTCTCAATGGTGAAGAATCACTGAAAAGATTCCAGTAGTCTGATCCGGATTCAGTTATTTACCAAAATCTA
Source organism: Eptatretus burgeri (assembly GCF_056783735.1). Taxonomy (NCBI): domain Eukaryota; kingdom Metazoa; phylum Chordata; class Myxini; order Myxiniformes; family Myxinidae; genus Eptatretus; species Eptatretus burgeri. The sequence continues at coordinate 17,597,353 of NC_140978.1, forward strand.
ATCAGCTCGTCATTGTCACACACCCAACCTGCCCACCAAATTTCATCGAGGATCCGTCGACAACTTTTTGAGATATCCTGTACATAGTCAGACAAACAGACAAATAAGAAGATGTCATGCAGAACACGATACTTGCGAAATCCACCCCCCTCTCCAAAGGTTGCCATACATACATCAGATTATCCATTTCATTAAGATTAAAATTCGCAATCTTAATCAAAGTTCAGGTCAATCGGATGAAAATTGATTATTTTTTCAGATTGAAATTGATGATTTTTAGATGTTTTACCTTGAGGTGACCTTTGACATTTTTGATTTCAAAAATAGTTGGTTTCCAATTTCAGCAATGGACTTGCTGTTTAATTTTCAGGTTAGATTAAAATTGACGATTTTAGAAGTTTCACCTTGAGTTGACCTTTAACCTTTTGACCTCAAAAATAGTTGGTTTGCTGTTTAATTTTCAATAAATCAGATGAAAATTGACAATTTTTCAAATAAAATTTAATTCAAGAAGTTTGACAATGAGATGACCTCTGACCTTTTGACCTCAAAAATAGTTGGTTTCCCAATTCAGTGACACCATATGCAAATCTTGGTCAAATTTCAAGTCAATCGGGTGAAAAATGATGATTTCAGAAATTTGACCTCGAGATGACCTTTGACCTAAAAATCAATGGGCTTCTCAGTTGAGATTACCTCTACAACTTGATAAAGTTTCATGATGATCAGTTTTGAATTGAGTCCTTTCGGCGACACAGACAGGCAGACACACAGACAGAAAGAAAGAATATCAAAATCGACCCACCAATTATTATTATTATTTTCTTTTTCTTTCTTCGGAAAAAAGGAAAAATTTTTGATTTTGCAAATAACAGAAAGATGTTCAGCAGAGCACGATACTTGCAAAATCCATAAAACAAATTTGACCTCAAACATAATTGGTGGTTGAATTCAATGATCAAATATGTAACTCCTCTTCAAATTTCAAGTCAATCAGATGAAATTGATAAATTTAGAAATTCAGCTGATGTTGTCCTTTTGGCCTATGTTGACCTCAAAAATAATTGTTGGTTGGATTTGGTGATGTGATTTGCAAATCCTCTTCAAATTTCAAGTCAATCTGATAAAAATTGAGGATTTTCGCAATACCACCTTAGTTGTTAACCTTTGGCCTATGTTGACCTTTTGGTCCATTTTGATCTCAAAAATAATTGGCTGGTTGAATTCAGTGACCTGAAATTTAAATCCTCTTCAAATTTCAAGTCAATCGGATGAACAGTACACATATAGGTCAACATTGGCCAGCTTTCTAAAATTGACAATATTTATTTGACTAAAATGTCAATAATTTTAGAAATTCAGCTGAAGTTGTCCTTTTGGCCTATGTTGACCTCAAAAATAATTGTTGGTTGGATTTGGTGATGTGATTTGCAAATCCTCTTCAAATTTCAAGTCAAGTGGATGGAAATTGAGGATTTGAGAAATACCACCTTTGTTGTTGACCTTTGGCCTATGTTGACCTTTTGGTCCGTGTTGATCTCAAAAATAATTGGTGGTTGATTCAAGTGACCTGAAATATAATCCTCCACAAATTGCAAGTGAATCGGATGAAAATTGTCAATTTTAGAAAGCTGGCCTATGTTGACCTTTTGGCCTATGTGGACCTCAAAAATAATTGGTCGTTGAATTCACTGACCTGATATGAAAATCCTGTTCAAATTTCAAGTCAAGTGGATGAAAATTGAGGATTTTAGAAATACCACCTTTGTTGTTGACCTTTGGCCTATGTTGACCTTTTGGTCCATGTTGATCTCAAAAATAATTGGTGGTTGAATCCAGTGACCTGAAATATATATCCTCTTCAAATTGCAAGTGAATCAGATGAAAATTGTAAATTTTAGAAAGCTTGCCTATGTTCACCTTTTGGCCTATGTGGACCTCAAAAATAATTGGTACTTGAATTCAGTGACGTGAAATATATATCCTCTTTAAATTTCAATTAAGTGGATGAAAATTGAGGATTTTAGAAATATCATCCTAGTTGTTGACCTTGGGCCTATGTTGACCTTTTGGTCGATGTTGACCTCAAAAATAATTGGCTGGTTGAATTCAGTGACCTGCAATATGTGTCCTCTTCAAATTTCAAGACAATCGGGTGAAAATTGAGGATATCAGAAATCTCACCTAAGTTGTTGACCTTTAGCCGATGTTGACTTTTGACCTTTTGCCCTCAAACGAAGGGCTTCTTCCTTATGACAAACTCTACCATGTGATGACGTTTTGTGAAGATCGGTTTACAAATGCGACCTGTAGGCGACACAGACAAACAAACAAACAGACAAAGAAACAGACAGATAGACAAACAGAATAACAAAATCGACTGACCTTCAAAATCTTCGATTTTGCAAGTAACAAACAAACAAACAAACAGACTGAGGGGGTGAAAACATATCCTCCTTTACCTTCGGTGGCGGAGGTAAAAACGGAAATTCGGAAAAATTAACTTTGATTCAGGTGGAACGAGCGGCTGTGAATTCCACCGACGTGGAGCAATCCCAAACCACAATATGACATCACAACCTCCGCTATCTTTGATGTTGTATGTAGTCACTGTGTGAGCTATCAAAGTGGTTCCCAACCAGATGTCTGTCTGTGGTGGTCATAAATCAATTGCCATTTTGTCTGTTTATGGGTAATGTAAGCCTTTCATTCTAATTACTTTGTACCAGAACATAATGTGAAACAATCTGTAATAGTTCAGGTGTAAGTGCCTGAGAGATCTGGTTGTTTTATCGGTTTTTATGGCATAAGTAAACTGGTACAAAACCCTAACCCTAACCAATATATTGTCAACAGATCAGGATAATGAGTCATCATGGATTCGGCTCCTGACAGCTGTGGCAGCCATTTTAAAAATGGCCACAGGACGATGTTGTTACTTTGTGGAATTGATCAAGTAAGAAGAAATAGGTGGTCTCAGTGGGGTTAGTTGAACACTGCAAGGTTAAAAAAGACTATTTGGGGTGATGAGTATTTAGAAACTGCACATTAAGGTAGTTTTGTTGACATCTATTAAAGTTTATATAAGACTGTTTTGTATATATATATATATATATATATATATATATATATATATATATATATATATATATATATATATATATATATATATATGGCATACACAGGCTACAACAAAATCATTAACTGTGGATACCACAACATTGTCAAGACCACAACATTGTCTGGTCCAAGCGCAGCTGCCATTTTGTGGGATACCAAATACTGGAAGCTCTTTCCAGTTCTGAATGCCAGCCACAGTTCATTCCCTCATTGCAGCTCCTGTGCCACAGACAGAGCCAACACCACAATGCCTATGTCAACCATCTAGATCAGGATCTTGTAGTCTTGTGGTGGCCATGCTGTGCAACATGTGATGCATTCAGCAACATGTGACTGTCTGTTTCCTCATGGCTGCATGGATCTTGTGATGCCAGATCCTCCAATGGCAGCCAGCTGAGAAATCCCTGCTTGGCGGAGTCCTTCAGAGCCAGCTGCTTGTTTGCAGAAGAAGCACAATGCCTCTTGGACCTACTTCTCAGTACTTGATATTTGTAACCTGATGCGCTTGCATGCAGCTGGTTGGCCTATATCTTGGCAGAGACCATCTGTCTTCAGCGTATGTTTTTTTGCTCTATTTAGCATTGCGTTGTTGAATTTGGGCCTGCATGTGTGGTGATGCTGTGCATTGGGAGAGACAATGGTGGTTCAATGACTCATCCTTCGTCAAGTCTTTCCAGCTGCAGTGTCCGTGGAAGTAGACACAGCTCACTGAATTTGACCAGGCTTTCTGCCAGTTAAGTGTATCCACTCCCCACATTAGACTGCTAAGGATGTGTCAGCTACTCTGCCTTGTCCTATTGGCAGATGATGCACAGCTTCCAATTTGTCTCACTTGGATGCAAGGTGGAAGGGGGACGGGGGTGTTGATGGGCCAGGACGCTCTGGGTCAATGAGATTGAAGTTTTTACATGTAGATGTGGTGATCCCTTGATGGCGACCCTGGAACGAGACAATTATATAATTATGGTACTGAATAATCTTCTACTGCTACTACTACTAACTCCACAACCACTACTGATGGAACTATGGTGTGCACATGATTGCACATTTGTTTATGATTTTCATACATTTGCATGACTTAACATGTATATAGTAGTAGCTACTTATGCATGGGGTGTAGGGGTGTAGTGTTCGAGGTAGTACCTTTGTTTCAGCAGTCAGCCACATCCCATGGATGGACTACTGGCACTGGTCCTCATCACTGGCCCAACTCTCATCTATGGCTCCAAGAAGTTGCAAGTGCATGGCATCGGCCACACCCTGGTAAACTGCGTTGGCTCGCAGGCTAAACTAGATGAGGGTAGCACACAGAAGGTCTCTGCGTGTGATGGAGTACATCTAGCTCCAAATTTTCAAAGTGCACGAAGTTGATGAAACAAATGTGCTGATTGAATCCAGGCCACTTACCAGTCCTTTAACCAACATTTCCAGTTTATCGCCAAGTAAGAATTTCTTGAAGGAATGATTGTCGGGCACTACCAAGGCACATTGGTGACATCACTGCTGTGAAACTCAGCATGGGGTTCAGTGTCAGCTAAGTAGGAATTGTATGTTGGCATCATTGTTGGCATCAGACTGCAACAACTTACGAGTGTCCCAAATGTTGCCTAATCAACCCCGGATCAGTTAGGCAGCCACTGGCTTTTGAAAATGATGTAGTCTCAATCCTCACACAAGCATTCAAGTCGAGTGAAGCAATCCATCTAGCGAAAGCTGCTGGGATAATAAGACGAGACATGCTCCACAGCTGTCAGGAACTGACCAAGTGTTTCTGTAAGAAAGGTTGCAACCGGAGATGCAAGTGCCTTTAGTCAGGGCTCCCCTGCACAGCACTCTGCAGCTGCATATGTGGACAGTAACAGCTGGAGGAACATTCGCATGGTATGCATAACTGAACATTTACTAGCCAGGGCCCAGTTGCAGAAAGGCCTTAGCTTCATATGGCAATGATTAAAGTGGTGCAAAATCAGAAAAAGTGTGTGTCAGGGGGCTTTAAAAACAGGAAAATCCACTCCGGCAGGCTTGAAAACAAACATAGGAATCCACACTTAGATCATGCAAATCAGACAACTACTAATACTTCTAAGCAAAAAGTCAACTTCGTGAGGCTAACTTGGTGGCCATCTTGAAAAATGGCCACCATCTTGGATTTTCAAATGGCCAATCGGGCAGATTTGATCAAAAAGCCCTGCAGAACAGAAATGCCAAATTTGATGCTTGTATCATAATTTGCACGATTTTTCTACTATCTACTACACTATTAATGTGATTTGTTCTCAGATCATTCCATTTGCTATTATCAGGATATTTCTTGCATGCTGTCAGATTTAATGATAACAGAAGACAATTGTATTGATGCTAATAGACCATAACGTTATTTATGTTACTATATCGTCAAAACTTTGATGAATTTTACGAGCTGTTAGCTGAATTTGCAAATACCAAGTTTATGCATGGTGTTGGCTTAATGGTTAGGGTGGTGGGTTTGGGATCTTAGGGTCCTGAGTTCAAATCCTGCTTCACTGTTGAATTAATACCAAGTGATGTTGACTCAGCCTGTCATCCTTCTGAGGTCAGAAAAATGAGTACCAGCTTGCTGGAATGATTGAGCCATTCGAGTATCCTGTGTCGGAGTGGTGACCCGTCCAGGATTGTGCATAATCGCCAAGCAGACTGCTTCGGCAGCACCGACACTTGGTATATAGTATAGTCCTACTGGATGGATGGATTCCAAGTTTGACATCGCATCAGCTATCGACATCATTGCCAACTGCTGTGTGTCCAAGGTGGTTCAAAACAAATGGCCATTTTGTCTACTTACAGATACCTTGTGTTGTTCGATCTTTGAATACGCAATCACACCCCCAAAATGGGTAACATTAACACTCAAAAAATGTCAACAAAGTTAGAAAACAAATTCTTCTATTATACATTTTTTTAAGGCAAATTTGTCACATTTTAAGACAAATTAGTAAAATAAGTTAAGTAGTACTTGTATTTGTGTACTTTGCATTATGGTTGGAGTATCTGCTCTGAGTCAGGGATTTTGGTGGTTCCATTCTAACCCTGGCAGATACAGGTACATATCAGACTTTAAAATGGTGCATGGTGTTTCCTCACTTGATGCTCAACATTTTGTGGATTGAGCATGGGTAAACCCCTTGCGTTTGCATCCTGGTGCAGAGAGTAGAGATTTCTCCTTAATTGCCCCGCTAACAATGCGGATAAAAGCGACATTGCAAGTCGGCGTCGCTAGTTTCCAGATATCCCCAGGAAGTCGTGTCACTTTTCCCAAGTTCACCAGCCATATCTGTCTGACGTCATCAGGTATGTTACCTAATGTGTCTGTGCATCAGTGTATTTGAATTGTTTAACAGCTCCTTCATGATCCTTAGATGATAAACAAATCTTTGTAACTTTGTTTACATTGTTAATGGTTTTACCGTCATTATTTTGACATGCTTCAAACTTGAAAGGTTGTCCTGTGTAATTGTGATGAAAACTAGCACACTTGTTTTTGTTTAATTTACAAAAACATTTCTTTTTTAGATGAAATATCACAGAATGCAGTGAGCTTCTTCATGCAGGAAGAGCTAAAGTTATTGAACAAGAGCAAGTTATATGTCACTGTTGAATCTCAGAGTGATCACGTGGGCTATTGGACTCGGAAAAGAAAAAGAACATAATTTTTATAAGCGGCTGTCAAAAGGTAGGAATTCTGGTATGGTGAAGGGGAGGGGGAGGGGGGGTGCTTGGGAAAGAAAAACACAGAATGGCAAGTGTGACGAATTTCAGGTATTTGTTGAAGCCAGCCATGATGCTTATCCGAAGGATATCATTAATCATTGTTATAGATAGCAAAGCTTCGGAACACAACATAATACATTTTATGATTGCAGCTTTATATGACCATTTTTCACTTTAAACATGCTCAGCAGTTGTTATGGTCGGGAGATCTCAAAGTGTTTGTTCATTGAAGGTAGTATCATTTGACGTCCTTCAGAAGAAAAAAAATTAATACCTGTACTTTGACAGGAGAGAGGAGATCGGGACCATACTCTGTAACAGAGCGTTGGTGCTGCCTAAGCAATCTCCTTGGCTGTTGGGCACAATCCTGGACGGGTCGCCACTCCGACACAGGATACCAGCATGCTGGCACTCATTTTGCCGACCTTGGAAGGATGACAGGCCGAGTTAACCCCACAGCTGAGCGTGATTTGAACTAAGGACCCTATGATCCAAAGCCCACCACCCTAACCATTAACCACCACCCTAACATAACCATCCTAACCATTAAGCAAACACCAGGCATAGAGGGGACAGGAGAGATATAAAATAACAAAAAAACAAAAATACCAAAAACATTTGGAAAGTTTTGCAAGTACTTTGTGTGTTTATATTTCCACTTTCTGACAATTCCAGAGAATATTAATTTTCAGATGGTCTGATTTTGAATAGAAAATCTCAAGTGAAGCGCATTCATGTGATGGCTTTGGGGAGGGTATGAAGGTGGAGCCGCAACATAAAAAGGCTTCAATATTTTGCATCATTGAACAACCCATATTTCAGGTCAGTGTGTTAAAACTGGTTAGGAGAGCAAGGCAAGAGCAATGCGAACATAATATCATGTCATCCACAGTCGACAACTTCTTATAGGCCCCAATTATTCCCAAATTCTTGTGTAGTCGACAGGGAAAAACTCTTGGCCCTAGTCTTCCATGAACCAGCTGGACAGGCCTGACATTTGACTGCAGGTGCCAGGAATTTGGAATTTGTTCAGTGCTTAGGCAACAACTCTCCAATGCTTCGTCAAATGGCACTGTGGGATCTTTGACGCCCACCATTTAAAGCTGGCAGATATAACAATCAAATAACTGACCAAATAACAGAGACAATCAGCTCCATGTCCATCTGAAGGATAGTACAGTTTATGATGCAACACCCTCCCTGCAAAGCACCGATCCATTTGCTACCTCTGCATCATCCTGTTAGACTTATGTCAGCTTCAGTAGAAAGAGTAAATTTTTCCTTGTCAAAACTTTGCAATTCAAACGAGCATCAAATAGAAAAACTCAAATATAGCATACCTTCTGCACCACCCTTAATCCGTTAATGTGTGAACACACTTTCCTGTTTCATGACAAGAACAGCGGACCAACACTAATGACCTGCCAAAATAAAATGGTGGCTGTTTTCACCTGTCTGCTGACTTATGTAAGGCAGGTGGACACATGATGAAGAGGGTTTCCTTTTGGAAATTTATGTATAAACGTGCGATATGTAGCAGATGGCTGCTTGATTCAAGAAACATAAACTGAGGCAGATTTAGTGGGATGGCCCCAAGGATTGGGCTCATCCCCACCCCCTCCCCTGCAAAACATGTTCAATAGAGCTTCTATGGAACTTTAGGACATTCTATAGAACTGTTTCATAGAAATTTACAGTGGGTGGGGTTTCCTTATGCCAATGACCTGATCCTGGGTGCTACCAACACGTATGCAAAATTTGCTGGAGATCGGATGAAAGTCTTTAGTCATCCGAAAAAATAGGGACGCTCCCCCCCCCCCCCAAAAAAAAAGATCCCAATGTTAATTTTTTTGCAATATTTTCCAAAATTTAATTTTTGTCAATAATGCTCTTTGCAGAACATCCATAGCTTCTGTGATTTCCTTAACACACTCTAAGCGTCTACATTGGCTCTTTCCACTGTATTTACATATAACATTACATGATCAGAACATTCATTAGAAAACTAGAGCCAGAGGGTGCAATGATGGAACACACATACAACATGTTGAAGTTCAAAGAGCATGATGGATATCAGAGCTTTTTTATTTTTATTTTGGACTCCTGCTAGATATGTGATTGTATTTATAATTTTACCATCTGTACTTATCTCTTTTCTTTAAATTTGTCATTATTAATCTAGAGACAGTTTTTCTGCAGATAATTAATGATAGCAACAGGATGTTGATTAAGGTGGTGAAATTCGCTCCACATCTGTAACACACACAGAGTAAAACGAATGTTCATTTACGTCCAAAGGATATCTAAGAAATGAATAAAATAGGGGCAATACCCCTGGATTGTCACTTCATCGTGGGTGGATAAGAAAACCAGGGAACCACTGGCAGGTGTGGATGACCCACAAAATATGTAATGGAGAAAAAAGTAAATACCAATTGCTTTTTTTTATGCAGTGAACAAACTTTGGTTCATCACGGTGATGAAGATTGTGGTCAAGTTTCATAAAAATTGTGCGTGGTTTCTGAAGAAGAGAGAAAATACCGAATTTTTTTTGTATACAATGATGAGGCTCGTATTAGAGCTAACAGACAGAACACATAACAAGGGGAGCAGGAGACAAGAGGGGTGGGAGAGGGAAACACAAAACAGTGGGGAACAGAGACAATAGGAGATCTATGGAAGGGACGGGGATGGGGCAGGGAACACGGGGTATACAAGATGGACACTATAGGGACTTTCAGGAAGGAAAACAGGGAATTTGAAGGAGGTGGATTTGGGGTGGCTTCACGGGGGTAGAAAATATCGTGGTTTTGGATGGGGGAAGATAAGAGGTGGTGGTGAACAACAGTTTTGAAGGCCTGGAGGGAAGAATGAGATTGAAGAGAGTGAGGGAGTTTATTCCAAAGGTGGGAAAAAAGAGGAATGAAAGGGTGAAGGTGAGCAGTGATTCGATATTTTGGAAGTTTTACCAGATTGGGGTTGCTGGCATAACTTGAGCACCCTGCAGAAATATGGGGAGCGACATATCGCAGACAGAGCAGGGGGAGGGGGGGCGAGACCTGAGAGGAGACGGTAGAAGACAGAACGACCGCCGACCTGCCTGTGGTAAGAGAGTGAGAGGCCCAAAGACTCAGCCTCACCGTCCGAGATACCAATGATCCTAAATGCGTTGGTTTCCCAGCCTGAAGCCGAGAAAGGCGAGAGGCAGGAGCACCAACTCAGAGGTGAAAGCAATACTCCATCAGGCTGCGGACGGAAGCTTTGTATGTGGTCAGGAGCTCAGGTGGACTGAGGAAGGACTCTGCACGACGGAGGATTCCCAGTCGGCGATTGGCTTTGGAGGCCAGGATGGAAATGTGGCTTTCCCAGAAAAGATCATGGCAAATAGTGAGACCCAGATGCATAAATTAAAGGACTTCTTCCAGAGGATTGTTGAGAAAGTAGATTGGGGGGGGGGTCCAAACGGTCCTTTTGGAGAGACAGTGAGAGTGTGAGATTTGTCCGGATTGAAGGACATGTTCCACGTGTTGGATCAGTTTGTGATTTTATCCAGATCTGCAGAGAGTGAAGAGGCTGCTGCTTGCCGATCTGAGGGATGAGACATCATTTGACAGAGGGTGGAGTCGTCAGCAAAGAGATAAAGTGGAGTTTGGGGGGCAACCCACCCCCCCCACTCCCTCCCCCAGTAAAATCCCTTCGATCCCACTTTTTCTAATACCGTGGACAAATGATGGTACACCACAGGTGATGAAGGTTGTGACCAAGTTTCATCGGAATTGGGTGTGTAGTTTCTGAGAATAAAGCAAATATCTATTTTTGGGGGCAACCCCCCCATAGATCTCCTTTAACCACAATATTTTGTTTTTTTATGGTTTGAACAAGCTTTGGTACATCATGCATGGTTAAGTTTGTGGTGAATTTTCATTGAAATTGTGTGTGCAGTTTCTAAGAAGAAAGCAAATACATATTTTGGGGGATAACACCCTTAAACTCCCTCCATAGATCCCCTCAGACCACGATTTTTTTTTTTTGTGTGTTTGAATGCTGTGAACAAACTTTGGTACAGACTGGATGATGACGGTTGTGGTGAAGTTTCATCGAAATATTTTGTGTCGTTTCAGAGAAGAAGTTGCAAGTGTTTGTGGACGGACGGATGGTCGGACACACGGAAGGACTGACGGATTGGTGACGCACCGTCCCATAAGCTCCCAGGAAGTACGTTCCAGGTGAGCTAAGGATATAAGCACACCTGGTGCTAGGCCGAGGCTTCGGGCTTTGGCATGCTCAGGAGGCTGAACTATTGAAATGAAACATCCCAGAAGATAAATAAAATATGATCACATTTGCACATGTAGTGTTTTCAAACATCGTTTGTTTTTTTCTGCTACGAAACATCATTCTTGCAGTCTCCTTGAATATTTTAAATACAATAATTACAACCTATCATTTTTGACTGACTGAATAACACATGACCAACCATTATACTTCAAAATCTGATTATCCCAAGTACCGATTATGTGCAGCCCTTTATTTGGCTGCTGGTTCCATCATTGGTTAGAGGCACAGCTATGCCACTGATGCAGTGCCCCTATTACCAGTACTCTGAAGCTCATTTCACTGACCTCGGAAGGATGGCAGGCTGAGTCAACCCCCTAGTATTAATACAGCGGCCAACGGGGCTTGAACTCAGGATCCTATGATCCCAAGCCACCACCCTAACTGCTTAGCCAACGTCAGGCTATATTTTCCCAAGTAACAAACAAACAGACAGACAGGGGTGAAACATAACCTCCATCCACCTTCGGTGGCATAGATATAAATTGTTTGTTAGTTCTGTCTGCATTATGCTTGTTGAGGTGAGATGTTTATAAATGTATATGTGAAGTAAAGTAAAAGGGAAGAAGTTATAATGCAGCACTTGACTATAACTTTTAAAGAAAGATCATCATTGTTGGAGAGATTTCTGGTTACTTCCGAATATAGAATCATCGAACAAGTATGAGCAGTTTCAAGAGGGAGGGACTTTGTGAATGTTTTCTCTTTGGGGACTTGTAACTGGGAGACAGAATAGAAGGAGAGAAGGAGAACAGCAAAACATGAGTTTCCTTGTTTTGTACCGTGCCTCATTTTCTGCTTGTTTTAGTTGAAATAAACTCCAGTTTGGAGTTTTCCCACCTGCTGTTGCAGATCGATCGAGTGAAGAACCTTTGCGTTTTGATACAGGGAGCATGATTATGTTACAATAAATCATTAATGTGTGCAGGTCTATTTCATCATCCAGTTTTCTCAACATCACAAAGCATATTGTCACTTGCTCTGTTTTTTTTTTTTTCTCATAAAAGAGTATAGACTCATGGAGGAGACTAATGGCAAAGACGAGCAGGTTTACAAACTACCATAGGGTATTGCAGTAATGGAAAAACAAAACAAGGAATGGAAGAATACAACAGAAATTATTAACAATGACCCATGAGGAACAGAATGGGATGAATCAGTATGTGCAGAAGAGATTGGGGAAGTGTGTGGGTGAGCTCATGAGGTATTGATGGGCAGTGCATTGAAATGATGAACACCAAAGGATGACAACTTCCAAATCAAGGCTAGATGCCAGGTCAGCTCAGTTATGGGAGCATGTGCCGGAGCAGTGCATCACTGCGTTTTTCTTTTCTTTTTTTAATATTTTAATTTTTTTGTTGATGACACCTCAGCAGCACCCCACCACACACTACCGCAATCTGACCCGAGAAGGTTACCCCGTGGTTTTCCTCCTCACATCAAATATTGGGGATCTCGAAGGCTTTACCCCTATCCCGTTATCTGGTGAGCTGCCCTGCGGAGGGCAGTTTTATGCTTTTCGTATGTTTTGCGGAATGAAGTGCGTTACAGTGCAGGAGGACATCCGCAGATACATTTTGGGCAGTATATATGGATGGCCGTTGGCTCACAAGGATCCCTTCTGCCCTTTGATGCCAGACAGCGTTAAAGGCTCGAGTGATAGTCAGAGAGATTGGCCTAACCTCTTACTTTTTGTTCAGGGTATCCGTCCTATATCAGGAGTGTGGAGTGGCAAGGTCAGAAGCTAAATTTGCCAAAAATGATTGATTTAAAGAGATGGTGCCTGAGGTTGGCTGCAATTATAGACTCCATTACTTTGCTAATGGCATGGGGAGATGGATGATAGATGGGTCGTTGAGGGTATTCCTTTCGGAACCTTTGTTATGGTGAGCAGTGATGTATACAACTTACCAAAATGGAGGTCATTGTCCTTCAAAGTAGTACTTGTGAAACAGAGATGGCAGGGTGAATGATAGGACTGAAGCACAGTTCATGAGTAATAGAGCATTTATACCATCATGACCAGTTGTGGAAGAGATGTTGAGCTGAGTAAGAAACTTCTCCACTATGGCAGAGAGAAGTCATATGCTGTGTGGAATATTCTGAAACGGGGGGGGGGGGAGGTGAGTACAGGAACACACATATTTGGCACCTTGGTATATTGAGTGAAGACAGAGTTCAATAACTTTGCTTTCTTAAGTAGTACTGCATGACTTCCTCCTATTGTAGAAAGGAAATGGAATGGGAATTTGTATCATAAACAAACCTGACCAGTCCCCATCATGCCTTGGAGAATGGTCAGAGGCAGGTGAATTTCGAACGCAGGTGGGCCGAACAAATAGATAGTGGCTCTGAGCTGTGTGGAGAGAGTGGTGGTTGCCAACAGTTGGAAGAGCCTCGCAAGAGAAGACTGCAAGTTGTTTTCTTGTGATGGCCTCATGACATGCATCAATGTACCAAGGTCAAGATGAGGGACAGAAAAATGGAATGAACTTGTGAAGAAGATAAATCAGTCCATTGTAGAATTAGTTCTCGGAGCAATCATTCTGAGGGAGCTGATGTGATTGTGGACCAGCCTTGACTGCAATGAGCAGATTGTAGACCAGACCAATCAGTTTTACTAAATTTCCATTCTGTGCCTTTAGGGCTCTCCAATAACTCAGATATGCCCACTTTTAACAACATGAGCCTCAGGTAGATTAGGAGAAGCAGGACATGTTTGATGAAAGTTTTGACATGAAAATGTACAGTAATTTAATGCTGTCATCTGGGAGATGTATTTTGGTGAAGAAATAGACTGAGTAAGGAAATTTATTTCATAGAAAGACTTACCTGCTCAGCCATGCAATGAGGTATGTGAACCAACAACAAGCCAGCTGACGTGGTGGCAATTAAACTCTCAACAGATTAGGAATGGCAAACCACGGTGAGCAGAGTGTCAAGTTTGCAGAGAGCCATTGTGTATGGAGTTATCATCGTTGGCGGTGGGGGAGTAGGAGACCACGTAAAGAAACAATACTGTGACGAAAATGATTTAGGGTTGAAGGGATCAATTAATTAATTGGATAGATATCTCATAATCAATGTTGGAAGAGGTTATCTTGTAATTAGCCCAATCAGTGTTGCCAGGATCAATTGTCGAGAACAGTTCCTTGTCTTCCCACTGTCCCTCTGTTTTTTGCATGTGCTTTCAATTCACTCTGTAATATGTGCTTTAATTTCCTCTTGTCCCCATCCTATTTTATTAACAACAACATATTTCATGCTCTAGAGGTGGGGCTTCTGGTGTGTGGCATCATGCTGCTCAGAAACCCGCACCTGAGGGACCATGCGGCCAATGCGGAAGTCGCTATGATGTCACACACCAGGGATTATAAGGAGACTGACAACACATTCTGTGTCAGTTTTTGGCCAGTTTTGGAGAGTGTTCTTGGAGTCCAGTTGGTTGAGTCTGGTGTGTCTGGAGAGCCCAGTGCATCTGGAAGAGGGTTGGTCCATCCGACGTTGGCTGTGGAATGGCTGAGGAAGTTGTTTGGCTCGTTTCCCAGTCCACTCGAGTATGCACACCTCGTGCCTACAATTCAAGCACAGAACACTCCATCTTGCTTTGCAGTGTGTTGGAGGGCACCAGCTTGCACGTTAGACATCATGCTAGACCGCCATGCCTCAGAAGAGGAAAGGATGACCCTCTTCTATGTCCCCCCCACCCCCATCTTCTTTCTTTTTCACCTACCTATCTACCTATCTGGTGAGTGTCTATGTCCAGTGAGACTGTGGTTGTAGCCTGTAGGGAAAGGAGGAACAAGCATACACACCAACACGAAGGGGCATCAAATGCCCCATTTTTAAAAACTATTCTCATATTAATCTAGTCATAATTTCTTTGTTCCATTCGCCCTATGGAGCATTTCTGTAAAATATTTTGGATTTTCGATTTTGTTTTGACCCCCCCCACCCCCACCAGGATCAGATAATTATCGGGTACCCCCACGAATGGGCCGCTTTGGCCCAATGTGAGATTTTTCAAATTTTATAAAAGTTAGAACACTTTATTGTAGTAATTTAGGATCACTGATTCAAAAATTTGTCTCTAAATGCTGGTGGCATCAAAACTCATAAATAGTTTGCTCAATTTTTTTTGGAAAATCGGGTAATCAGGTAACCAGCGAACCAAAAAAAAGAATAATTTTTCAAAATTTTCATTGTTTTCTCTTCAAAACATGATAAATTTTCGTTATTTTTTCTTTAAAACGTGACAAAAAGTCATAGCGTGACTTCTTTTTCTGCTCGCTTCCTGATCTGTGCTGGATATCCCATGAGTCTTACTCCAGCTCTGAATCTAATATCGTGGCTTTTGCTGCTCGCTTTCTCAAATGCAGGTTTGGTTCACGGGCAGATTTTCCTTGATACATTGGTATTGGCGGGATTTCCCACAGTTTCATCAATTATGGCCTTCGTGAAGCTGGCCTGTTGTGTCGGCGTCAGCTTGAGTCAAGTGGCCAGGGAAACCGACTTTTAGACAGCATAGGATATCGTGGGGGATGAACACCGGGGTGCCAGTGTTCTCGCTGCGATGATGGCTCCAAGTGGAAGTCACAGTGGTCATCTAATTGGCAGTCGCATCACTTTCATCATTGCTGCTGGCTGCTGCCTGACTGTCGTCTGCAACCAAAATGATGGAACTCGCAGTGCCAATTTTCTGCACCTTCCACTTGTGCCATTCTTCCTCGTCCTGCTCACGAAACTGGTGACGGTGCACCTTCTGCCACATGATCTTGTCATAGGTGCCAAAAGATGCTATGCACTCAGTCTTCATCAATTGCAGGAACATGCTATCCTCATGGTTCATGACCAGCTACTCAACGTTGGCCAGCCACAACTTGAAAGTCACACACAGTCGTTGTTCCATGGCCTGCAGCTTGGTGAGCATGGAGGGGTTGATCTATGTATAGTCAGGTTATCCATAATATTGCAGTTGGCGTTCAGAAGTGGAATGAGCAAGGTGCACACATGGTGGTCAGGGACAATGGGTATGTTGGCCTGCTTGTAAAAGTCGGCGACCTGGGCCAGGATGAGCTGCGCAGAGGCCCATTTGGGGGGAGCACCAGGACAGCCGATGCGCTTTGCCACTTCTTGATTTGGTGCATGAGACGGCGCAGGACTGAATGGTAGTTGGGGAGACATATTCCTGTTAACTGTGCATCCTCCTTATTGATGGTGCTGCCCAGACCGAACACAGCACTGGCCTGTCAGGTTGCCATCAGCGTTCTGACCTTGAGATAGTCCGGACTGTCTGGCATATGAGCAGGTGTCAGCTGAGGTGTAGCAGATAGTGTATTGCAGCTTGGGTAATGTGTGTTGTCCAACTGATCATCCATACCATCTAAAAAACATTGGCACATTGGTGTCATTGACTTGCATGATAATTTGTGTGAGACTTACAAAATTTTAAGAACATCATACTCTGCTCAATTTCAGCATCAAACATGCATATATATTTTTTTTAATTATACTTTTTGGATCTCTGAATATGCAACTATTTTAAATAATTTTTAAATATTTTAAATATATACAAATTGTAAATATACAAGTTGTAAATATTCTGAGTTTTACATTTTTGGCTCTGTATATAATATATATGTAAATATTGTAAATACCATGTCATGATTTGAAGCCACACTGTAAATACTTTGTCATGTTTTGAAGAATTATTATTTTCTTTGGTTTGTGGGTTACCCGATTACCAAATTTTCAAAAAAATCGAACTGAAAATTTTCCAATTTTGATCAACCACCCTTTAGGGGCCATTTTTGGAATCGAAGATCCTGAAATACTATTTAAAAAATAGTGTTGTTACTTTTACAAAATTAGACAAATCTCACATTTGGCCAAAGCGTTCATTTGAGGAGGTACCCAATTTTTACCCGATCCTGGTGGGGTGTCTAAACAAACTCGAAAATCCGAAATATTTTCCAGAAATGCTATATGGGGCAATTGTAACAAAAAATAAAGAATGACAATATCAATATGAGAATATTTTTCAGAAACGGGGCATTCAATGCACCCTGACCAACACCATTACCAGTGCTGAAATCACGCTTGTCAGAGCAGAAGAGTAAATAACCAGGTAGACACACAGAAGAGTTCAGAATATCCTATGAAATACATTTTTCCATGTGAGACACAATACCTGGGTTAGCTCCAACAGTCTTGATGGAAAGACCTGTGGAGCAAGAGTGATGACCTCTGATATTTGTGAACCATCGGCTGTTCTATGCTGGATATCCTATGAGTCTTACTCCAGCTCTGAATCTAATATCAGGTGTCAATATCAGAAAATCCCACGTTTCGGCATGTATCTGCCTTGAGTACAAAACATTATTTTTGAAATTCAGAATGAGATACTGAATTGTTTCCATTTGCAGTCGACAATTCTGTACTGATGTGACAGTTAAAATAATTACTATCTGTGCATTCTCATAATATAGGATTACGTAAAATAGGATATTGCCATGGTTGTTATATTTGAGTATGATATGTTGAGATAGATACAATATAATCTGGATAATAAGTATATGCATGACAAGAAGTGCATATGAAAAATAAGCGCGCATGGGCCTCCCGATTTGATTTCTCCAGTAAAAAACAAAAGCGCATATAAAAACGTCATCCTAAGGCTTTGAAAACTGAAGATATTATCAACTCAAACACGACAGTATTTCGTGTTTCATTGGCACATCAACTTTTAAGTCCGAATATCTTACATGTCTGGTCCTGGTACTTACAAGAGTTGGACGTTCAAAACAACATTTTTCATCACAATCAAAATGGACACGCCAGTGAAGCGTCGATCATACTTAAATACACCCATGAAAAGAAGATCGAGATTATCGCATTTTACAACTCTTGTAAGAACCAGTACCAGACGTTTAAGAAATTCGGACTTAACAGGAGGACTTTGATGTGAATGGTGAAGAATGAGGAAATAATTTTTCAGAGTGTGAAATATTTGAAGAAGATAGAGAACGGAAGACGGGCCTTTTACCTGGACATGGAAAATGAACTTGTTGCGGAGTTTAAACAGATACGTGCTCGAGGCTGAAAGTGTATTTAGTATTTGTTTCTGAGGTACGGACAATTCAAATTGCAATGATGTAAAAACTGACATCTATGCAGCTAGTCTGAAGAACAGTTATCATTATCAGCACATATGCCAGGCTTTTTGAATACATATAAGCCTATATGGAAAATAAGCATGTATATGTTCCACTAAATCTAAAAATCAGCACATACTGTACGCTTATTATCCAGATTCTACTGTATTAACCAAAAAGGAAGCTAAAAGAAAGGTGATCTAACGCACCATAGACTTCGCTGATCTAATCTAAAAGAAGCTCCTCCAGTGTCATCCACCAAGTCATATTTGTTTTATTCTTTTTTATTATCCCCATGCTTAAAAAAAACGGGGGATATTGTAATCTTATCCATCCATCTGTCTGTCTGTCCGTCACACTTTCTTCTCCGAAACGGTTGTACAGAAATTCTCCAAACTTGGTAGCTATGATGACTTTATGATGAGGGGCAAAAGCAGTATCATTTTTGGCCTCGCCTCCCTGGTTCGGAGTCAAAAGGTGAAATATCAACAAAATGCCATTACAGGCACATTTTAATACCTTTTTAGCCACATCGCGTTGCGAACGCTGGCTCTAAAGGCCCGGTCACACCTTGACGTTTTAGCCAGCGATGGCAACGTATTAAAATGTATGTAAAACGCTGGCTTACGTTGAACTTTTGATGTTTTTTTTTAAGATTCGGACGTATTCATAGCAACTTGGTCTTATGTATAACGCATTAGTAATGGACACAGAACGTTTCGTTGTGTTATAGATAACTTATACCAACGAATGCTGAACCTGTTGTCGGCCTACACAACCGATGCCCAACGATAGTCTAACTTAGGCATAGCACGTTGCACTCATCGCCGACGATGTCGTGACGTAGCCTATTAAAAGGCTGACGCACAACGATTCGAATCATAACTGCCGTAGAAATGGAAGTGTCAACATCGCGGTCACACCTTGGCGATCTTGCCAGCATATGCCGACCTAAGAAAAATGTGTCTAAAACGTTGGGGCACGTCAAATACGGTATGAGTAAGTTTGGTATACGTGAGTAGGATGCTAAAGTACGCTATCATACGTCGTAGTAAGTAGAGTATGTCAAGAAATTTTAAACATGTTCAAAATTTTACGACGTATTCGGCGTATGACACACGTTCCGCATGTGATGGGGATAAGTTTTACACACGATATGTGGACGCTTACACACGTCCACAAATGCTACTTATAAGCTACTCATAAGTTGAAACACGTCGCGGTAATGTCTTTTTTACGCGAAACTTATTTCTAACTTATGTCTGACGTGCTTTGAACCAATTCTTTACGTAGTCCCAACACACATCGACGTATGTAGACGTATTCCAATGACGTCTTCCGGTCGACAAAAAAAAAAATTTACGTGTTTCTAGCTTACAACTGCCATATAAAGACGTGTTCCCAGCGGTTTTGGGAATTGGTATATAAAAATGCTGCTCATAAAAGGGGAACCCAACAGTGTTTTCGAGTCCTTTTTGAGTCGATGTCCATGTCAGCAGTAACAGTATCAGTATTAGTATTAGTATTAGTAGTAGTTTGTTCATGTTGGCAGTAGTAGGTGAGTGTGAGGGGGAGGGTGTGGGTTATGATGGATCGTCCTTGCGTCCGCGTGTCCACGGGTAGGAGACATCTTTTCACCATTGTTCGAAGTTCTTCGCAGCTAATTTTTTATGGGGATTTTTCAACAATGAGCTATAGCTTGTTTTTACGATTTAGGTCTATTCATAACGGGTTGGACAAATGCACAATGAACTAATAATGTGCATAGAGCGCTTTGATTACTTATAAATACGATATACCAACGAATAATTATCGTGAAGCCGGCGTTCACAAACTATGCCCAACGATAGCCGAACTTATCCATATCGTGCGGCAGTTTATCTTTGCCGGTGACGTGGGGTTTGCTATTCATAGGCTGCCACTCAACGATTTAAATGGCTGCATCTCCACTATTGAAAGTAGACGCTTGCACTCAACAATTGGATTTTTTTTACACTCAACGACTTTTAAACTGTACCACTCAGCTATGTTCATTGTTTACAATGAACGATTTAAATTGCTGTCACTCGCCTTTGTTTTTTGACGCTGGCGCTCGGAAATCTTAATCGTTTCTATTGAACGTGCTTAATCGCTCGAACCCCACTATTGAAAGTAGACGCTTGCGCTCAACAATTGGATTTTTTTGACACTCAACGATTTTTAAACGGTACCACTCAACTATTTTCATTGTTTGCAATGAACGATTTAAATTGCTGTAACTCACCTTTGTTTTTTGACGCTGGGGTTTGGAAATTTGAAGCGTTTCTTCTGAACGTGTTAAAACGCTCAAACTCGACTATTTTAAATAGATGCTGCCAATGGACAATTGGAATCATAGCCAAGCTAGACATCGAAGTGTGAACATCCTCGTCATGCCGAAGAAAAGTTTGAAGAATGCTGCAAATAAGTGTCCTGGCCGTGGCCGTGGACGCTGACGCAAGGACGATCCATTATACCGACGTCTTTCAGCCTATGAGTAACTTAAAAGTAACGTCTGTCGATGTGTGGCAACGATCGCGTAACGTGCCAACAACACGTTAATCATAGGTTAGAAATAAGTTTCGGGTACGCTAAACATTACCTCGGCGTGTCTCAACTTATGATTAACTTACAAGTAGCATGTGTTGACGTCTGTCAATGATCGCAGACCGTACATACAACTTGTGGCCAGCGTAGTGGAACGTGTGAGTCATACGCCGGCATACGTCGTGAAATTTCAAGCATGAAAAAATTTGAGGACAACCAAAAAGTACAACATTTAAAGCCAACGTACAACGACATATGGCAGTGTTTTTCAACGTGCTCTCAATGTTATCAAAACTTACCCATAACGTATTCAACGTGTGCCAGCGTTTTAGAAAAAATTTCAAAAATCGGCATAGGTTGGCTAAAACGTCAAGGTGTGACCAGGCCTTAAGAGAGCTCCGCGTTCTTCTTCTTCTTATTGTTCTTGTTCTTCTTCTTCTTCTGGTGAAGAAAAAACCTTTTATGATGTGGCTCGTGGACACATTTGTCCTTGTTCAATGAAGTATTGCATATGCTTTCAACATTAGGGAGCACATGAAACCTTTTAACGATTTTTGGTATTTCACCCCTGGTTAATGCCTCAGGGGTTGGGGACTTCGGGTCACAGGGGTCAAAACAGAAAAAAATTAATTTCACTCAAAATTTGATATTGGGTCATTCCTGGTGAAACTTTTTGCCATCTTTCAACTCTGCTTGAGATGGGAAGCGTGGGGATTTGTCAGTCATTCCAAAGCTCGAAGACGCACTATAGACTTCACTCTTGTTGGTTCACGAAAAAATATTTTCATGAAAAAAAATAAGTGACCACTATATTCGTTATTGTTGTGTGTCTGTCTATCTGTCTGTATGTCTGTCTGTTGGGTAGTCGATCCAGTCGAAATAAAAAAATTAAGAAATTTGAAATTTCTTCTACCCTTATCAGTTTTTCCGTCGATATGTTGGGTAGTCGATCGAGTCGAAAAAAAAAAACAATCCAAGTTTTTTTTTTTTGAGATTTGTTCTACCCTTATTATCAGTATTTAAAATGGCGATTTCAGTTAATACAATGGCGATTTTGATGAAACTTGGTTGGTAGGTTCATACCATGACCTAGTTGTGTGCAAATGAGAACCGTTGCTATGGACACCACTGTTGCCGAGCTATGGGACTTTGAAATTTTAGAAAAATCACAAAAAAATTATTTTTCCCAAAATCAAAAATCGGGCCACGAGCGACTGTGGGCAGTACATTCAGCCATATTGTCAAAAATTTCCAGCCGGATCCTATGAAAACTGTCGGAGAAGATAGACTTTAAATGAACCATGGTCAAAAAGAATAAAAAAACGAAGTTCGTTATATCTCAGAGACTATGAATCAGATATACATGAAACTGGTATGGTAGGTTCAGGGTATGTCCAAGTTATGTGTGAGAAAGAACTGTTGCTATGGACCCCTCCGTTGCCTCACAACGGCCGAAAAACCTCCAAATGTGGGGGTATTTTAACGAAAAAACAATCTGCAGCATTAACTCTTGAAGCTAGAATCATTACTTTCCTTGTGCTTAATCCTCAGGTCATTCCTAATCGAACGGGCCCATCGTATCAGGTTCTATTGGGTAGGCGACTACCCATGTCCGCCTACCGGCTTGTCTGTCTGTCTGTCTGTCTGTCCCGAGCATAGCTCCGTGGGTTTTGATCTGATCCTGATAAAATTTTGGTGGGAGGTTTATATCATGATCTAGTTGTGTTTTCCTGAAAATGGGCGTGGTGCGCCCATTATGGGCAGAGCCACGCCCAAAAAACGTGTTTTTAGGGGGTAGCCAATTTCAATTTGCATCTTTTCCTAGGGGGTTTGTCGAATCTGACAGGGTTTCGGTATTTGGTTAGCCCAATTGTACCTGCATAGCCCCTCGGAGCTCAATTTTTCATTTTTGTCGCAAGGTCAAGGTCACAAGGTCACGAACTTCGAAAATTGGGAATTTTGACGTAAAAATTTCTTCTCCGAGGGGTTTGTCGAATCTGGCAGGGGTTTCAGTATTTGGTTAGCCCAATGGCACCTGCATAGCCTCACAGAGCTCGATTTTTCATTTTCGTCCCAAGGTCAAGGTCACAAGGTCACAAACTTAAAAAAAATTGCGATTTTGACATAAAAATCCATCTTCTCCGATGGGTTTGTTGAATCTGGCAGAGGTTTCGGTATTTCGTTAGCCCAATGGCACCTGCATAGCCCCACGGAGATCGATTTTTCATTTTCGTGTCAAGGTCACAAGGTCGCGAACTTAGAAAATTTCGAATTTTGACATAAAAATCATACGACCGCCCAAACTTTGAGAGCTAGGATGACAATATTTTTTATGCATAATCTTGAGGTCATTCCCCACCAAAATTCTTCAAAACGTTTTGCTCTATCTCGAACACCTTGCCCGTGGCGCCCCCTTCAAGCTTGTTTTTACACTGATTTCATCAAAGTATGGATAATCCGAGGAGTGTGAAATGCCATATAGCCTATATGACGTTATATTGTTCCTGGAATGTTCCAGAGGAAGTTTTGCACCAAAGGTCATAATCCTTGACCTTTGACCTTTAAAGTTCACAAAGGTCAAATTTTCAAAGTTGTGGGAATCGAACCGGTTTTTCGACCTTCTTCGACGAACTAACTCCATTAAGCTATAGCATGTATCCTGTTTCCTTATTTTAATGTCCTCAACATTGTTTTGTGAGCTTTAAAGGTTATGCAAAGGTCAAATTTTGAAAGTTGTTGAAGGAAACCGGGTTTTCGACATTTTGCAGCTAATAACCTGTCACTCGTACCACATCATGTTGATCATTTTTATAACTTGGTCAAACATTATCACATTGTCTCATCCTTGACTTCTGAAACAATCTACATCGTCAAATACCACTCGTGAACCATCGTCGTCTTCAGACTTGTTACTACTATTACCCCTACACACACAATGAGAAAAGTGGGATCAAGCAATTGGTTAACTTTGTCTGTCTGTCTGTCCACAAACGTCAGTTTATTATCGAGAAACAACTTAATTTCAGTTGAAGTTATATTTTAAACACAAATGAAAATATGCATCATAAAATACACTTGTAGTTTAGCATTACTTCGGCACCGAATTCCTCCGATTGCACATGCACAGAGAGGATTGAGATAATTTGTTTACTCCATCTGCCTGTGTGTCATTCAAACAAAATTGCAAATCATTCCAAACAGGAAACTCACTGTTTTTAAGAATGACATAAAGGACACAAACAGCAGACATGATTAACTTATGTAACATGTTAAACGAGGTGGTGTAATAGATGCTGCATCAACGGTGGTAAACTAACGAAAAAAAGTTTTTCCTCCAACCTGTAAAAACCTTATTTTATTTCAATTTAGTTATATACTTGAACACCATAACACACAGAGCCTTACTCTCACTTTCAAAACCCTTCTGTTTAGCATATTTGGACAAAGTATTATGGCATTTTACTCCAACAAATCAAATCTGTCGCTCACTGACACTGCCCATGTCCTTGCTTCTCAAGATTTGGCAGAGTAAGGTGTTCTGTGAACTCTCTCGGTAGTGGTAGTGGTAGTAGTAGTAGTAGTAGTAGTAGTAGTAGTAGTAGTAGTAGTAGTAGTAGTAGTAGTAGTTGCAGTGGTTGTGTCAAAGACATAGCTAGCAGGATAACTTAGGGATATGCATACTCGTCTTTGAGATGTCTATCATGGGTTTGAATCCTGGGGTCTATCCTGGGGTCTATCCTGGGTTTGAATTAACTTTTATCCTGGTGTTTCACTTGTGGGACGATGAATCAATGTGTGCACCATTCATAGGAGAGAGATTATGCTGGAAGGCGAGTCTCCCAACACTGGTGTTTGATGGATGTTAAAGATCCCACAATGTCCTTTGCGAAGAGTAGGCGAGCTTTCACCAGCGCTCTGAACAAATTGCAAAATCCTACCTGAACCTAAAGAGGGAATTGTATTGGCAGCAGAGCCGTGCTCGAGGCCAATTATGCTACATTGCAGCCTTGTGCTGCAAACGAAAGAACAAGATCAAGTACATTTCGGCCAAAAGACATTCCACAGCTGACCCATAAATATAGTGGGAACAATTAGGTATATTAAAGAAACATAGTAGTAAACTTGAGCCAAAGATATAGTGCTTCTGCACATTTGCTGAAGAGTATGTATGGTATGTTTACACAAATTCACTACAGCCCATTGAATCAAAATCAAGTGAACAATAAA
>NC_140978.1:17627500-17640000 GCF_056783735.1 Eptatretus burgeri
AAATTTCAATTAGATCGGACCAGTGCTTGTCGAGAAAGTGGTCACACGTACACACACACACACACACACACACACACACACACACACACACACACAGATTGCTGGAATTATAGATAGATAAAGATAACATCATCAGTCACATGATCTGGCAGCCACATTGGATCACAGAAAAATGAAACTCAAAAAACCAGAGTTGGCTTGCACCAAGTCCTTCTCAAGACTGTGCAGGGTATGTATTCGATGAATACCATCTCGTTCTTTCTGTTTTTGGATTACCACTGTTCAACTTAAAAGCCATGCCTTTTTCGATATACACCAGTCAGAATATCACAATGTTTCATGCAATAAAAACCCATTTTTATTTTACAATCAGGTTCAATTTCAACAGGACATCTTGGCAAGCTATAATTACCTCTTGGCCTGTCAAAACACCAAACCTTATGCCCCGATAATCATGGAGTCCCCTTGTGTATATCACATGCTGATCGCTTCACTGGCAGGGTACATGCTGTCGAAAAGGACCTTGAGAGTTCGTGGCATGTTTCATGGGGTTTAGACAATCTTTTTTTCATTCATTTTCATACATGAAGAGAACTAAATAAGGAAGTTACCATAGCATCTCCTTTTTGCAGGTACCGATGCGGTTTTATGCACTACATGAGAAATGACGAGTGTTTGTTTGCACGTATTGAATAAAATCAACTTTTATTGGAAGTGACTTGCAATGACTGCCATCCTGACATTTTCAGGTGCTTGCAAGAAGAAGAAAAAACAGCACTGAATTTTCACGGCTCACCAGCCAAGTAATAGATGCCTTTTTTTCCGTGTGTTAGCATCTCAAGCTATCCTCATGCCAGCTCTGGCTGCGTGAAGTGACTGCAACATGCTACGTGCAAAATAGGAATCTCTGATTATGTCAAAATGCCAGTCTTCATTAACTTCATTACAGCAAGTCAACCCCACGGGGTGTTTGGAAAAACCACATAAGCAGCGATTGAAGCTGTGCATGCAGGGAGGCTTTTATGCTCTGTGCAGTTGAAGGAAAGGAAAAGGCATTGATTTCGTGTGGTGCATTCTGCTGTGAGTTTGGATGGTGCAGACCACAACTCCTCTGGTGATTTCCAAGTGGTGAGAATTTTTTTGTGATTTCAATGCTTGACAGCCTATTTGTTATAAAGAGGACTTAATTGGATAAATCATTTTATTGGAGTCAGGTCTTTAATTATAAAATGTTTATATATATATGTATATATTTTTATATATATATATATATATATATATATATATATATATATATATATATATATATATATATATATATATGTATATATTAGGTAGATTATATATATGCATATATTAGGTTGTGGGGGTAGATTGAGGAATTTCTTTCGAAAGATAGGACTGTATTGAGTTGCTTGGTCGGTGGACATTCAGGAGACATCTCAATGTATATATATATATATATATATATATATATATATATATATATATATATATATATATATATATATATATATATATATATATATATATATATATATATATATATAAATGTATATATATATATATAAATGTATATATATATATATATATATATATATATATATATATATATATATATATATATATATATATATATATATATATATATATATAGTTGTGGGGGTAGATTGAGGAATTTCTTATGAAAGATAGGACGAAAAGAATATCTTAGGAAAGATAGATAGGATCACGAATTGAGTTGCTTGGTCGGTGGACATTCAGGAGACATCTGAATGTAAATTAAGGGAAACTGTGAGATCAAGTGTTACTTGTCACCACACAGGGGGTCCATCCATCCATTGGGACCATACTCTGTGCAGAGCGTTGGTGCTGCCTAAGCAGTCTCTTTGGTTATTTGGCACAATCCTGGACAGGATGCCATCCTGACACAGGATACCACCAAGCTGCACTCATTTTGCTGACCTCAGAAGGATAGCAGGCAGAGTCAACCCCACCTGGTATTAATTCAACAGCCGAGTGGGATTTGAACTCAGGATCCTAGGATACCAAGCCCACCACCCTAAACATTAGGCCAACACCAGGCATACACAGGGGGGGGGGGGGGGGGTGGTGCTGTGTTAATGAGGTAGGGTCTAAGACTAAATTGTCCCAGTATGTGACTACCCCCTGTGACCTTTTCCTATGTTTTTGCATTTACAAGCCAGCAATAACAGGAATCACATCCTTGAAAATATAACCAACAAGCGAGCCGAACGTGCCGATCAGGTAGAAGCCCCGCCTTCCCGGTTACGTGCCAACAATCCACGCATTGAGGTGGATGATTGATGGGTGTGATGTCAGAAGCGAGGAGGAAGAGATGATGGTTTTGTTGGGTTGAGTTTTGAGTGTGAGCAATGCGGTCGAGAGTGTGACGTGAGTGAGAAGATGGCGGTTGGAAGAGAAGGGCATTATGGTTGCCTCTCCTCGAAAGGACGAATGAGGCTATACAATTCTCGTGTTTGTGCTGTGAATTTGCCCGTGTGCTGGAGCAAGACGCGAGCCATTGCCTGTTCGTCTGAGCCATGAAGTGTGTACGTTTCTGATAGTGGGGGCAGATAACAGCAATTTTTGAGAGGAATCGTGCAAATGATGATACAAGCATCAAATTTGGCACATTTGTTCTCCAGGAGATTCTAATCAAATCTGCCTGATTGGCCATTTGAAAATACAAATTTTGAAAAAAAAATAAACTTAAAAAAAGTCAAGATCACGAATCAATGTTGGATGCTGGCTGAGATTGGTGAATGTTTCAGAAACATCATCAAAGACGTTCCAAGTCTGCCATGCAGTTTTCTTCCCTTTACCGTGGAAGGCAGACACGACATCACATCCAGTGAACGCATGGAAGTATGGGATCCCTCGAGCTTTCTCAGGCCCTATTGCAGAAACTACCTCATGGACTGGAATCCATCGTGCCTTGGCTTCTTGGCCAAAGGCAATCCACATGTTCTCAAGACCTAGTTCCTGTAAGGATGGCAGTACAGATATTGCTATGACTAGTATGTCCGTGTCATTAGCCTTAATGATAATGGACTTGCTACCATCCGTCGTTGCATCCCTGGCGTGTACAAATATTCGAGTGTCAGCTTCTTCATGACAACATGGAGACACAGCATCCAGTGACTTCCTTGTGTTGCTAATGGCATCTTCTCCTTTTGTGACAATGACTATGCTTGCGGTCTGTGCTTCACACATCTTTTCCTCAAGGAAGTGAAACAGCTGTCTTGTGCCTTGCGGTAGATATCTCGGAAGTTGGCTCATCCACTGAAAATGTGCAAGGACCACTATGTGTGATCTCCATTTGCAATCCACCTCTCACTTCGACATCGATACATCTCACTAAAATAACAATAAGGTCCATCCGACCAGGTGTTAGCCATGTTTGTTCCACCTGAGAAGGCATCAAGCAAAGATCGAAATTTTGTGTTCTGTGGCTTGGCACATTTTTGAATTGAATTTCGCTAATTACCCACTTTAAATCCTCTTTCAAAGAATGCTATTTCAAGGTAAATCTTTGTGTTGGTCATTTGTATTCACTTGATGTGTGTATTCATTTGCACATGTGTCCATGTACACAAACTGCATTACCAAAATTGCATTTGGTGTGTGTGTGTGTTATTGGTTATTGGTCGTTGGTTGATATCTCCATATACAGGTTTCAGAAAGTGGAATGGAGCCCTCGCAGTTCTGAAAGTATCCGTGTGTGTGTGTGTGTGTGTGTGTGTGTGTGTGTGTGTGTGTGTGTGTGTGTGTGTGTATTGTTGGTTGTTATCTCCATATAGGGGTTTCAGAAAATGAAACGGAGCTCTCCAGGTCTCAATGTATCCAACACCATGTGTGTGTGTGTGTGTGTGTGTGTGTGTGTGTGTGTGTGTGTGTGTGTGTGTGTGTGTGTGTGTGTGTGCGTGTGCATGCAAGTTGCTGTTGGCTGCTAGCTTCACATTTGGGTGGATTTCAGGAGGTGAAACACAGACCTACCATGTCTCAAATATTCACCTCCGTGTGTGTGTGTGTGTGTGTGTGTGTGTGTGTGTGTGTGTGTGAGACACACAGGCATACACAGCGAGAGAGTGAGACAAAGGTGTGGGAAGAGAGTGCTGCATTTTATGAGGAGGGGTGAGCGAGGAGGGGACAGAGTTAGAGAAAATGGTGGGGGAGAGGAGGAAAAAAAATGACAGGTGAAGGGTGGAGGTGGGGTTAGCAAAGAGAATGATATGTGACGCTTCATGACCAAACACACAAAAAAAAAAAAAACAACACTCATCAGAACAGCTGAACACACGACGACACAATAGAGTTTGTAAAGTAATCCGCTGGTACATCAGCAAAAACTTTGATATTCCAGTTCCAGAAGATTTGTGGGAAAATGTACCAAAAGGAATCACTGAAAACATGGAAGTACCGCTCACGTACGACCTAATGATCCCATCGAGCGTGAATATCGAAAACAAAGCATTGCGACCAGATATCACTTCGGTGCAAAAAAAAAAGAGAAGAAGTCATTGAAAATTCACCGGAGGTGTTACTACCGGTGATTTTGGATTAACGATGCAGAAATCAAAAAAAAGACCAAATGCCAAGACCTCAAGCATGGGGTGAAAAGATCCTGGAAGCTGAAGAATGCCAAAGTTGTACCAGTGATGAGGAAGATCCTCATGGAAATAATGAAGAAGAACCTCACAGAGATATTAAAAACATCCATGGGAATACAACGACAAACAAACTACAGTTAGATCCATCCTGGGCTCAGTAACGATCCTGAAGAGAACCCTTAACACAAAACTTTGAAAACAGAAAATTTCACAGCTTGGTCCGTGCATCGTGACCCCTTACCGAGATGAAGGTGGATACTTTGAGCCCACCCTTGTTGGACACCATTCCACATTCTGAAACCCACATCTGTAGATACCAATCAATGACACACACGCACACACACACACACACACACACACACCCACACACACACCACACACACACACACACACACACACACACACACACACACACACACACACACACACACACACACACACTTTGAAACCTAGCAGGTCTGTTTCACATGTTGAGACCTGAAACCCAGCCACATGTTGAGATGGCAAGCAACAGCAACAACTTGCAGGCACACACACACACACACACACACACACACACACACACACACACACACACACACACACACTTTGAAACCTAGCAGGTCTCTGTTTCACTTCCTGAAACCCAGCCACATGTTGAGATGGCAAGCAACAGCAACAACTTGCAGGCACACACACACACACACACACACACACACACACACACACACACACACACACACACACACACACACACACACGCTTGGTCGATATCATCAATTTTATGGGAATCGGCTGATTGGAGTCAGTGTGATCACTGAGTACAGTACGTAATGCATTCAACCAGAAACCCTGTGTAGCTTTAACCCTTGTTTGGGGGGAATTTCAATAAATGTTTAAACAAGGTCGAATTGCGAACATACCCAAGGGAGTTCATTCGTACAACTCTCAGGTGAGTGATAGCATGGGCCACAGATAGTTTTGAAACTTGGTAAGATTTTCATCGCATCAGAAAAAGAAACTAGAACACCTCACAAGAGTGAGGCTAGTTTCATATTATCATTTGCTACTTAATTTTGCGTTGGACATCGCCCAGCGCATTTAAAAATTTTTTTTAAATAATTTTAAGAAAATGGGCCGAAAGGGCCGTTTCTCGGCCCAAAGGGCCGGAATCGCACTTTGGGCTCAGTTATTTCCTGGGCAATGGTCTCTAGAATATACCTGTCGAGTTTGGTGCGGTTCCATCCACCAATAACCGATAAATAACAATTTTAACAAAATTGGCTGAAAGGGCCATTTTTCGGCCCCAAGGGCCGAGTTTTATTGCGGACGGAACCAAAGTTTTCTTGTGCATGGATACGCCCAAAGGACCACAACATATATATATATATATTGTTTTCAACTTCTTAGAGGTTTTAAGGCTCATGGAAGAGTAGTCACACAAAACACACACACACACACACACACACACACACACACGCATTAAACAATTAACAATGGACATCTAAATATCAGACAAACGATGCCCGACTCATGTAAATGAAAAAAAAAAAATCAACAATAAACCCAGATTGTACATGTCGACAGATGATATACCTGTTGACCAGCACTGAGAAGCATGACTGACCGATGTTGCCAGGTTGATTTCATGACAAATTTTCGATGTGATGTCCTTGTCATCTCACCTATTGTACTTGTAGTTGGTATGTGAATAAGGCTTGTTGACCCAATTTCAGCCATGAAAGGATGAACGAATGATGGCTGATTGCTTCTGAATGAATTGCAATACGCAGTTCACCACAAGTTTCACCATCCCATTGCTGCTGAATTGATCCCTACCCATATAGATGTCACTAACTTCAATGACATCATCAAATAACTTGGAAAGACTAACACTATTTACCTTACCCTTGTGTTTCCCTTTTGTTCAAACACAGATTGTGTGCTTGTTACATCTCAACCTTGCAAGGCATCAAGATGTTTTCTGCTTGTTTGTTCATGATTAAGAACGAGGTCGGCGATGTTTGTTAAGTGAATATTATTTTGTGAAACCAATGGAAAATAACCACTATATGATTTCTTAAAATGTCGGTTTTCAAATGATCGTCCATCCAAGTAACATAAATCAACTGTCGTGCGTTCTTGTAATCTTGGTGTACAAGTATAATTTATACACAATCGTGCATAGTATGATGGCCACAATTTGCTTGTTAGCTCAGTTTTGGCCACCGATGTGTATGAAATCATATACTTATGGCTCAAGCATTCCTGCCACTTCTCTTTAACCTGGAAATATAATAATCACAGTTAATGTTAAAATTGGTGTGCCAAAAACTGGTGGAATCAGAGATAAAACAAAACCAATTAAGCGATATACTTGGATATCGCACATATATACAGACAGCACATTGTACACCTCCGTGAATGACGTGTAATTTCAAAGGCAAAATGAATGGTAATCAGTTTGATTATACTTCATCAACAAGATAAGGCAGGAAAAACATGTTGCCATGGTGCAATCATTCTAAAGATTACCCTGACTTCTCAAGAGAGGATAACACGGTGCATAGCAGTTGATAGGAATGATCCAAGAAGAAGGAACAAAACCTCAATTGTACACCAATAGTACCCAAGATCTGCTGCAAGCTGATTGGCTGATATATTTATATACACACAAGGAACTTTGGCACAGGAAGAGACCATTTGGCCCATCATGCATGTACTGCACAAACCCGACAAACCATCACTCATCCACAAACAAGCTACCTACGTGTCCTGCCAACACCCCCATACCCTTTTAACTCCAATGCATAAATTATACTTTGGTGGAATGTTTATGCAAATGATAATACCATGCTTCAGTGGCCATTCGAGTCCTGAGTGGACATCTGCATTGATGGCCTCTGTAGAATTCTCTTCTGAGGTTATGATGCTTGTAACCCAGGTTTCTTTCCCAGCTAACGTATTCATTAGTCCATTGTCGACATATTGTAGTTCATGGAGTTCAGTTTCTATTGATGTTCATGGAAAAATAAACTTACGTCTGCTCATGTCTATCTTGATAGCGATTATAATTTCAACTCAAGTCTCCACTCTGGGCCTTAGATCAAGGTTACAAAAGAAGTCTGTCGTTCGTTGGACCAATCTTTATTACAAGGCCCAGCACACCAGCTGATTTAATGTCATTGACTGTCTTGCTCCATCACATGGGGTGATGTGCACTAGCGTCATTAAAGGAGGAGAAGATTAAACACTTGAACAATTACATCAGGTAAAACTATGAAAAGCAATCCAAACCAGTGACAATGACAAATTTCCACAATAAACAAAGCACCAGAGGTTGTTACATGGTGTTTAAGAAGTGAAACTTTGTGCCCATACAGTATTAGTCAAACTCATTTTAACTAGCTCGA
Source organism: Eptatretus burgeri (assembly GCF_056783735.1). Taxonomy (NCBI): domain Eukaryota; kingdom Metazoa; phylum Chordata; class Myxini; order Myxiniformes; family Myxinidae; genus Eptatretus; species Eptatretus burgeri. The sequence continues at coordinate 17,635,527 of NC_140978.1, forward strand.
AAGGCTGGATAGGCAGCACAAGAGCTGAATACCTAGTTGCCAAGTGCTTCCTTAAATATGGAGTATAAGGAGGAAGCTGCTCTTTACTTCTTAGGGTTCCTTCTTAGTCTTCCGTTTAATTATTCAAGCACCTGTATAAACGGTATCTTCTTATTTTGAGCAAATGGATACTTCGCTTTATCAGTGTGAAAGGGAAGAAGCTTTGGTGCAGAGCAAACCATTTTGTACCTTTTGAAAACTTTTCCCTACAGCCTGCAATGCGTATATCAGGTACTGGAGCGGAAGGTCAAAATATGCATCTTAAACACTTCAAGTCCAATCGAAGGTCAATCGAGCGCTTTTTCTCAAGGAGTGCATTCGCTGCTATCCAAGGGGGACAACGATTTGAGCTTTAGCGCATTAATTCTTAATCCAACAACTGCGTGCTTGGTTAGTTGGTTGCCATTTTCCTAAAGGTTGCCAGTTAAATGACCCCCAATTCACAGATATGTTTTATTAGGACACTGATTGTATTCCCATTAGTATTTAAAGTGACAGCCATTTATGAGCCCACCATACGAGGTCCATTCAAAAAGTTCTCAGAAAGAGATACTCACAATGAACAAACATCAACATTCAAAAAATTTAACTTGTAATTATATGGGATTGGTGAAGAAGTTTTTTTTTTTCATATCCATTATAAATACTTTCATATTAATCCTGAATAATTTGTGAATTATAGTGAGCAATATCGTTCTTACAACATTTTGAACACCCATCGAAGCTCGACAATTGGCTCAATCAGGAACTCATATTAATAATTGTGCTGATCATGGGTTGCGATTTTGTGAGCGCGGACAATGTTGTAATTCAACTTAATGAACCGCTAATGCATTCATTCATTACCACATTAATGTGTGCATTAGCAAACTCACATTTCAACCTCTTTTCACCAATATATTGATATTGGTGATATAAACATGTATGTATGAATATATATATATATATATATATATATATATATATATATACATATATATATATATATATATATATATATATATATATATATATATATGTATGAATATATGAATATATATATATATACATATACATATATATATATATATATATATATATATATATATATATATATTCATATATATTCATATATATATATATATATATATATATATATATATATATATATTCATATATATTCATATATATATATATATATATATATATATATATATATATATATATATATATATATATATATATATATATATCTTCTTCTTCATCTTTCGGCTTGCTCCCGTTAGGGGTCGCCACAGCGGACCAACTGTCTCCATTTTGCTCTATCCTCCACATCTTACATTGACACTCCAACCACCCTCATGTCCGCCCTCACTGCATCCATGAACCTCTTCTTTGGCCTTCCTCTTCTCCTCCTGCCTGGCGGCTCCATCTTCAACATCCTTCTCCCGATATACTCCACTTCCCTCCTGTGCACATGTCCAAACCATCTCAATCTCGCCTCTCTCACTTTGTCTCCAAACCGTCGTACCTGTGCTGTCCCTCTAATATTCTCATTTCTTATCCTATCCATCCTCGTCACTCCCAACGAGAATCGCAGCATCTTTAGCTCTGCCACCTCCAGCTCTGCTTCCTGTCTTTTTGTTAGCGCCACCGCCTCCAAACCATACAACATAGCTGGTCTCACTACCGTCTTGTATACTTTCCCCTTCACTCTTGCAGCTACCCTTCTGTCACAAATCACTCCTGCAACTCTTCTCCACCCACTCCATCCTGCCTGCACTCTCTTTTTCACTTCTCTCCCACACTCTCCGTTACTTTGGACAGTTGATCCCAAGTATTTAAACCAATCCACCTTCCCCACCTCAACTCCTTGCAACCGCACCATACCACCACCCTCCCTCTCATTTACGCACATGTACTCCGTCTTACTGCGACTGACTAACATTCCCCTTCTCTCCAGTGCATACCTCCACCTCTCAAGGCTCGATTCAGCCTGCTCTCTACTCTCCCTACAGATCATGATGTCATCCGCGAACATCATGGTCCATGGAGACTCCAGTCTGATCTCGTCCGTCAACCTGTCCATCACCATTGCAAACAGGAAAGGACTCAGAGTCGATCCTTGATGCAATCCCACCTTCACCATAAACCGGTCTGTCATGCCTACCGCACACCTCACCGCTGTCACACTGTCCTCATACATATCCTGCACGATCCTCACATACTTCTCCACCACTCCCGACTTCCTCATACAATGCCACAACTCCTCTCTTGGCACCCTATCATAAGCTTTCTCTAAATCCACAAACACACAATGTAACTCTTTCTGGCCTTCCCTATACTTCTCCATCAACATTCTCAAAGCAAACATCGCATCTATATATATATATATATATATATATATATATATATATATATATATATATATATATATATATATATATATATATATATATTCATATATTCATACATATATATATATATATATATATATATATATATATATATATATATATACATATATATATATATATATATATATATATATATATATATATATATATATATATATATATATATATATATATATATATATATATATATATATATATATATATATATATATATATATATATATATACATATATATATATATATATATATATATATATATATATATATATATATATATATACATATATATATATATATATATATATATATATATATATATATATATATATATATATATATATATATATATATATATATATATATATATATATATATATATATATACATATATATATACATATATACATATATATATATATATATATATATATATATACATATATATATATATATACATATATATATATATATATATATATATATATATATATATATATATATATATATATATATATATACATATATATATATATATATATATATACATATATATATATATATATATATATATATATATATATATACATATATATATATATATATATATATATATATATATATATATGTATATATATATATATATATATATATATATATATATATATATATATATATGTATATATATATATATATATATATATGTATATATATATATATATATATATATATATACATATATATATATATATATATATATATATATATATATATATATATATATATATATATATATATATATATATATATATATATATATATAAATATATATATATACATATATATATATATATATATATATATATATATATATATATATATATATATATATATATATATATATATATATATATATATATATATATATATATATATATATATATATATATATATATACATATATATATATATATATATATATATATATATATATATATATATATATACATATATATATATATATATATATATATATATATATACATATACATATATATATATATACATACATATATATTGTTGCGGATTCGCGCCTGCCGGCGTGCGAACGGCCACGGAACTCGAATCGCGGCACGTCGCCCACCGGACGGACAATCCAGTCGTGACCCTCTCGGACTAACGCCGGGAACCAGTCACGGGTGGACCTTTCGGCCTCACCACGATCGTGCCAATCGGCCCCCCGCGTGGGATAGGGTTGCTCGCCAAATTCGACCTACCTAAGTACCCACACGGAGGGTAGACCGGGCGATCGCACCTCGCCGCAGGTCGACTTCGGACACGGGCCACTTTAAGCGACCCGTTCCGTACTATCGGGATAACCGAGCGGTGTTATCGTCGGCCTCGACGGTTCGATTAATTATCGGGCGTATTCAGCCCACTACCAACCCTTTACGTGAAGTAAGATGGAGATTCAATGAAAGAAAAGACGAAGCGAAACGGGAAAACAGTTCAACATAATTCACATTTATTTCGCGATGGCACACGGAAAGCACACATATACAATTACACCAAAAGCAAATGTAAAAGGAGAAGAAACACACAATATTACACAAAAAGCAAATATAAAAGAAGAAGACAATGCAGAGCTATCCGACTACCGAGCACACGGCAACACTTATACAATTTTACTTCACAGACGGCGCCGACAACACATATACCCAAAGCAAAAGAAAAGGACCACCCTCAAGGATGAGGCGGGCCTGGGGCCGAGACCGCGTCGGGCCTACCCGTCTGGTGATGAGCCGCGAAATGGCGCTGGCGCCCCGACTCTGAGGGCCTCGCTGGGACTGCCTGGTATGGGGTGGGAAAGGGGCCCCCTTCTCGCACTATCTCAGCGCGGGGGGAAACAGGAGGGGGTTGTTGATGCTCGGGGGATGGAGGATATCTCCCTGTCTCGGGTCCCGCGACGAGCGTCTCCACCACGACCTCGGTCGCGCCGCCGGCCTCTCCCTCCGCAGCTCCCCGACTCCGACACGAGCAC
>NC_140978.1:17647500-17685000 GCF_056783735.1 Eptatretus burgeri
ACTTTGTTACATCATGGGTGATGAAGGTTGTCGTGAAGTTTCATCGGAATTGTGTGTCCTTAAGGCCCTGTCACACCTTGACGATTTAGCCAGCGTATGCCGACGTATGAAAAATTTGTCTAAAACGCTGGCACACGTCGAATACGTTATGGATAAGTTTTGTATACGTTAAGAGCACGCTGGCATACGTCGTAGTACGCTGGCATACATCGTAGTACGCCGAGCTCGTCGACAAATTTTAACATGCTTGAAATTTTTCGATGTATGCCAGCGTATGACTCACACGTTCCGCATACGCTGGCCATAAGTTGTAGGCACGTTACGCGATCCTTGACGCACGTCGACACACGTTACTTGTAAGTTACTCATCAATCGAAACACGTCGAGGTGATGTTTGGCATACCCGAAACTTATTTCTAACCTATGAGTAACGTGTTGTAGGCACGTTACGCGATCGTTGACACACGTTACTTGTAAGTTACTCATAAGTCGAAACACGTCGAGGTAATGTTTAGCGACAGTGTTCCAGACTCCCTGGTTTTTTTTTATAATTCCTGGTTTTTTATAATTTTTTTATAATCTATCTATAATTCCAGCAATCTCTGTGTGTCTGTGACCGCTGTTTCTCGACAACCACTGGTCCGATCTAAGTGAAACTTGCCAGGTATATTGCTGGGGACGTGAGTATGTGCCTTTTCAAGGTTTGATATTAATCGGACAAGTGGTTCCCAAGTTATGGCCATTTATTTACCAAACCAATGACAGGACACGTTGCTGCGTAGGCGTGGCCGATGGGGAAAGGGCGCCATTTAGTTGCCAATAATAGGACATGTTGCTGCGTAGGCATGGCCGTTGGGGGAAGAGATCCTCACCCACGTTCCCCATTATGGGTTACAACGTACAGACTTCCGGATAGTGATGACTTACTGTATTCAAATAATTTGTCGATTTCTTATGTGCATTTATAGATAAACACAATGCCCCAATCCAGTCGTCATTTACGAGAGCGAAGGAACGGCCTGTGTCGTTGTTGTTTCTGGCACGCGGTTTGTTTTTTTTTTGCACATATGGCCACGCACGTACTGCCATGCGACAGCGAAGGAACGGCCTGTGTGGTTGTTTCTGGCATGCGGTTTGAGGTTTTTTTTGTTTGTTTTTTGCACGTACGGCCACACACGTATGGCCACACACGTACGGGCACGCACTTGTACTATAAATACAGCTCAGAGACAAACTCCCATCCAGAGACAAACTCCTGTCCGGCCAAGTCCAGTGACAAACTCCCGTCCAAATATAAGTACCGCCCAGACGTGTCCAGAGCCAAGCTGTCCAGAGACAAACTCTACCCGGGCACATCTGGAGACCCACCATCCAGACATAACCGCCATCTGGATATGTCCAGAGAGAGAGAGATAAAGAGGAGATGTGGGAGGAGGGTACTGCACTGTATTGGGAGGGGATGGAGCCAAGGATGAGAGAGAGAGAGAGAGTAGGGAGAGCAGGGAGAGCAGGGAGAGTCGGGAGAGTAGGGATAGGGGAGTTAGCAGAAAAAATGTTATGCTTTACGAACAACACATACACACACACACACACACACACACACACACACACACACACACACGTGCATGGCTGATAGTGGCATTTTTTTCGGGAATCGGCAGGTTGGAGTCAGTGTGATTAGCAAATACAGTACTTAAGTATACAACCCAGAAGCCTCGAGTAGCTTTCACTAAAAATCAAGATTACATTTGTAGAGAAGTTTCAGGGATATGTTCACAAACATGTTTTACAAAGAGCTCAGTGTGATGGGTGGAAAAATATTTGGCTTGGTAATTTGGAAAATAAGTTTTTCTGCAAATGGCTCAGAAATCGGGTGTTACTTCACAACTCACTCAGGGTGACGGAGCACGAACCACTCACTCAGGGTGACAGAGCACGAACCACTTGCTCAGGGTGATGGAGCATGAACCACTCGCTCAGGGTGATGGAGCATGAACCACTCGCTCAAGGTGAGGGAGTATGGACCACTCGTTCAGGGTGATGGAGAACGAACCACTCGCTCAGGGTGACGGAGCACGTACCACTCGCTCAGGGTGATGGAGCACGGACCACTCGCTCAGGGTAACGGAGCACAAACCACTCGCTCAGGGTGACAGAGAACGAACCACTCGCTCAGGGTGATGGAGAACGAACCACTCGCTCAGGGTGACGGAGCACGAACCACTCGCTCAGGCTGACAGAGCATGAACCACTCGCTCACGGTGATGGAGCACGGACCACTCACTCAGGGTGATGGAGCACGGACCACTCACTCAGGGTGACAGAGAACGAACCACTCGCTCAGGGTGATGGAGCACGAACCATTCACTCAGGCTGAAGGAGTACGGACCACTCACTCAGGGTGACAGAGAACGAACCACTCGCTCAGGGTGATGGAGCACAAACCACTCGCTCAGGATGACAGAGCACGGACCACTCGCTCAGGGTGATGGAGCATGAACCACTCGCTCAGGGTGAGGGAGTACGGACCACTCGCTCAGGGTGACGGAGCACGAACCACTCGCTCAGGGTGATGGAGCACGGACCACTCACTCAGGGTGACTGAGCACGACCCACTCACTCAGGATGATGGAGCAGGAACCACTCACTTCAGGAGGAGCACAAACCACTCGCTCTGAATGACATGGAGTGGCAAAAGCGTTTGCAGAGAGTGAACTATTCACTAAGAATGATGTAACACGGTACTGCGATCAACAATAGGCACTTGGCAAGTGATTTGAGCACTCATGCTAGCACTCCATTTAAATGGTTGATAATAAACAGTTGGCCAGGCTGTCCATGCATTCCACAAAAGATCCCTTTAACTTTCAAGCCCTTCTTCACCGTGCTTGTCGCAGTTCATGAAATAAAATGATTTTATCCACAAAGGAGTTGCTGCTTAATGGAGAACAACCCTTGAGCCATTGCAAAGTTCAATTGCCCATGAAATATACATTGTAGAAAATCCTCCATTTTGCTGCTTGTTTGTGCGCTTGTCACATAGTGCATCAATATGGGATCCACGCAAATGTTATAACTTTTTTTTAAACATCCATTTTTCCCAGATTTGCTTTGATACCCTATAGTGCACCTTGAGAAACCTCCAAAAATATCGACAAAGATCTGGCAGACGTGATGGATAGGCAGTCCCTCTGGGGGACAGGTCGAGAGGTCTTGCAGTGAATGCATTAAATGATATAGCACCTTTGGAGTGCAGCCTTATGACAGCTGGTTGCATCATTGGTTAGGGACGCGGCTATGCCGCTGATGCAGTGTCCCTATTACCAGTACACTGGTACTCATTTTGCCGATCTCAGAAGGATGAGAGGCTGAGTGAACACCACCTGGTATTCATTCGGTGGCCAACGGGGCTCGAACTTAGGACCCTAGGATCCCAAGTCAGCCACCCTATATCTACGAACCCCCAACAGGCTCAATCACTCTGGTTCCATTAAATAAACATTGCAGAAAATCAACCATTTTTCCTGCTCATATTTGCACTTGCCACGTGGTACATCGGTACATGCCACGCATCCACACAAACATTAAATCATATAGCTCAATGAAGCTGGTTAATTTTGTTACATTGCTAAATTTTTTGTTCACTCGATATAATTCTCCAAACAATAGAAAATGAAAAGTCTCATGCTTTAGAAATATCACATTTTCTTGTGTATGCATGGAGGGAACATAGCCTTGCTTGCTTAAGCTGAATAGGTGTATCGGCTTAGTTATAAGACTCGTTATGTCTTTAAATTATTTGATTTCACAACAGATTTCGACACTTATTTCATCCAGACGATATCCAATCCTCAAAACTGAAATAATATTTCGATGCTATCATTGAATTAGTCCGTGAGAGTAGATCGTGGAAAATCGTATCATATAATGCGTGAAATTGCTCCAAGCTCCTAATTTGAAAACTTACAGTACTTACAAAAGCGATGTACACAAGGATTTGTACCTATGATGAACAGGCATTCAATATGAGTGAGGAAAGTGAAAAAAATCTTTATCATGAAGAAATCGTGGCAGACTATTCCAAGTCAAGGCATGGTTGAGATGGCCAAAAAATATGGTGGCGTCAGACCCCAGCGAAGTCACCCAGGAAATGCCTTAATACCCCAGAGAGCGAGGTGACCAAGAATCGCCTGATGAAGGATGTAATTAAATAATGCCATTAATTATCTTCAAAAGGGGTGTTTTAGTTAACCCAAACACCCAATTTTCACTCTTGCACTTCCTTGGAGTTTTCTTCGTCTGCATGCAAAGTTTCAGGTTGTGAGGTTTCATGGTTTGGAGTTATGGAGGAGAGACACACACACACACACACACACACACACACACACACACACACACACACACACACACACACACACACACACACACACACACACACACTGCCTTCTATTTGTATACATACATTATATATACACATTTTATTTGTACATACATGTGTGTGTGTGTGTGTGTGTGTGTGTATATATATATATGTGTATATATATATATATATATATATATATATATATATATATATATATATATATATATATATATATATATATATATATATATATATGATCTTCCATAGCCAAATAACTGTTGGTTTCAACGGTGAAATTCAATGTTTGATACCGCCAAGTATATGACTGGGTTATTCATTGTCTTCAAGGTTACGTTGGGATTTTCTGGAATTTATCCAGTGTGCCAGCAATACTTCACCTACTCTTCGTCGAAAGACATTGAGGGATCTTTAATGTCCAGCACACTAACACAGCAAATGGGACACCCGGATCAGATAATAATAGTCCACCCGAGAGACCTGACACTTTTGATTCAACACTGCCTGCAAATCACAAATCCAACAGTTTATAATCTGGTGTGGAATGGAACCCAGACTTGACAAATTAAAGGTAGGTGCACCATCCTCGTTCATGACTCAAGGTTAAATAGACCCTCTACAAATTGCAGACATGCACCAAAGATTACCAAAAGTCATGTTAATCTAACGCTTCGTATAAATATGGGGTTGGGGGAGGTTGGGGGTCATGAGGGCACTATCGAATCAAAACTTGGACACTTGTTTTGAGTCGAATCAAAACTTGGGCATTATCCGATTTAATCCAATTACAGACCTGTCGCTGTAAATTTCCTCGCTGCTCACCGCAATTCTATGCTTCGGAAGGTTAGCGGTGACTTGTCTCATCCGCACGCTTTAATTCATCACAGGCAGTCTGTAAATGAAGTTGTCACGGCCAGCGACCTTTCCGGAGAATTGCTCCGTTCTCCCTGCGAGCTTAAGTGAGTTGGTATCGGTGTTTTGCAGAGGCCGGCACAATGCCCCATGATTAAATGGGCACCTCCAACAGCCTTGCCGTCAGCAGCGCAGGTGGTGCGCCCTCGGGAGGCTACCCGCTTTTCAAGGCTCTTTCAGCACTCGCTGCCCAAGGTTCCACCAGCACGTGAGCTCCAGGCGAGATTTCGTCGAACTTGATCTCCGACAAAGACGGTGTTAATTCCGTGGATTGTATCGTAAATCTCTTGTTAAAACTGCCAGCTTCGTATAGGTGAGCAGGAATAACGTTTGCATAAATCGCAGCTCATTTGCACACAAATGGACTGTTCTGTGCCGAAGGTTTGGTGACGATGTTTTGAATGGGATGCTGGAAACAAACATTAGTTTGGGCACAGCATATTGCTTTCTTTAGTTAGTGTTTGCTTCCTTGTATACTAGAATACTTGTAGCATGCAGCAGTTAGGACCATTTAAACTACCCAACACCTTGCAATTTGAACACGAATCTGTATTCAACCTCTCATGGATTGTTCGATGGTAAACTGATTTTAATGAACACGGCCTACGAGTGAGATTTTTATGATATTCCTATTTACACATCTATTCTTGAAGAAACAATGAACAAAAAGAAGATTTTAGATGTGAGTTGCCTCTTATCTTCACTTAAATTATAATATCTAACTTTCTTATAAAACGTATGCTGGCCATGAGCTATTTATTAATGCATACAACATACTTCTAAGAGATCCATATAATAGTTTAAACAATAATTATGGAAATATTTGACATCTTTAAAAGATGCCAAAGGTTGAATTGGTGAAGATGTCATCAATGGTCCTAAAATAGAAAATATCACATCGGTAGGGGACATGTATTGCAAAGCAATTCTGGCTCTCATTAGTTTTACGTCCAAAAAGGGCATAACTTAGTGAAAAATTAATGAAACGCCCTGAAACTCGACTTTGTTATGTAACTTATCAAAACAAGAAAAAGAGCAGAGATTGCAGACCCTTGCCAGGACTTGTTTTTTGTGGTGTTTGTTTATTGGGGTGATATGTAATTTTTTTATAACTGCTGGCAGTGATGACCGGGTACCAAGACGTCCCACTTTAATGCAACCCCGCTTTGATTGGACACCTGACCCTGACCCTGACCCATGACGTTTTTATTATTATTCAATTAAATTTAGAATGGGATTAAAATAAATTCAAGTCATTTCAAATGGAAGACCAAATAGTTACAGTCCTGCATTGGAGTAATCAGAAGGAACCCCAAAAAAGCAAAAAGCAAAAAGCAAAGATAAAGTCATCAGGAGGAACCTGGATAAGATTCACATTTCAGCTGGTACTCCTCCACCCTCAAACCCACTCAGGCACAGCGAAGTGAGCCTTATTTAAAAAAAAAAAACATAAAGAACCCAGATCAAAATAATTAAATAATTCTGGCTGCCAGACCATACATCCAATCAAGTTGAAATTTAAAACCTTTATTCCCCATCAACACTAGATCATAATTATGAAGTTTCACGTCGATTGATTAAGCAGTTCCAGAGACATTTAATAATTTTCTTCAATCCAATCTGGCTGCCACACCATGTGACCAATCATTCATTCCTTAACAAACTTGTACACCCATGGCTTGAGGAACATTTTTGTGAAGTTTCCCCTCGATCTGTCCAGCTGTTCTGGATAAGACTTTCATAGGTTTTCGGGTAAATCCAATATGGCTGCCAATCCATGTGACCGATGGCATCATATGTGTGAACCTTTTGTTTCTCATGGATAGTCAGTCATACGTGTAAAGTTTCATCTCGATCTGTTTAAGCCAAAGTCACATTTGCTCTACGGCGAGGATACGGCAGCCGTACGCCCTCTGAATTGACAGAAACGTGCGGTGGCCGCAGAGTTTCTGTGTTGGCCTCAGGGTGGCCCTACGCCATTTGGCTATCTTTTACAGGCCGTAGGGGTCGCCGTTGAATTATAACGCGGAGATGTAACTTTTTTCATTTCTACGTTCGCCGTAGCAATTCGACATGCCGTAGCTGTGACGTAGATGTGTTCCACATCGACCGGAGGTAGGGCGTACGGTGGGCTTGTGTTATTTGTGTGGCTGCCATAGTCTCTTGTCAATGAAAAATGAATTTTGCCCTAAAAACCGAATACATTTTAAAAAACCGAACACAATGAAGAGTTCATGTTTGTTCACGTGTCTCCCCCACCTGTTCGACCCGCATCTTCGCGCTTTGTTCATTCAGTTCGTCGGTGGAAGTACTTGTGAAAGCATCTCTCGTGTGTTGATCGCTACTTTACCTCGTGTTTTTACTTTGATTTGTGCTTTTTTTTTTGCTCATCTTGTGTTTTAATTAACAACAAAAAAGCAATCCAATCACGTGGTGTGACGGACTGTCAGGCAAGGATTTAATTTCACAGAAAAACCAGTTGTAATTTGGAATATCCATGATTACCTCAGCCCGATGCCTTTGATGAAAGTGATTGTGGTTCTGGGGGCATCATGTTTGAGCTGCCCTGGGGGCAGCGCTTGCAGAGTGCGCGGGCGATCGGAACCCAGGCCGGAGCTCGAGTCTGTGTGAACCTTTGGATTGGTGATTGTACCAGTTTACATACAATACCAAGTCCACCAAAGTCCACCAAAGGTCATTTACTCATCTTATTTTAAGGCCCGGTCACACCTTGACGTTTTAGCCAACGTATGCCGATTTTTGAATTTTTTTTCTAAAACGCTGGCACACGTTGAATACGTTATGGGTAAGTTTTGATAACATTGAGAGCACGCTGGCATACGTCGTAGTACGTTGCCATACGTCGTTGTACGTTGGCTTTAAACGTTGTACTTTTCGGTTGTCCTCAAATTTTTTCATGCTTGAAATTTCACGACGTATGCCGGCGTATGACTCACACGTTCCGCTATGCTGGCCACAAGTTGTATGCACGGTCTGCGATCGTTGACAGACGTCAACACATTATAAGTTAATCATAAGTTGAGACACGCTGAGGTAATGTTTAGCGTACCCGAAACTTATTTCTAACCTATGATTAACGTGTTGTTGGCACGTTACGCGATCGTTGCCACACGTCGACAGACGTTACTTTTAAGTTACTCATAGGCTGAAAGACATCGGTATAATGGATCGTCCTTGCGTCAGCGTCCACGGCCACGGCCAGGACACTTATTTGCAGCATTCTTCAAACTTTTCTTCGGCATGACGAGGATGTTCACACTTCGATGTCTAGCTTGGCTATGATTCCAATTGTCCATCGGCAGCGTCTATTTAAAATAGTCGAGTTTGAGCGTTTTAACACGTTCAGAAGAAACGTTTCAAATTTCCAAACCCCAGCGTCAAAAAAAAAAAAAAAAAAACAAAGGCGAGTGACAGCAATTTAAATCGTTCATTGTAAACAATGAAACTAGCTGAGTGGTACCGTTTAAAAATCGTTGAGTGTAAAAAAAGTCCAATTGTTGAGCGCAAGCGTCTACTTTCAATAGTGGAGATGCAGCCATTTAAATCATTGAGTGGCAGCCTATGAACCTACACGCGGACACGCGGACGCAAGGACGATCCATCATAACCCACACCCTCCCCCTCACACCCAACTACTACTGCCAACATGAACAAACTACTACTAATACTAATACTAATACTAATACTGATACTGATACTGATACTGTTACTGCTGACATGGACATCGACTCAAAAAGGACTCGAAAACACTGTTGGGTTCCCCTTTTATGAGCAGCATTTTTATATACCAATTCCCAAAACCACTGGGAACACGTCTTTATATGGCAGTTGTAAGTTAGAAACACGTTAATTTTTTTTTTTTGTCGACCGGAAGACGTCATTGGAATACGTCTACATACGTCGATGTGTGTTGGGACTACGTAAAGAATTGGTTCAAAGCACGTCAGACATAAGTTAGAAATAAGTTTCGCGTAAAAAAGACATTACCGCGACGTGTTTCGACTTATGAGTAGCTTATAAGTAGCGTTTGTGGACGTGTGTAAGCGTCCACATATCGTGTGTAAAACTTATCCTCATCGCATGCGAACGTGTGTCATACGCCGAGTACGTTGTAAAATTTTGAACATGTTCAAAATTTCTTGACGTACTCTACTTACTACGACTTATGATAGCGTATTTAGCGTTCTACTCGCACATACCAAACTTACCCATACCGTATTCGACGTGCCCCAACGTTTTAGACACACTTTTTGTTACGTCGGCATACGCTGGCAAGATCGCCAAGGTGTGACCGCGATTTTGACCCTTCCATTTCTACGGCAGTTATGATTCGAATCGTTGTGCGTCAGCCTTTTAATAGGCTACGTCACGACATCGTCGGCGATGCGTGCAACGTGCTATGCCTGAGTTAGACTATCGTTGGGCATCGGTTGTGTAGGCCGACAACAGGTTCAGCATTCGTTGGTATAAGTTATCTATAACACAACGAAACGTTCTGTGTCCGTTACCAATGCGTTATACATAAGACCAAGTCGCTATGAATACGTCCGAATCTTTAAAAAAAAACATCAAAAGTTCAACGTAAGCCAGCGTTTTACATAAATTTTAACACGTTGCCATCGCTGGCTAAAACGTCAAGGTGTGACCGGGCCTTTACCTTAAACATGGGGAATTTCAGTTGAAAGTGTCTTGAAAGTGGGTTTTCTTGGGGTCCAGGAACAGATTAAATCACTCCATTATTTCTTATTGGGAAAATAGTTTGGGAATCAAACTTTTTGCAATCCGAAAAGCCTCCTGGAACGAATTCAATTCAGATTCTGGGGGCACCACGTGCTGGTATATTCCTAACTGTTATATTTTTATTTCAGTAAAAAAAGAACTGGTATATATACCCATTCGTTACTGTTCGTCTGGCCGCACGTTCGCCTTAGGGCCCCCCTGCGGTCGCCTTGCGGGCACCTTGAGGCTACCTTGCGTCTGCTTGAAAATTCTATGGCCGCCGCAGGAACGCCCTAAGGTCACCGTGTGACATCATATCAATGACCATACGGCGCCCCCACATTTTCGGTCTCCACAATTTCTAAAAACGCTCTGCGGCTCCCCAAAAAATAAAAACATATGTGACTGCTACATTTTGTGACCATGGAAACACTGCGGCCGCCGTATAATTGCTAGTGGCCGTAGATTTTGGAGACCCCACAGCTGCCGTGGCAAATGTGACTTAGGCCTTAACCACCTCAGAGTAGAAGATTTTTGAAGGTTAAAAAAAAAAACAATATGATTGCCGAATAACATAAATGATTTAAGTGGACCATTTTATGACTGCCAATTTTTTTAAGTGGATCATTTTATCCCTAGATGACCCTCAATTTTTTTTTAATTGATCAGGTGTAGCATTACACATATGCAATTATGATGTCATTACGAAGTCACCTTTGACTTCATAAAAATTTCACTTATTCCCCATGAGCCAACTTGCCATGTGCCAAGTTTCAATTTTTCCTTGTTACGGTTTCAGAGATACAGAGGTCCAATTTTTTCCCATTTTTCCAACTTGGCTGCCACACTTGGTGACCTATGACATCATAATTATCATTAAAACATTCTGTGAGCAGTGGCTTCCATCATGAAAATTTTGTCTCAATCCGACAAGCGGTTGTGGAGAAAAACATAAAAGTCCTGTGCAGACAAACAAATAGACAAGAAAAAGACGTACAGAGCACGATACTTGCAAAATACATAAAATAACTTTGACCTCAACAATAATTGCTGGTTGAATGCAATGACGAAATGTGCAACTCTTCAAATTTCAAGTCAATCAGATGAAAA
This sequence comes from Eptatretus burgeri, assembly GCF_056783735.1. Lineage (NCBI taxonomy): Eukaryota > Metazoa > Chordata > Myxini > Myxiniformes > Myxinidae > Eptatretus > Eptatretus burgeri. Next base: position 17,658,644 of record NC_140978.1, read on the forward strand.
TTGAGGAATTTAGAAATTTGACAAATTTGTTCACCTTTGGCCTATATTGACCTTTTCACCTTTTGTCCTATAAAAAAAACCAATAGGTTTCTTGCTTATGACAAATTCGACCATGGGGTGAAGTTTAGTGAAGATCGGTTTAAAATTGTGACCTGTAGGTGATTGACACCTACATATGGTACCTACACCTACATATGGTACACACCTACACCTACATATGACACCTACGAATATGACCTTTTGACTTTAAAATTAATTGGAAGCTGAATTCAGCTACCAGACATGAAAATGCTTTTCAAATTTAAAGTCAATCAGATGAAAATTGAGGATTTTAGAAAATTTGGCCCAACTTGGCATTTTGGCCTATTTTGACCTATTTGTGTTTTTGGCCTATTTGTGTTTACCTCAAAATTAATAGGAGGTTGAATTCAGTGACCTAATATGCAAATGCTCTTCAAATATTAAGCTAATTGGATTAAAATTGAGGATTTTAGAAATTTGGCCTATGTTGACCTTCTGATCTACGTTGACCTTTTCACCTATGGTGACCACAAAAATAATAAGTGGTTGAATTTGGTGACCTGATATGTAAATCCGTTTCAAATTTCAACTCAATCGGATGAAAATTGAGGATTTAGAAAATTTGGCCCAAATTGGCCTTTTCGCCTATTTTGACCTTTTGGCCTATGCTTACCCCAAAATTATTAGGTATTTGAATTCAGCGACCTGACCTGAAAATGCTCTTCAAATTTCAAGTCAATCAAATGAAAATTGAGGATTTTAGAAAATTTAGCCCAAATTGGCCTATGTCGACCTTTTGGCCTATGTTTACCTAAAAATTAGTCGATGGTTGAATTTGTTAACCTGATATGCAAATGTTCTTCAAATTTCAAGTTAATTGGATTAAAATTGAGGATTTTAGAAATCTGGCTTATGTTGATCTTTTGGTCTATGTTGATCTCAAAATTAATAGGTGGTTGAATTTGTTGACCTGATTTGCAAATGCTCTTCAACTTTCAAGTCAATTAGATGAAAATTGAGGATTTTAGAAATCTGGCTTATATTGACCTTTTGGTCTAAGTTGACCTCAAAATTAATAGGTGGTTGAATTTATTGATCTGGTATGCAAATGGTCTTCAAATTTCAAGTCAATCGGATAAAAATTGACAATTTTAGAAACAATAAAAAAATTTGGCCTGTTTTGGGTTGACCTTATGGTCAATGTTGACCTTTTGACCTATGATAACCTCAAAAGTAATAGGTGGTTGAATTCACTGACCGTATGTGCAAATCCTGTTCAAATTTCAAGTCAATCAGATTTAATTGGAGGATTTTAGAAAATTTGGCTCAAATTGGCCTATTGGCCTCTGAAGACCTTTTTAGTCGACCAAATTTTATGAACCTCCAATGCGAGACCGTCGCAGGGTCGGTGACATTAATCTCTCAAAATTTCAGAACGATTGGTTGAGTGTTTTGGGCTGGAGGCGAGTGGACAGACAGACAAACAAACACACAAACAAACAAAAAAACACAAACACACAAACACAGAAGCACAGAAACACACAAACTGAGGCGATCAGCGTTCTTGTCAAAAAAAAAAAATTGCCAATTAATAAACAGACAAACAGACCCTAATGTAACACCCTCTCCTTTGGCGAGGGTAATAAAACCATATACCAAGTTTCAGTTGAATATGTTCAAGGGAATGGGGAAAAGTGTGAAAAAACACAGGTGGGGCAGACAGATGGAGAGCAAACCTATACTCCCCTCTTGTGAAACCAGAGGGGACTGATAACATCAAGCTTGCATGCTTAAAAGACATTATTGTGCAACCAGCTCTTGATAAATCTGGACACTCTTTGAGCTGTAATGCACTTTAATATCTCTTGTTGTTTGAGAGTGCAATTAGTGATTGCATCAGCACTTGCTAATTATAAGAAATTAGTGATGGTAAGGCAAGTGATGGGGTTGACAAGAATAGATAGCATAGGCCCTTCTCGCCTTTGAGCTGTCTAGACTGTGTTCGCTTTAGGGCACGTCTATTAACTGTCATCTTGGTGTTTCTAAGAGTATGCTGTCATTCTGAGGGGATGTCAAGCTGGGTGTCCTGAAAGCTAGCAATCACTTGTTGACATTTATAATTCCTATGGTGTTTTTGGAAAAAGTAGGTCATTGTGTTCTAATGGCCAGCCAAATTCTAAATTTTTGCCATGGTTTGAGGGTTACCTCAACAGTAACCTGCGATGAAGAGTGACCTGTGCAAAGTACAGTCTCAGCTTGGGAAATACTCCAGACTAGTCATGGGAAACCTGATACCCCCAAGTGGGTACGGACACCTTACTCTTGGGCACGGCATTGATTCACTCACACGGAAAGAGGAGAAGAGCTAAAGATTATCAATGTCCTGAAACTAATTCCATTGAAATTAGGAATAGTCACTCCATATGTTTATGAAAACAATTATGAAATAATGCAGATTTAAGTGCTGCTTTAATCTCCTGATAATGAATCTTTTCTCATCTCGACTTTGCCATCTTTATGTACAGAGTCGAGGCAGGCCTGTGGAGGAGTTTGAACACAGAGCATAACTTTATCCAATCTTAGGTTGGGATTGCGAAATACAGGATTAAAAACAACGCAGGGTATTTGTAAATAGACAAAATGGCAATTTATTTCTGACATCCATGATACAACCACTTAGCAACAATGTCAACAATAGCAACTAGCAACAATGTCATCAAAATGTGACGCGGTGTGTTAGCAATTCAACTCACAAAATTTGTCATATTATAGCGATATGGAAACATAAAATAACTTTATGCTTTATTACCATTAATACAGTTGTCTTCTGTTACCACTTAATCTGACATCATGCAAGAAATATCCTGATAGGGTGAGTCTGGAACAATCTGCGAACAATTCACGTTTACTGGAATGTTAACATTACGTCAATATGGTTCAACTGGGCTACTGTAGAAATGTATTGCCTTATCAAAACTCCAGAACATCGTAAAAGTTGCAAGTAGATGAAATAGATTCCATTAGTATGTAGCCGATTAGTTCTCTTTATCTTTTATAGAAAAAGCTGTACTATCAGTCGTTTAATTGTTTGCATACTGGGAACATCAATAAGTCTATCCTGCACTCGGCCTTGTGTGGGGCCCAGGTGACCTAAATGACGCATTCACAAATTCAAGTAGACATCTTTAGTCACCTTTCTACCTAAATCATCAACTTTCCCAGACAAGTGACAAAATAAGATCTCAGACACACCTCAACTCTGACAGAACAGTTCACATTGTGTTCAGGTAGTATTTGATGCAATAATTATATGTTGACATCAGACAAGATGGAAATGTATTTACTACCACCGTAGACACACTGCCACTTGGCAACAACATCGATAGTTGACGCTGTGACCATGGGTGTAGCGCTGCAGGAGCCCACCGGAGTGCCACTCTCGCACCTCAATCCATCTGAGGTAGAGCTTAGCTTTGGAACAGTTTAAAAAACACACCCACATTCACAGTTGAATTATTGTGCTTTGTTTTCTTTTCTGGCCAAATAATTGGGGTCAAAGCTTGTCGCAAAGCATTGGTGTGGCATTTTGATGCACACTTTGTCGAGGGAATGATATTATAACACATGTTTGAGGCAACACAGACCTGTAGGAATTGCAGAATACAGAAAGCTTCACAAGCAAGACAACTTTCCAACCATTATATATATATGTATATATATATATATATATATATATATATATATATATATATATATATATATATATATATATATATATATATATATATATATATATATATATATATATATATATATATATATATATATATTGTTGCGGATCTGGAAGCCATGAGCACACAGACATTTAGGTTCCTATAGAATAGTTATCTCGGTAAGTACGTGTTTTGTAGATAGTCCTTTTCCCTTGTTTAATGGGTAAATAAAGGCACTGCGATTTGTATTAGGAAAACCCCATCTTCAGCGACAGCCGCAAAATGCCCGTTGGTTGCGGACACGCTGCAGAACAGCACAAGCCATCAGCTCCTGGCGTCCCCCGCGTGCTTAGTAGGGGAAATGTGAAGCCCCCACCCACCAAACCCTTTGCTCCCGGCATTCAGTGCGCGTTCAGTAGGTGAAAGCACAGACTTCTTATAATAACCTGGACCAGCAATGCTATCTACTCGCAGCAGTGAGAACTGAAGTCACCGGAAATGGCTCAGCGGCCATGTTGCATTGCCACTCGCTAGTCGCGCGCAATTCAAAAAACCTGTAGATGCATTAAGAGTTTTAACTATTTTGCCAGTATTTTGAACCAGTAAACGTAAAAAGGCCACAGTGCGTGGCGTTCGGTTGCAATAATAAGTCTGGGAAGAGCTCCACATGCACCTTTCATCAGTAAGAATGCGATTATTGATGCTTTTTTTTCTCTTTCAATCGTCAATCTATTTTTGGAGTATTATTTTAAGAAGTTACAATTTAAACGCTAAACGCCAGTATAACAATCTAAATGATGGCAAAGTGCAGTCGATAATTTGAAAGAAAATGGAAAAAAAACGATATTATCCAGGAATACGCCGGAAATTAGTTTTCCAGGCGTCTAGAATTCAATTTTTTTCCGGAGATTCATTCCCCCCATCGACTGCCATGGCTGCATAAATATTTGGGCGGGTAGCTCAAATATTTGTCCATTTGGGGGCACAGGCCCTCCCTATTCCGAGGGAATTTTGATTCCCAAAATCATTTTGCTTCCTATGCGCCTTAGGGTTAGGGGGCCGTATCTATATTGATATCAGAAATCTACCTCCACTGACGCCAATTGTAGTACCCATCCTTCCATCCCTTCAAATGCCAATAATCGAAAACGTCATTCGGATCTTTTTTCTCCAGATTCCCAAAGGATGAAAAGTTGTGCAGACAATGGTGCCAGGCGCAGAGAAGGGAACACTTTACACCAACGCCCAGTGTGACATTACTTTGTAGTGAACACTTCCTGAACTCGATATTCCACCATTTAACAAACTTTCTGTGTTCCTGGAGTCAGTTGTAACCTATATTGCAGGATATGTGGTCAGGATGGTTAAGCGGACACTCAAATGTCAAGATTGCTTGCTGGCTCTCACGCAGAATGATAATGTCAATTTACCTGCCTATAGGCTGATTGCTGTTAAAACAAGGGGTGGCCTTACCGTTCCATCATCAAGCATTGTTCAAGTATGTGAAGCCACTGAGAAATGTGTTAAGAGAATGCTCGTGGTGACCAATGGCAAGATTCCTCGTGATAGTTACCTGAAATCTGCAATCTCTGCATCAGTGTTGGCAGAAGTAGGATCGAGTGCATTTGACTCACTTAGTGATCACATGTTTGAGACGGAGGCAGACTGTCATCATGTATTTTCTCTCATACAGCACATTTGTGAGTGCTATACAAAGATTCGTCTCCACCATGTTGTTCGAACCATGAAGACTGGATTGAAAGATAAACCCATCAGGAAAAAATTCAGCAAACTGATCCTATTTGCACATCAATAGTTTACTAACCATTTGCATTGAAGTGTTTCTCCTAGGTTTCGACATATCTTATGTTTCAAACTACTGCGATTATAATAGTTGATCGTCATCTTCTATAGGTCAATGCATATTAAACCAGTCTCATTAGTGTGTAGATTATAGATCATGTTTATTAAGGTTCAAGGGAAATCCATGTCAGGTCAGGTTATATCTGTGACCTGCTACAGGTACCATGTAAACCTGTACTAACCTGTTCCATGGTCGGGCTGTCGGTGACTAAACCGTCTCGCCCACCAGGTTTTCTGGTGAGGAGGGTGTTTGGATATGGACACCCAGCAGGATTAAAAACAAAACCTGTCAAAGGGCGGAGGAGCTCCTTGTGAGCCAACGGCCATCCATATCTAGTGCCCAACTGTGTCTGCGGACGTCCTCCTGCAGTTGGGTTACTTTTTTATTCGGAGGTTGGTGGCAGGATTTGCACTCCGGCCACCGTAAAACCCTTCATTCCGCAAAACACAGAAACGCAAAAAAATCTGAAAACCCACTCCGTGGGAGTACCTCCTGTGCAGCTTCCCTTCGCAGGGCAGCTCACCGGATGACGGGATTGGGGCAAAGCCTTCGGGACCCCCAATCTTTGATGATAAGAGGGAAACCACAGGGTAACATCCCTGGGTCAGATTGTGGGAGAGTGTGTCGGAGTGGTGCGAAGGTGTCGTCCACCAGACGGCGGTCTCCTTGGGTTAACCTGAGGCGGTCCCTTCGGGTGGGTGCCTGGAATGTCCTATCCCTAAGAGAGGATGATCACCTGTCTCTGTTATCATCTGAGCTCAAGCGTTTGGACATCGGGATTGCAGCTCTCTCTGAGGTTCGGAGACCGGATTGCGGCGAGATAATCGTGGGTGGTTACACTTACTATTGGTCTGGTCACTCTGATGGTTACCCTACCCAAGGAGTTGCTGTAGCTGTGTCCAATAAGCTGACCCCAATGATAATTGAGGTAACACCGGTCAATGAGCGTATTATGAGATTGAGGATTCATCACTCCTTAGGTGTCATTTCCATGGTCTCTGTTTATGCTCCGACTGAAGCGAGTGATCTCACCGTGAAGTATGCATTCTACGCCACGCTCGAGTCTGTGGTTGATCAGTGCCCCAGACGAGATACACTTCTAGTCTGGGAGGATTTCAATGCATCGACTGGAACTGATAGGGATGGTTATGAGACATGTGTTGGTCCCCATGGGTCAGGAACTATGAACCAGAATAGCACTAAGTTCCTTGACTTTGCAAGGTCATGGACTTAGGGTGGCTGGTTCATGGTTTCAGCGCCCACAAGCTCATCGCTGGACTAGGTATTCAAACGCTGGTGGTGTGGCAAAGGAGATTGACCATGTCCTCATTGATGGTCGTTGGGGGATGATCCAGAACTGCAGGGTCTACCGGAGTGCTCAGTTCCTCAATACTGACCACAGGCTTGTGGTGCAACTTGTGAGTTGTGTGTGCAACTCTAAAGCTGCACCTTAAATCCTGGAGAATGGTACCATCCCAGCCTAGGCTGGATGTTGGCAAGCTCAGGGATGAGAGAGTAGCTGAGGAGTTTGCGAACAGGCTGAGTGGACACTTGGGGGGGTCTGGGTGCTTTGAGGGGTCCTGAAGAGTTGTGGAGTGCCTTCAAGACCACTGTCCTTGATGTTATCGGTGGATGTCTTGGAACTCACCGCAGGGCAATGAAGAATTTTGTCTCTCAAGGGACACTGGATACCATTGACCAGAGTCGCAGGGCCAGGCTGAATGGCAGAGCTGAGCTGTTCAGGGAGCTAAGGCATAAAACTGTATGTGCACTGAGGGTGGACAAGGAGGCCTATGTGCGAGGAATCTGTGAGGGGGTGGAGCATCACCTCTGGACAGGTGATTCTCGTCCCACTTACAGGGGAATTCGCGCATTGCGTTCATCCAAGCCCATCCCTCGGAGCACTGCAGTTAGAGCAGAGAGTGGTAGGCTCTTGACAGAGGAGTCTGAAGTGAAGGCCTGCTGGGCCGGTTACATTGAGCGGTTGTACCAGGCTGATCCCCCAGCTGTCGAGTTGGACGTCAAGGGTGTTACAATCCCTGTTGCTGACCCTCGCATCAACTGTGGTCCACCTTCGCTTGTGGAAACACGGGCTGCGGTGAACCAGTTGAAACAGGGTAAAGCTCCAGGGATCTGTGGCATCCATGCCGAACTTCTCAAGGCTGGTGGAAATGCTGCACTCGTGTCGTTGCATGCAGTTTTGTGCTCTGCCTGGAAAACAGGCATCATCCCAACTGATTGGAAGAGGGGCCTTGTTGTTCCTCTCTGGAAAGGGAAGGGTGATCGCCAAGACTGCAACAACTACCGAGGGGTGACACTGCTCTCAGTGCCGGGCAAAGTCTTTGCTCGGATAATTATTGATAGGGTTCGCCACCATCTGCTTGAGCACCAGCGTCCAGAGCAGTCAGGTTTTACACCAAAGAGGTCAACGATTGACCGTATCCTTGCTCTTCGTGTTCTCACCAAACGCAGACGAGAGTTTCGGCAGGGGCTGCTTGCAGCCTATGTTGATCTCTGTAAAGTGTTCGATTCAGTGAATCGGGATGTCCTCTGGAGGATTCTTGGTCTTCGTGGGGTGCCACCAAAACTGATCGATCTGATGTCTGAACTCTACTCTGGTACTGAGAGTGCTGTGAAGTGTGGTGGTACCATCTCTGACTTATTTCCAGTTGTTACTGGAGTTCGTCAGGGGTGTGTACTGGCCCCCACACTTTTCAGCACTTGTATGGACTGGATTTTAGGGAGGATGTCGGAGAGATCAAGCTGCGGTGCATCATTTGGGAATGTCAAGATCGCGGACCTTGATTTTGCAGATGATACAGTCATCTTTGCGGAGACTTTAGATATCCTTTTGGGGGCCCTCGAGGTACTGAATGAGGAGTCGGAGCCGCTGGGATTACGGGTTTCTTGGGTCAAAACTAAGATCCAGGCTTTCAACGACATCTTGGATGCTGCTCTCCTGTCTGTGTCTGTTTGTGGTGAGGATGTTGAGGTCATGGAGAGATTCACTTACCTTGGCAGTGATATTCATGTCTCTGCTGGCTGTGAGTCAGAGGTCAATAGACGTCTGGGTCGGGCCTGGGGAGTCATGTATTCACTGGATCATGGGGTGTGGCGCTGCCGGAACCTGTGCGGGAGGACGAAAGTCCGAGTCTTCAGGTCCTTGGTACTTCCAGTCTTGCTCTTTGGATGCGAGACTTGGACTCTGACCAAGCATCTGAGACGGAGACTTAATTCCTTTGGTACCAGGTCTCTTCGGAGAATCCTTGGCTATCGCTGGTCGGATTTTGTGTCCAACGAGCGGTTGCTGAGAGTGACTCGGATGAGATTTGTTACCTGCATAGTCCGTGAGCGTCAGTTGCGGCTGTATGGACATGTGGCTCGTTTTCCTGACACTGATCCTGCTCACCAGATTCTCTCAGCGAGGGAGTCTCATGAGCGGAGGAGGCCAGTGGGCCAACCACGTGCCTCATGGTTGCAGCAGGTTGACCATCATCTCAAGGAGATGGGGATGGGCCTGGCATCTGCCTGGGGGATGTCCAGACGGAGGTCCTTGGAGTACCGGCGGAAAGTGGATGCAGCGACGTGCTGTTCTGGCACATGCTCCCATACCTGACCTGACCATCAGGAAAAAATTCAGCAAACTGATCCTATTTGCACATCAATAGTTTACTAACCATTTGCATTGAAGTGTTTCTCCTAGGTTTCGACATATCTTATGTTTCAACCAACTGCGATTATAATAGTTGATCGTCATCTTCTATCGGTCAATGCATATTAAACCAGTCTCATTTGTGTGTTGATTATAGATCATGTTTATTAAGGTTGTCCAATGTCTGTTAAATGTTTTCATGATTGATCAATACATTATAGGCCATACAGGGTAGCTTTAAGCTACCCACTATGGCCTATAATATATTTATCAATCATGAAAACATTAATGAGACTGGTACTGGTTCAATATGCTTCGACCTACTACAGAAAGCTACCCTCGATGATATACACATATTGATAGGAAGCCATAGGTTAGTCTGTAGATTGTAGATCATATTTATTAAGGTTGTCCGATGTCTGTTCAATGTTTTGATGATTGGTCAATATATTATTAATTATAGGCCATAAGGCCTATTATTATAGGGGGTAGCTGAAAGCTACCGCCTTATGGGCTATAATACAAATATTATAGGCCATAGGGGGTTAGCTATACATATTACATTGATTATCATCAACACATTACACTGATTATCATCAGATCATATGACATATGATCATATGACCATATTGAGGTCGAAAGCTATAATCCACTGCAATTTTCTTTCTACATACAGTCGTGGTCAAAAATATTGGCACCTTTGCACTTTTCAAAAATAATACACCATTTCTTCCAGAAAAATTATGAAATTAAATATTATTTTGGTATCCACATATGTATTTCTTTGGTTTGCAGTGGAAGAAAACAAAATAGCTGAAAAAAATTACTAAATCTTAGCTTTTCCCACACAGAAATCCTAAAATGGCCCAGAAAATATTATTGGCACCTTTTCGAAGTTGTGAGAAATAATTGGATTTGAAGCAGGTGATTCTCCTTTAATTTGGAATTCAACTCACCTGTGGTGAGCTGCAGGTACCTGCAATACAAGCGAATTGTCTGAGGAGGTCAGACAGAAGATTGCAGCCAAGCATGGACAATCTCAAGGCTACAAGCAGTTGAACCAATTAGGTCTTTATGTTTAATAATAGTTGAACCTATACCCATTAGAGTATCAATTATCCCATCTCCTTTTTTCAAAATTGATGTCCATTCATGAGACCTTGACATTCCTTTGTCCACCGTACTCAATGTTATCAGGAAGTTTAAGGCCCATGGCACTGTAGCCAACCTCTCTAGATGTGGCTGCAAGAGAAAACATGATCGAAGATTGCAGCGAAGAATTGTTCGAATGGTGAAGAAAGCACCTCGATCAACTGCCAAACAGATTCAAGCTGGCCTTCAGACATAATGTATGACAGTTTCAACTCATACTATCCGTCACCAACTCAATGAAAGGGGGTGCTATGGTAGGAGAACCAGGATGACCCCACCGCTGAGAGAGAGACAGAGAGACACACACCCAAGAAAGCCTGAGTGGAGCTTGCCAAAACACATCTGAACAATCCAAAATCCTTCTGGGACAATGTCTTGTGGACAGATGAGACCAAATTAGAGCTTTTTGGTAAAGCACATCATCTCTGTGTTTACAGAAAACAAAATGAAGTCTTCATATAAAAGAACTCCTTCCCTTCAGTCAGACTTTGAGGAGGTTCAGTGATGTTTTGGGCTTGCTGGCTGCCTCTGGCACTGAGTGCCTTGAATGTGTGCATGGAATCATGAAATCAGGAGATAACCAAGGCATTTTGGAGCACAATGTTCAACCAAATGTCAGAGAGCTGGGTCTCCGTCAAAGGTCATGGGTCTTGCAGCAGGACAATGACCCCAAACACACTTCAAAAAGCACCCAGGAATTGTTCAAGACAAAACGCTGGACTGTTCTGAAGTGGCCACTAATGAGTCCAGATCTAAATCCCATTGAACACCTTGGGGAGATCTGAAAACAGCAGTTGGGAGAAGGCACCCTTAAAATCTGGGAGAACTGGAGCAGTTTACACAAGAAGAGTGGGTGAAACTGTCAGTAGAGAGGTGTAGGAAGCTCATTCAGAGCTAAAGGAAGCACTTGACTGCAGTTCTTTTGTCCAAAGGTTGTGATATCAAATATTAAGTTGAGGGTGTCAATAATTTTGTCAATGCCATTTATTTTTATTTTCTGATTTAAAAGGATATGTTCAGTTCTGAATCAAAAACAAAGATTCTGTAATATTAACAGTACAATAAAGAATTGTGGAGACCAAATATTTTTGCCAATTTCAAATTATTTTTCCAGAAAATTGTGAGTTATTTGAAAAAAGTGCAAGGATACCAATAGTTTTGGCCACGACAGTATCTAGCTCCTGGGAAATGACTGTCATGCAACCTGTAAACTAGCAAGTCTGGATATTACTTTGGTAACCCCTTACGGAATTGGAGCGCTCTATCAATCCCAACTTCCTTGGTTTGTGAGAATTTTAGGAAAACCTGTGTGCTCTTTTCTTGCCAGGATTGTTGCATTTCTCCAAGGGATCCCTCCAGCATTCTCGGGAATGGCACCTAGCCAACTCACACATAATAGCGAATGTGTTTATACATTCATAATTGAGGCCGCCAGCTCAATTGTAACTACTCAAATGGCAGTGAAGCACATTGTAGCATAAAGCTCTGCTCTACAAACACTGCGTAATGTGATGCTGCAGGTCTCAAAGCAATAATTCAGCCCGAAATATTTATGGTTATTCGTTATTAACATACCTTTCCCTTTGGCACTCCCATGTTTGAAATGGCATTTGCTGTTTTATTCCTGTTTGCTCAGCAGAAACAGATCCTTTTTGGTAATCTCAGGTTTTCAATTGAAAGCACAACTGTATTTTTTTTCACCCACAACTGTGGGAAGTTAACCTTACTTTCAGGGAAATGGCATGTGTAGCAAATGTAAATCTACCTGTCAGACAAGAGAGCTAATTTGATTCCACCATAGAAACTATGTACAATACCATATAATTATTTTCACAGAAGTTTTGAAACTTATTTTATCCTACTTTGTCTGACATAACCTTCAAAATTGATTGATTGACTACACATATTAAAAAGGTTAACCCTGCACACAGACACAGGTCAGAATTTACAAATGTGACCTTTTTGAGCTGCCAAAGTTACTATTTTCAAGTCTCTATTCTTTTGCCTGGTACTAATTTATCCAAACTGTTTCTTTGATATTTTTACTCTATTTTTCCATCAGGCACTAATGACGTGGTAGAATGGGTCTGTGGCTATCACTGCTGCATTTTCACCATTGTCTCGCTGGGTATATTTCTGGGTTGAAACAAGCAAGCAGCATTTATGGGCTCGTTTTCTATCAATAGATTTGATCCCAGTTTCAAGGGTACCAGGATAGCCTAAGCCCCAGATGTATGTTCATTCACCTCTGAGCTGCTCAGCCTGGTTTTGAATCTTGACCCAGCTATAAACTCATTTTGGTGCTTCACAAGCAGGGTGATGCATCAATGTATTTATCACACTGCTTGTAACGCACAAACATATCACCTCTCCATATGGGCATTAAATTGGGCATCACATCTGCCATAATTTGTTGGTGGACGTTAAATATTCCAGTGTCTTTCAGGAGGAGCTGTCGAGGTATCGCGGGCACCTTGAACGAAGACCAAATTCCGGGATGAATATACAGGGGCACTGCATTAGCGGTCCAGTCCTGCCTCAGTCGTGATGCAATCAGTGGGCTCTATATATCAAAAATTGAATCACAGTCGAATGTGGCTTCATTAACACAACAATAAATTGAGCAAGCCTGGTGTTGGCTTAATGGTTAAGGTGGCTGGCTTGAGATCTTTGGGTGTTGACTTTGAGCTCCTGTTGTGCTGTTGAAATAGCACCAGGTGGGTTCACTCAGCCTGTCATCCTTCCAAGGTCGGCAAAATGAGTACCAGCTTTCTGGGGTCATAAGCCATTCGAGTATCCTGTGTCGGATTGGTGACCAGTCCAGGTCTGTGCTCCTCAGACAAATGAAACTGCCTCAGCAGCCCTATGCACCTCACCGTGTGAAAGGAATGGTTAAACACAGCAGCTGTCCTATTTTTATTTAAATTTCTTTCTTGAAAATAACTATCCAATCCAGCTTGGTCACAACTGCAGAATAAGTTTTATTCATGCAGCTTTAACAGTAAAGTGAAGACAGTAAGAGTGATAACTTCTCTTTGCTGTGATAACCATAGTGATATTGTTGTGATAAGTGATAACTACAGTGATAGCGACATTGTAGCATAAAGCTCTGCTCTACAAACACTGTGTAATGTGATGCTGCAGGTCTCAAAGCAATACTTCAGCCCGAAATATTTATGCTTATTCGTTATTAACATACCTTTCCCTTTGGCACTACCAGGTTTGAAACGGCATTTACTGTTTTATTCCTGTTTGCTCAGCAGAAACAGATCCTTTGTGGTAATCTCAGGTTTTCAATTGAAAGCACAACTGTATTTTTTTTCACCCACAACTGTGGGAAGTTAACCTTACTTTCAGGGAAATGGCATGTGTAGCAAATGTAAATCTACCTGTCAGACAAGAGAGCTAATTTGATTCCACCTTAGAAACTATGTACAATACCATCTAATTATTTTCACAGAAGTTTTGAAACTTATTTTATCCTACTTTGTCTGACATAACCTTCAAAATTGATTGATTGACTACACATATTAAAAAGGTTAACCCTGCACACAGACACAGGTCAGAATTTACAAATGTGACCTTTTTGAGCTGCCAAAGTTACTATTTTCAAGTCTCTATTCTTTTGCCTGGTACTAATTTATCCAAACTGTTTCTTTGATATTTTTACTCTATTTTTCCATCAGGCACTAATGACGTGGTAGAATGGGTCTGCGGCTGTCACTGCTGTATTTTCACCATTGTCTCGCTGGTTATGGGTATATTGCTGGGTTGAAACAAGCAAGCAGCATTTATGGGCTCGTTTTCTATCAATAGATTTGATCCCAGTTACAAGGGTACCAGCATAGCCTGGATGTATGTTCATTCACCTCTGAGCTGTCGAGCCTCATTTTGAATCTTGACCCAGCTATAAACTGTCATTTTGGTGCTTCACAAGCAGGGTGATGCATCAATGTATTTATCACACTGCTTGTAACGCACAAATGTATCTATCACCTCTCCATATGGGCATTAAACTGGACGTCACATGTGCCATAATTTGTTGGTGGACGGTAAATATTCCAGTGTCTTTCGGGAGGAACTGTCGAGGTATCGCGTGCACCTTGAACGAAGACCAAATTCCGGGATGAATATACAGGGGCGCTGCATTAGCCGTCGAGTCGTGCCTCAGTCGTGATGCAATCAGTGGGCTCTATATATCAAAAATTGAATCACAGTCGAATGTGGCTTCATTAACACAACCATAAGTGGAGCAAGCCTGGTGTTGGCTTAATGGTTAAGGTGGCTGGCTTGAGATCTTTGGGTGTTGACTTTGAGCTCCTGTTGTGCTGTTGAAATAGCACCAGGTGGGTTGACTCAGCCTGTCATCCTTCCAAGGTCGGCAAAATGAGTACCAGCTCACTGGGGTAATAAGCCATTCGAGTATTCTGTGTCGGAGTGGTGACCAGTCCAGGAAAGTGCTCCTCAGCCAAATGAAACTGCCTCGGCAGCCCTATGCACCTCACCGTGTGAAAGGAATGGTTAAACACAGCAGCTGTGCTATTTTTATTTAAATTTCTTTCTTGCAAATAACTATCCAGTCCAGCTTGGTCACAACTGTTGAATAAGTTTTATTCATGCAGCTTTAACAGTAAAGTGAAGACATTAAGAGTGATAACTTCCCTTTGCTGTGATAACCATAGTGATATTGTTGTGATAAGTGATAACTACAGTGATAGCGACCATAATATAGTAAGCACAACTCTATTGATGAGATGCAAAGTTCTGGGTAGTGGTGTAAGGCCATTGGAATTTTTGGAGGGAAATTTTTGAGGATATGAGAAATGATTTGGGAGCTTTAGATTGGGTAAAGTTAATGAGTGGGTGGTCTTCATTGGAGAAATGGGTAACATTGAAGGAGCAAATGTGTAGGGAGCAAGGTAGGTATATTCCAATAAGGAGTAAATATACAGGCAGAAAGAGACGAGGACGATTGAGCAGGGAGGTATGCAATTAATGACAAGAAGGCAGTTATTAAGAAAGAATTTGATAAGGTACCACATAGGTTGTTAGCCAAGGTAAGTGCTTGTGGAGTGGCCAGTCAGGTAGTTAATTTGATTGGTAACTGGCTTAATGATAGGAAACAAAGAGTGGCTGTGAGTGTATGGATGTCCGGGAGGGAAGATGAAAGTGGAGGGGTACTTCAGGGATGGTGTGGGCCCATTATTAGTGGTCCCAGTACCAATCCCTGAAGTACCCCTGTGCTTTCATATTCCCTCCTAGACATCTGCACACTCAATTCTCATTCTTATTTTTCATAACTAGCAAGTACAACCCGTTGCTTCACTGATGGAAATATTGTGGGGGTGGGGGGATGAGGGGGGAGGGAGAGAGGATGGAGGGGAAGGATAGAGGAGGGATGGAAGGGGGGAGAGAGAGGGATAGGGGAAGGATAGAGGAGGGATGGAAGGGAGGGAGAGAGGGATAGGGGTGGGAGTGGCAGAGGGGTGAGAGATGGAGTGGGGAGTGAGGGCTGGGGGGAGTGAAGGGAGGGAGAGGAGGAGGGGGGATTCTGGCAGATGTGACGCCCATCTGAACGTCCATCCACGAGACGACACACACATTCATGAAGCACTCTGCCTGTGAAACACCGGGATGAGAGTTCATTGCTGAGTTGGGATTTGAACCCAGACAAGACAGTTTAGAGTGAGAATGTTTACTTCTCGGCTATCCTGCCATGATCTGGCGATTCATTGCTTAATAAAAACTGGATTGATCCGAGCAGCAGTTCCAACTGCTAAAAAAAAAATAATAATAATAATAATAATAAAAAAATTTAAGCTTTGATTTGGGCAATTGGCACATTCTTCGACACTCTTTCCTCTCCTCGACCTCTGGAGAGTTTTATGGTGGAGGAGGGGGTTGGTAGGAAGATAGCATGGGGGTGGGGGGGGAGGCAGCGTTGGGGAAAGGGGCAGTGGGGAGGAGAAGGCATGGGGGGCGCTGTGGTGGAGGAAGGCAGCACGGGTGGGGGAGGAATGGAGCGTGGGGGGACTGGGAGGAAGGCAGCGTGGGGGTGAGGAAGGCAGTGTGGGGGGGAGGCAGCATGGGGTGGAGGAAGGCAGCGTGGGGGTGGAAGGCAGCGTGGGGGGAGAGGAAGGCAGCGTGGGGGGAGGAAGGCAGCGTGGTGGGAGGAAGGCAGCGTGGGGGTGGGGGGAGGAAGGCAGCATGGGGTGGGGGGAGGAAGGCAGCGTGGGGGAGAGGAAGGCAGTGTGGGGGGGAGGAAGGCAACGTGGGGGAGAGGAAGGCAGCGTGGGGGAGAGGAAGGCAGCATGGGGGAGAGGGAGGCAGGGTGGGGGAGAGGAAGGCAGCGTGGAGGAGAGGAAGGCAGCACGGGGGTAGGAAGTCGGGGGGTGGAGAGGCAGCATGGGAGGGGAGGGAGGCAACATGAGGGGAGAGAAAGGGGAGACAACGTGAGGGGAGAGAAAGGGGAGGGAGCATGAGGGCAGGCAATGGGAAGGAAGCATGAGTGGAGGGAATGGGAAGGAAGCATGAGGGCAGGCAATGGGAAGGAAGCATGAGTGGAGGGAATGGGAAGGAAGCATGAGGGGAGGGAATGGGAAGGAAGCATGAGGGGAGGGAATGGGAAGGAAGCATGAGGGGAGGGAATGGGAAGGAAGCATGAGGGGAGGGAATGGGAAGCTATCGGGATATTTGCTTGTGTGCTGATGGACGACGAGACTGAGGTTGTTGCAGTGCAGGCATGATGGGCCAAATGGCCTCCTCTTGCAGCAAAGTTCCTTGTGTGTAACTTTACTTTCATTAGTCCGTGGGCTTATGTAACATTTTCTGGATTTGTCATTTTTGGGGGTAGATTCGTGTTACCCATGTCTAAACACATCTCGAAACTTCACTGGTTTAGAAAAAAAAGGTGCCAGTTTTCCATTAACATTTAGGGCCTCCATTTTGAATTTCAAAATGGCCACCGCCGAAAATCTTCTTTTAAAAATAATATTGCAAATTAACCATAACTATTCATTCAAATGTCATACAATATTTATTTTATCTTATCTAAACTAATATAAAGGGGACAAAGATTCATTAGAAGCAAACTAAGAGCACTAGAAATACTCTAAATATTGGAAAAAATTCAAAATGGCCACCTGATTTCAGGGGCTTTCTATGTAAAATGCCATTACTTTTGTACCAATAGACATAAGATGTTTTTGTTGTCTAATCATATGTTTTGGCACAGGAGGATTCCAATAATAACAACATATTTATGATTGGAACACTCTTTGCAAATCCTCCAAAACATTTAACAGAAATAATATAGAGCATGTAATTCAATATAAATTTATTTGGGCAGTTATACAATTAGAAGATGGATAACTTTTTTTCAAAGGTATGAAAATGCTTCATGTATGAATCAGGAGTGTCAATGTTACTGATTAAACATTTATAATTGTCATTGCTTCAATCATCTTCTAGATCTTCGCCAATCCTTGGTGGTGTTATGTTCGTACAGCTGTCGCCTTCCCCACCACATTTGCAAAGTTTGGTACAGACCACACTGTTTCCTCTGCTTGAGCACCTTCTTGAACACTTTGATTTCTCACAGTTACATCTGACAAGCTGCAGCACTGAGACTGGAGCTGGTGCAACCTGAGAAAGAATAATCAGCTTTTAGTCTTGGTTTCGCTTCCCAAAGGTCAAAGGGTCAATAAGAGTTGGGTTCAATACCATATCCTGGCGCCAGATATTACACTGGACATGGGCACAGCGTATATGTTCAACCATGCTCCCTGAGTCGGTGGCAGTTTGTCAACTCCTTGTTCATCTGTGAGTTGCTTGAACAAAAACCATCTCAGTCTCTTTGCTTGCCCAAAGTGGACTCCAACTGGAGAGAAAAGAGAGCAAAGAAACTCCCCACAACCATGAAGAACTTCTTCAGATGGCTCATCCCCTTCGCCAAGGTCTGCTAGTGCTCTCAGAATGGTGGGGCTTGCCTTCAGGAAAGTTGTAAAGCACCACTTCTTTCCCTTCCCTTGGATATGTCCTGTCATATCACAGCCTGTGAGAGCATGCCAGTTGATCAAAGCTGCTGATTTCTCTGGGCCAAGCTTGTCATATATAGGCTGTAGGAAGACTTTCCGTCATCTTTTGCTTGTGCCCATGATTAGTGCAGAATGGTTGCCAAGTAGTGGTGTTCTTCGTAGAGCCAAAAGTAGCACATCAGTGTCTTGTGAATATATGTGGACATTCATTCCATTGCTTCTACAGCATGATAAATTAGAAGAGTGTCCGCCTCTTCCTGTGTGCTGACACCGGTCATTGTTTTAACTTCATAATTCGTAATGACCTCTTTCCATGTTGCAGTCATAACCTTGACAGTACTGTCGTGGATGAGCTGATGGGAAAGGTAGAGAGTTCGTGAATCCTTTGTGCTGCAGCTGGCGAGAAACATCTTTTTGTCTTTGATGCCTGTTAAGTCTTGAACAATGTAGGATTTAGTTCCCTTCAGCTTGCCTTTCCTCCGCTCTCTAGTCTGCTCCTTCAGTGATGCATTCTTGGTGTAATTATCAAATATAACTCGCACTTGACAATATCCACGAGCCTTTGAGTCAACGAGTGTGACAAAGGATGTTGCAAGTTCTTTGCAAGTCTTGAAATTTTTGACTGCCATTAATTCCTGTACTACTCCCATTCCATCAACTACAAGACATGTCTCAGATCCCTCTTCAAACTCGGCAGGTTGTGCAGAAGCTTGAGCTGTGTCATTGGCCACCAGATCTTCCAGAAGCTTTATCACTGTGCTCTTGTCTGTAGTGGGATGCTTCCTTGATCTAAAGATTCCTGCAATTCAGCACTGAACTCGATCTCTGCAGAAATAAATTCCACTGTATTTTCTGCCTGATGTTCTCTGTTGCTGACTCTTTCTTTGGCTTGTATGTACTTGCGCCAGTTAATGGTATGGCAATTTTTGTGATATTTAATGTCCCTTGAAAGAAAGTTGCCATCAGTTATGATGTGTTTGCCAGGTTTACTTTCCATTGTTCATTCCCGCTAACATCAACTATGTTTTGGATTGACACTCCAATATCGACACTTCGACAAGTAATAAGGCGTTCTGTCTTACCACCACAAATCTTCTCGTTTTGACAGAAGAAACTGTTCCTTTTGGAATGGAGGGTAACGAGATCTTGTTAGTGTTCTGGTAGATTCAGGAGTTGCTTGCTTTGGGGTGTTAGATGTTTGTGATGCGGGAGGACAACCACCGACTTTGCTGAATGACAATACACTTGATTCTTGAGATAAAACTGCTTTGTCATATCTAGCTTTGTCTCTCTCAATGTGTTGCTTGTGTGTTGCTTTACCATGACATGATTTGTGCCACACTGCATGTTGGTTGTTCAGTTCTTTTCCAGATATGCCACTCAGTTGTTGATGCAAACGAACATACTTGCTTATACAGTCCAACAATGATTGGTATGATTCCAGTTCTGGTAGTCGCAGATGCTCCAGTTGATGAACACCTTTAATGTCAGTGAACTTGTCTCC
Organism: Eptatretus burgeri; assembly: GCF_056783735.1. Taxonomy (NCBI): domain Eukaryota; kingdom Metazoa; phylum Chordata; class Myxini; order Myxiniformes; family Myxinidae; genus Eptatretus; species Eptatretus burgeri. The sequence goes on from NC_140978.1 coordinate 17,678,586, forward strand.
TTGACACAACAAGCAGATTCGATAGCACTGGTCAACAACAAATTTGTTGTCTGCATTTTTTAAGCTGATTTAGGACGAATCTGATGCGCTGAATCCAAAACTCACATTAGTTTTGTTCAATCAGGTCAAGTTTTTGAGATATGGCCACATGTAGTTTTTTACATTTTTGTTCACATGTACGCATGTGTGGAGCATTTTAGAAGAAGTTGGTGGGGGTAAAATGTCATGTCAAATAATTGTTTTGATTGGAAATAATTATTTTAATGACAAGAAGTATTCAGGTACGATAGTTCTGGGTGATTATGTCGAAAAGGGATCAGTTTGAAGTCATAAAACCTCAAAATCTTCCAAAAATTGGTCTTCCGCAAATTGGTCTTCCAAAAAAATCAGCTTCTTCCGCAACAGGCATCAAGAGTACCTCCGTTTTTTCTCTGAAGAGAAGGACTTGGTGTACTGTGCTGATATTGCGCAGCTTCTGCTCAAGCTTGGAGTGCTACAGTACGAACCCAAAGATTGGAGACTGTTCATTGACAGCAGCAAGCGATCACTGAAATGTGTTCTGCTACACAACGGCAACCAGTTTGCCTCTGTACCCATCGCTCACTCGACTACACTGAAGGAGAAGTATGAAGCGGTGAAGTACGTGCTGGAGAAAATTGGTTATGATCAGCATAAGTGGTTTATTTGTGTTGACCTGAAGATGGTGAACTTTTTGTTGGGACAACAGTCTGGCTTCACCAAGTACCCATGTTTTCTGTGCATGTGGGATAGTAGGGACCGTGCTCAGCATTACACGAAGAAGGACTGGCCTGTGCGGGAGGAATTGGTGCCATGCAAAGAAAGGAACGTCATCAACGACCCTCTGGTGGACAGAGACAGAATACTCTTCCCACCGCTGCACATCAAGCTCGGCTTAATCAAGCAGTTCACCAAGGCTCTGGACAAAGATGGTGACTGCTTCACTTACTTGTGCCAGGCTTTTCCAGGATTGACCATGGAGAAGTTGAAAGCTGGCATCTTTGATGGTTCTCAGATCCGTCAGCTCATCAGAGATCCAGAGTTCAAAAACTCAATGAACGAAGTGGAACTGGAAGTGTGGAAGACATTTGTTTTGGTAGTGAAGAACTTTATTGGCAACAATAAGGCCAGAAACTATGCAGAACTTGTCAACAACATGCTGACTGCTTTCAGAAACCTGGGCTGCAACATGAGCATCAAGATGCACTACCTATTTTCACATATGAACCGGTTTCCTGAGAACTTGGGTTCAATGAGTGATGAGCAGGGGGAGAGATTCCATCAGGACATGAAGGAGATGGAGACCAGGTATCAGGGTCGCTGGGACGCAGTCATGATGGCTGACTACTGTTGGAATCTGAAGAGAGACCTCCCTGCCGCTGAACATTCCAGGAGTTCGAAGAAACGGAAGTTCAAGCCCTGAAGTTTGAACAGTGGTGACGCAACATGCAATTTACTTGTACTTACCTTTATCAATGCCCACCATTCAGATGACAGTAATCGATGTTTCTATCATGTAATCAATAAATGTTGTTGGCAAAACATTTTTTTTTCTTAAAAACATGTTTAGGATGATATGTGTTGACAAAAATCAGCTGATAATGCCACAAAAATGTAATTGATTTTGTCACAAGATCTGATTTTTTCAAATCAACTTAGCACAAAAACCTGAGCTGATGGAGAGAAACGGATGCCATTTCCTGATTCAGCAGTGCCAGAATACCCTAATTCACTTGTAGAAATTTAGACAACATTCAGAAAGTAAAAAATTGTTGACCAGTGTAGTCAATGGAAGGTTCAGTTGCATGATTCTTACATGATGGTTCTCTACAGGATGCCATGGTTAATCTGGAATCATAACCATAAGTGAAATTAACAATTTGCCATAAATTTCAATGCCTTAAGTATTTTATAGGATGGGATGTCCACTCTGCATTTTTGGTCTTCTGAAATTAAGCAGTAAGGTATTTGGTTCACAGTGGATATGCATCATATTGCAAGCAGAAAATATTCCTCAGATACCAGTAATAAGTGTCACATTCATACCAATATTTCTTGACATTAACATCAAACCTGTTGATATCCAAGCAAACAGAGTTCAGATGAAGAGTTGTCTCAACTACAATGTATTTGGTACCCAAACTCTATTTGCACACACTTTGAATGATATGTTCAAAATAACGTTAAATACCGAGAAATCATACATATAGGGTAAAAACGGCAGCCATTTTGAAATTCAAAATGGAGGCCTTAAAAGCTCATAGAAAAACTGGCACCCTTTTTTCTGAATCAGTGAAGTTTATAGATGTGTTTAAACACGGGTGCCAAGAATCTACCCAAAATTTAGCTTTTTTTACATAAGTCCACAGACTAAATGTGGACGAGTCAAAAACAATTATGGATTTAATTTCTATTTCTTTTTCGTTTTTAATCATCCGTTGTTATCTGAAATGGCTGATCATAAAAACGAGGAATTTGTATCCATCAATCTCTATCCAAAAAAAGAATGTATCCATCTTTGTATTATTATTCACAAAGATTGATTTCTGTCTCAACCACATGAGTGCATCTGTCCTGCATTGCTTCATGTGCTGGAGTGTGATATTCTCAAGTAGTTTTTTGTGTCCTCGTTGATTTGAGATTTGCCTGACAGCAGCTGCTCGCACATTAGCTTCCAGCCAACCAGAGGGCTATCCCCATGGATTTGGTATGCAATAAGATTTTCATGCTCGGTATGGCAAGCTTTTCCGGAGTTTGGATGAGTGAACATTAATACAATCCGACATGCCGAATAGTCTCTGTCGGCTATTCACAAAAATAATCCTTTTTACTGCCATGGTGTCGCCTCCTTCTCTTTTGCCTTTCAGTAATTGAAAAATATGTCTTCCTAAGTTTGGAAAATTTTGCCAAGGTTGTTCATTCCAATAACTTCAAATAAATAAAAGCTGCACATGCCATGCATGCTTTTATAGGTAGAATTTGGAAACTATCAATGCACTTTTCCTTAGGGACACAAATGCATTTATTACGCCTCTGCAGCCAGAGGCCAGGGGCATGATGTTTTGGGTTGTCTGTCAGGCTGTTTGTCCATCTGTGCATGCATGTACAGTATGTGTGTATCTGTCAGGCTGCTATTGGTTTTTTGTTGAAACAATAACTTGTGAACCAATGAAGCGATTTCAACAAACCTTGGCAAAATAATGGACTGCAATAGAAAGATGAACCGATTCAATTTGGGGTTTAATCGGTCATAGGTCTAAGGTCATGTAACCTTTGAAAATCTTTGCAACTGTGATACCTTGTGAACCATTGCAGAGATTTCAGTCATGATTGACACAATACTATAATGCAATACAAAGATGAATAAGTAAATTCGTTTGCTTCCAATTATAATCAAGGTCATGGAATCTCTCATTGCGTTTGACGTCAAATTATTCCTTTTCACCAGTGGCCTCATCTCAGATCATCAGTTAAATTTCAGACCCAGTACTTCTGGCCTGGACATGTTGCTTCCACTCTCCAAACAATGGAACAATGGAATCCCTCAATTTCAGGCATGAGATCAAGGCTGTCTCTCTGGACATATCTTGAGCATTTGATACCACCTGGCACATTGCCTTGCTCTCTTCTGCTCACGGCATCGAAGGCCACCCTCCTCTCGTGGCTCACTGACTTCCTTCACTCCGTTGTCAGCGTATAGCTCTTAACTGATCCTCTCCTCTCATCTCCTCTCTCTGGCAAGGCTGTAGTGCTCAACGCAGCGTCTTGAGCCCAGTCTTGTTCTTCATCTTCTTCATTCCTCAGAGAGTATACCAGTACTCTCTATGTGGTGATGGCATGGAAAAAATTGGCCATCCCACCTGCTACACACAAAACTAAAGTTGGAGTATCTTCTCTAAAAAGTCGCTTCGGCTACATATGAGAACCCAATTGGTTTGTTCAGCTGATTGTTGAGGCAGGGAACACTTTTCCGTTCTCTAAAAAGCAAAAAAACGAGAGGGATCAAACCCGGGAATTCATCTTCGCGTTCATCATCATCATCATCATCATCATCATCATCATCATCATCATCATCATCATCATCATCAGATTTTTTTTTCAGACGGCATATTTCAAAGCTGCCTCTATCAATGACAATGATTCCTGTACCATCTGGCAAAGTTTTACCTCGTGCATCATAATTTGGTATTGTAATTTTAATAGCTTGAAAGGATTCCATGAAATGTGCGCAAAACTATTTCATTTGGCAGCGATTCGAAGGGTGGGCGGGACTGTACGACTGTCAATCAACCTGATGGGGGCGGGGCCACTATGCATTTGCCTCAATGTTGTTCATATGGACATCAAATATCAGCAGAAATGTCATGCCTCAGGAAATCCCTTGTTTTTCAGTGCTATATTTATGAAAATAAAATAATAGCGAGGTACCAGTGCTTCACACGGGAAACACGTGATCATGAATCCTCCTCCAGTCACATTATCAAGGTAAAAGTGAACCACATGATCAGGAAGCTACTTGAGTAATGGTTTCTTGGTGGCAGATTCACTACGTAGGTGGGCAGCTGGCATACAGAATAGTATATGTATATATATATATATATATATATATATATATATATATATATATATATATATATATATATATATATATATATATATATATATATATATATATATATATATATATATATATATATATATATATATATATATATATATATATATATATATATATATATATATATATATATATATATATATATATATATATATATATATATATATATATATATATATATATATATATATATATTTATATATATATATTTATATATATATATATATATATATATATATATATATATATATATATATATATATATATATATATTTATATATATATATATATATATATATATATATATATATATATATATATATATATATATATATATATATATATATATATATATATATATATATATATATATATATATATATATATATATATATATATATATATATATATATATATATATATATATATATATATATATATATATATATATATATATATATATATATATATATATATATATATATATATATATATATATATATATATATATATATATATATATATATATATATATATATATATATATATATATATATATATATATATATATATATATATATATATATATATATATATATATATATATATATATATATATATATATATATATATATATATATATATATATATATATATATATATATATATATATTTATATATATATATATATATATTGTTGCGGGCCAGGGGTCGGGTGAGAAGATCACTTGGTGGGGGAAGCTATCTCGGTTCCCACCAGACTCCCCGGAATTGTAGGCCGTCGCACACAGGTAATTCCGTGACGCGGCGGGTCGCTAAACTGACCGTGGACGCCAATAACTCAACCGCGTGACCTCGGGTCCTCCCGTCTATGGGTAAGGGTTAATCAGGTTACCTAATTAATCATGTGGATTAATTACCATGGAACACGCCCTCAGTATGCCTTGTCCAAACCGGATTACTCTTCCGGATCGGATCACTTTACTGGATCGGATGCAGCCGAGCGACACTGCCAAGAACGTCCCGGCTAAAAGGAACGGAAAAATTGGGAATAAAGTCCCGGCTACACTAGGATTTGGACAATGCTGCATCAATGGAAGAAAAGACAAAAACGAGCAGGGAACATTCCTAATCAGGATTTAATACAATGGGTGAGGAAAGGTATGTGGCACGATCAATAATTTATTGGGGTGTGTTGTGCAGAGATCGGGGAGAGAGGTGTGGTGTATCAAATAAACAAACAACTTCCAAAAGGGCCACAGAGCAGACTTAACACGAAAATAATAACAATAATAACAATAACGATCTTCTGCAGTCATACCTAAGCAGACAGGTGCCAGGATACACACACACACACACACACACACACACACACACACACACACACACACACACACACACACACACACACACACACACACACACACACACACAATCCGATGAAGAGGGAGTATTGAAACGAGAAGGGAAAGACGTTGAGGCTACGTTCTTGGTTCCTTTGTGCTTGAGAGCACGAAGCGCCACCAATACGTTTCTGGGGGGAATGCTCCGTAGCGTGGCACCCGCAAATGGGCACGTCATCTCTGGCTTCAACCACGCATGTGGAGACCGTGATCGTGAAGGAGGGCTTGAGTGGAGAAGGGGCGGGGTCCAGAGTGCATGGATGGAGTGGTAAGAGGGACCAGGTAGGCGGGTGGGGTTGATGTCGTGCGAGCGGAGACGAGGAGGTGGAGTCCAGGCAGTAGGAGGCGGGTCGTGCCGAGAGACGAGGGCGAGGCC
>NC_140978.1:17690000-17790000 GCF_056783735.1 Eptatretus burgeri
GGCCCGTGTTGTAGCTGCCAACAGGGCAGTTCTTGCAGCTTGCAAACTGTTGCTTTCTGATCCTGGCGCACATGGCAATGAACAGGGGGGCAAGCAAAAATTGAACGGGGCTGGTGAACAGGGGCAGTGGGCATGGCATGGCAAAGGTGATCAGGCAAACACAGCCTGCAGAACAAGGCCGCTGCAGGCAAACACAGCCCGCAGAAGAAGGCCGCTGCAGGCAAACACAGCCGGCAGACGAACTGGCCGGCACAGGCCTTGAAGTACCACAGCTGCAGATGATCCGGCCGGCACAGGCCTTGCAGCAACACAACAGCTGCCGACGATCCAGCCGGCACAGGCCTTGCAGCAAAACAACAGCTGCCGATGAAGTGGGCCGGCCTTTGCCTTGCAGCAACGCAGCCAGCAGATGAAGCTGGCCAGCTTTTGCCGTTCAGTGGAGGTTGGTGGAGGGAGTGCGGTGGTGCTGGCCACTCGGAAGGCGGGCTCGGACCTACCCTACGGTCTCCCTCCCAACCTATCGCCTTTGCCTGTCACTGTCTATACCCACTCCCTTAATTTGTCAAACCCCAATTTAGCCCCAACTTATTTATTTATTTATTTATTATTTTTACTTCCCCACTATAAATCGTCCCCTAACCCCCTGTACTGTCCTTGTTCGGCTAAGCTATCCTGTCACCTAGCCTACTCCCAACCCCTATGCTCCCTTCCCGGAGGGGAAGAAGGGAGAGCTGGCGTCCTGTGCTGAGGCCCAATTCAAGCCTCAGGATGGCCTCCCCAGAGTTCAGCGATCTATAACCAAAGTGGGTCCAGCGGCCCACAACGAGAGCGAGGGGATGGATGGTGCGGAGGGGTACACTTCCTATCTACCCTATCCATTTAACTGTTAAACTACCCCGGGGCTTTCAACAAGCGCCTCTCGCTTAAACTATTGGTTCTAACAACCCAGATTCCCGTTGCCTGTGTTGGTGTCCTCACAATTTCGGGCCTCGCCCCCCAATTTTCTCTCCGTGCCCTCACACGGTCTCATGGCTGGGACACGTGGCTCCCTTTGGCAGGCACTACCCTCTGCCGATTCTCCCGCTATGGCACCCCCGGGCACTACACTGCCTCCGAGCCTACCAGCTCCCTAAACACCGGGGAGTGCCCCCCATGGCACCTCCCCTGAAACGCACACGTGGCAGGCTGGCTTCCCAGGCCCCTTTCCGAGGGTCACCCGTGCCCACAACACTGCCCACGCGGCTAATGGCGCCCCGAGCCCCCGCACCAAGCAGGCGCACCCGTGCCCACTACGCTATCCCGGCCCCCCATGGGCCCTTGGCTTACCACGGCCGACCAGCCTGGTGCCCGGGGTACCCACTCAGCGATACTCACCTTTCGCAGCCACGCTCCCAGCCCGTCAACAGGGCTCCTGCACCCCTCCAAATGGGTATCGAGCCTACTTTCCCACCAACAACAAAACGACTTCCATTTTTCAATTTGACTAACCCCCTAACTCACTTTATACTGACCCCGGGGTCCCTTGGGCGGGAGTCACTCCTCCCCCCAATCACTCATCGCACCATGCATTCCCCATTCGCTCCACACACACAGACCCGCTGGCCTCACTCACTCACCAAGCACATGCTTCCACTTCACTCACCAACTCTTCAACACACACACCGCTGAACTCTGCCATCCTTCTCACTACCTCCCCTAACTAACTTGTGCTCCCACGTCATCCCTTACACTATAGCACGTTCCTTTTTACCTACGTAGCTAAGCTACGTCCCCACTACACATCCACAAGTCTGTCACTGTCTCCAAATAATCCCATTAATCAATTTCCCAACCTAAATCTCGCTACAATCCCTCTAACTAATCCATTCCACGGACTCCATGAGAACTTACCCCTGCCCCATGAAGTCGGTCTAACTAAGCTAACCCTTCCCCCTAACTAGTTTCCATCCTGTGCCCAGGTCAAGGGGGTCTTCCACCCCTTGCCCAGGAATCCTGTGCACCCGAAAGTGAGGCTTGCTTTTTTTTTTTTTTCCATGCGCAGCACCAGCGCGGCAACTCGCAGCTCGCGCACTTTGCACCTGCCCGTGACGTCATGCAGCTGCACGTGTACCTCGTCCCTCCTTGGACGGTACCATCCGGCAGGGATACCCCTCCTGCCGGATTCCAACCCCACGTGCAGCCATGACGTCACCGTGCGCATAAAAAAAAACACAAGCCCCACGTCTCGAGGGGTTCCCCACGCGAACACATGTGCTTTGCCCGTTGGAGCTTAACACACACGATCGCGTGGAGAACCCGTCCGGTCCAAATCCGTAATCTTGCCTAAACTTTGTCCGTCCGCGGGATCGGCAAATCCACCGCGTGCGTTTCCGGACCGGGACTTCACTCTCGCAAGCGAGCACGTGGGGGCCTCGTGCGTTGCACAGCACGGACCTCGTACTCACTGCTGGGTGAACCCGGCACGGTCCCCGGAACAACTACAGCCGCTACTCGGCTTTCTTTCTTCTCATGTCGCCGTCGTCGCCATTCGACCCACGCACACCTGCGTGTTACGACGCTAACACACCTCACCATTAAACTCACTCCGGGAGACGCGGCTGCATGTTCACACATGCCGACCGACATCTCTCTTACATACCGCTCTCTCACACACACGGTCTCCCTTGCACTCGGCCGTTCACTCACGCATGCCATCTCCCTCGCACACGTGGCTCCACTCACTCGCGGCCTTCCACTCACTCGTGCCATTTCCCTCACACAAACCACACCACTCACACACGCGGGGGCACTCACCCGCGGTGCCTCATCCACACACCGTCCCTCACTCACACACGCGGGGGCACTCACCCGCGGTGCTTCATCCATACTGGCCGTTTCACTCACACACACGGCCTCTTCCACTTGCGGTGCCCCTTTTACACACGGCGTGCTGGGAAGCACGTACTCCGGCACAATCGCCACCACACCACTCACACACGGGGTCGCTTCCACACACAGGGACGCACTCACACCTTGCACCACACACACAGGGACAACCACACTGGAGATTCGTGTCCCCACAAGAATCTCCGGGGCCTCTATACCCCCCAAGCTCTCCGTGCACCCGTTCGCAGCACTTCTCCCCTCGACCTCGCAAAGCACGACCGAACCCACCTGGTCGTGACTCGCCTCAAGGGGGCATACTCCCTCCCCTCGTTCCTGGAGGAGGCCATCCAGCTGCTCGCACCGGGCCTCCACCCAGTCCGCGAGCTCACCCTCACTATCCTCCACTACCTCCGTGTGTGTGTGTGCGTCACTTACCCCGTCTTCATCGTGCAGTCTTCCCTCTATCGTTCCCATCTCACGTGTCTCTGCCAACTCAGTCACCTCTTCACCCTTTACCTCCCTTGTCTCAACTATTATTTCCGTCTCTTCCCTTGTTATCTCCCTCGTGCACGTCTCCGTCACCCCAATTAGTTTGTCCCTCTCGGTTACCGTCACTTTTTCCGTCACGACCCTCGCCCAACACGCCCCCCGAATTATTTTGTCCTTACCCGCCTCCACCGCGGGCCCGACAGCCGTTGCACCCCCTCCCAGCTCGTTCGCTCCCACACGTGGAGTCGCCATCTTAAGCTCCCTGCTAACGGCCTTCATGCCCGCCTGCAGGCATCGGCCCATGTTCTGCGTCTCACCCCGCAGCTTTTTCGTTTCTTCCTTCATGTTTTTTTTCCATTCCGTTCATTTGCTGTGCATTCGCATCCATCTTTTCGTTCATTTCCGCATTCATTTTTGCCAGCATGGTGAATAGCTGGGCCATGTCGGGTGCGCTTGGGTGAGCCGTTTCGGCAAGGATCGGGGGGTTTTGGTGGAGAGGGGGAGGGGAGGTGTCATACACCGCGGCCGCTGCCGCACCTATTTCGGGCTCTGGGCTCAGTTGGGGGAGTTCATGTTCCTGCACGGGGATTCCATCCTGGACCATGGATCCTACATTACTACACATATACATTTCTAATACCCCCGGCTCCCGCTCGCCTTGAGACGCCATCTTGCTTCTCGTAAAGGGTTAATTTAGCTCGCTCGTAATTTGGAGGGAATCGGGGGTCGCTCCTCTCACCCCTGGACCGATTCCCGTGAATTTAGCTGGAGACAGGAGAGCCCGTTTTCCCGTTCTCCAATACCAGTGCCGCGAGGAGGGCGATGAGTTTGTATCGCACGACCTGACACCAGTGTTGCAGATTCGTGCCCGCCAGCGTGCGAACGGCCACGTAACTCGAATCGCGGCACGTCGCCCACCGGACGGACAATCCAGTCGTGACCCTCTCGGACTAACGCCGGGAACTAGTCACGGGTGGACCTTTCGGCCTCACCACGATCGTGCCAATCGGCCCCCCGCGTGGGATAGGGTTGCTCGCCAAATTCGACCTACCTAAGTACCCACACGGAGGGTAGACCGGGCGATCGCACCTCGCCGCAGGTCGACTTCGGACACGGGCCACTTTAAGCGACCCGTTCCGTACTATCGGGATAACCGAGCGGTGTTATCGTCGGCCCCTGCGGTTCGATTAATTATCGGGCGTTTTAGCCCACGACCAACCCTTTACGTGAAGTAAGATGGAGATTCAATAAAGGAAAAGACGAAGCGAAACGGGAAAACAGTTCAACAATAAGCACATTTATTTCGCGATGAACGGAAAGCACACATATACAATTACACCAAAAGCAAATGTAAAAGGAGAAGAAACACACAATATGACACAAAAAGCAAATATAAAATAAGAAGACAATGCAGAGCTATCCGACTACCGAGCACACGGCAACACTTATACAATTTTACTTCACAGACAACACATATACCCAAAGTAAAAGAAAAGGACCACCCTCAAGGATGAGGGGGGTATGCGGGCCTGGGGCCAAGACCGCGTCGGGCCTACCCGTCTGATGATGAGACGCAAAGTGGCGGTGGCGCCCCAACTCCGCGGGCCTCGCGGACAGTGTCTGGTAGGGGGTGGGAAAGGGGCCCCCTTGTCGCACTATCTCAGCGCGGGGGGAAACAGGAGGGGGTTGTTGATGCTCGGGGGATGGAGGATATCTCCCTGTCTCGGGTCCCGCGACGAGCGTCTCCACCACGACCTCGGTCGCGCCGCCGGCCTCTCCCTCCGCAGCTCCCCGAATCCGACGCGAGCAAGCCCTCAACCGCCTTCGCCGCTGCCGCCTCTCCACAGCTTCGTCCGATCGCCCTCTCCGTCTCCTCTCTTGACTCGTCCCAACTCTTCACTGGCTCCGCGAACTCCCAACTGACTCGACTGACGAACGCGGCCCCTTATATGCCCCGTGGCTTCGCCCCTTCACCTTTGACCCTTTACTTCCGACCCTTCACCTCTAACTGGCTCCCCATTGGACCGAGGAAAAGTGGGCGTGAATGCTTTTTGATCCATGAATTTGCATGTAGCGACCACACTCCAACGCCCTGGAGGCGGGGCCAAATCGCCCCACGCTCACAGATAGGACGGAACAGAAGTGGGCGTGAGTCGTTTTTGATCCGTTTTCTTCGGAAAGTCTGTGATGTTTCTGAACACGCTGCTCGGTGCGCGCCCTGCACGAGTCCAGTATCCGTACCCACAAGTGGCGCAAGAATGGTGGTGATACGATGGTGGCGAGTTATGACGGTAAAGGCCGTGGCTGTTGTCGTGAAGCGGCGTTGTGGTTGGTGGTTGTTGTGTGATGGCTGTTGAGACGTGGTTGGTGGTGGTAGTAATGGCGGCTGGTCCAAAATAAAGATAGTAAAAGAAAAACGGCTATCTAAAAGGGTCGCAGCCCGCATGAATGACATTTATTCCCTCTAAACAACGGGTTTGGGCCTAACTACACATATACTTACAGAGATATCTCACCTAAGGGACCTGAATGGTGGTTTGTGAATTTCGTCAACCACAACAATATGTATATATATATATGTATATATATGTATATATATATATATATATATATATATGTATATGTATATATATATATGTATATGTATATATATATGTATATGTATATATATATATGTATATGTATATATATATATATATATATATATATATATATGTATATATATATATATATATATATATATATATATATATATATATATATGTATATATATATATATATATATATATATATATATATATATATATATATATATATATATATATATGTATATATATATATATATATATATATATATATATATATATATATATATATATATATATATATATATATATATATATATATGTATATATATATATATATGTATATATATATATATATATATATATATATATATATATATATATATATATATATATATATATATATATATATATATATATATATATAGTAGGCAGCTCAAGAGACATATTTGAAGGGAGAATAAAGAGTAAAAGTAGGGTTGGGCATACAACCATACTTTTTTTTTTGAAATGAGTGTTTTTCATGGCCAAATTTCACGCTGATCATGAAACCGTTGAACTTTTTGACATAGGGTGATGTCTTAGGTTGGTAAAATGCAATATTTTCAAAATGGCTGCCAAATTTACCCACTTTTCAGGTAAAATTTGATAATTTTGGCTTACTTGGGCATGTAATATTAGGGTTGGGCACACATCGACTTTTACTCTGTTGTCCCGTTGAAAGGAATGTTTTTTATGGCCATTTTTCATGCTGATCACGAATCCGTTGAAATTTTTGACCTAGGATGATGTCTTCGTAAGACTTCATCCTTGGTGGGCGATTGTGTAATATTATTACATGCCCTAGTAAGCCATAATTATCAAATTTTACCTGAAAAGTGGGTAAATTCGGCGGCCATTTTGATTTTTTGCACTTTACCAACATAAGACCTCATTCTCGGTCAAAAATTTCAACGGATTCGTGATCAGCGTGAAAAATGGCCATAAAAAACATTCCTTTCAACGGGACAACAGAGAAAAAGTCGATGTGTGCCCAACCCGAGTAAAAGCACACTGAGCCGAAAAGAATATTTAATTTTTTTTATTTAAACCCCTACGTTTCAGAAGACCACTGTCTTCTGTCCTCAGAGGTTAAAAAAATTTAAACACCACACGTGCAGCTGCAGAGATGTTAGTTGTACTTATGTCCAATGGGAACAGCTGCGTGTCACAATTGGGTTGCAAGGTGGACCAATCAGCGTGAAGTTTGGGACAGATTTAATAAAGAGAGTGGGATTGGAGGGTGGATTTGCTTCCGGATTGGACGTTTGGGGCACAGGTTCGGTGTCACATGTTCAATGTCTGATCCGGATTTGTGCATTGGGTTTGGCCTTCGCACAAGTGGGTGGGGGCTGTGGGCGATTGTGTAATGCTCGATAGGCAGCATGCAGGTCGACATCACGGTTAATCGACTGTGTGCCCAAAAGCCATGCTTCAAGAATGTCCTGGCTGGCCCGCAGGGTGCCAAGGCTTTAACTTCCATGTTTTCCCACGCAAATATGTGGTGTTGGCTGTGACAATGTGCCGCTACCAGGAAAAGCTTGTCTCCACGTGCTGCAGCTTTCTGGTGCTGCATTAACCGTGTCATGAGCCCTTTGGACATCTGACCCACATAGTTGGCATCACAGTCTTGAAAGGAGATTTCTTTGACCACATTCATCTTGTCGAGTCGATTCAGCCTGACTTTGGGCCTCGGCAGCTGCATGTGGATTGCCCGATGTTTGTGTACGACCAAGATTCCAAATAGTTGCAGTAAACGGTTGGCAATGTCCAAAGTCTTGCTGATGTAAGATAATGCTACTGTTTTGACCAGTTCCTCAGGTCGTGATGTCGGTGTTCTACTCCGGCGGCAAGACCAAATAAATGCTGCCGGATAATCATTGTTCTGCAGTAATCAGGTGGCGTGTTCAATTTCGGTCCATCGTGTGTGTGATGCTCACTGCAATGCGATTTGGTCCGATCAAACTAGGTTCATGCACAATACCGTTTGTGCATAGTAGGGTGACCACTTTTGTAATTGAGCACCTGGTCAGTATGCGTGGGTTTGCGGTACACCTGGGTGCTCAAATGCTGCTTTTTAAACACCAAACTATTCGGCTTCATTGCTTTTCTGGATGTGGGTGACACATGTGCAACTGACCAGCGATGACAGCTACCTCCTCTGTGGTGCCCACCTCTTCCAGCTATTTCTGGCTGATGCATACTGCAAGATTGAGACTGAACGACTCCATTTTCTGTGACGTGAGAAGAAGACGGTCTTGGCAGACAACTACGTCAGCCTTCGTGCTGCCCTTCTGGTTGGATGTGGAGATCCTCACAACAATGGCCAACGTTTAGTGCTGCCCACATCTTGCATGGGTGGCCATGCTACATGAATGGGAAGCAGAGTGATGCCACGGCATATGTGTGATGCTTTCGGTGACCAGACCTTTTTATCACTTTGACTTGCAACCCAAAGTGGCCAGAGATAGTTGACAATCTGCTTCCAGCACAAGAGCCACAATATCGGCCAGACTTCATTTCCCGCATCTTCTGTCAGAAGCACAAGAAGCAAATGCAGCTCATAAAGAAAGGTGTCTTTAGTGAGGTGACAGCCTGGCTGTACTCCATTGAGTATCAGAAGAGAGGCCTTCCATATGCCCACATCCTCACATGGCTCACTCCATACAACATCAGGCCAGAGGAGATTGACCTGGTCATCTCTGCATAGACCCCAACAAGGAGGCAGACTTGAGTTGCACAGCATTGTCATGGCCCAGATGATCCATGGCCCTTGTGGCCCATTTGCTCCACAGAATCAGCCCCACTCGTAGTAACCCCATCATATTGCACGCACAAGTTAATATATAAAGGACATCCCTCTTTTCTTGCCTTTATCACTGGATGTGATTATCTTGTAAAAAGTACCAGAGGGAAATAGGAATGAAATAACAGAGAATTTTAATGGTTCGTTGGGCATGGAAATACTTAACATATAAACTCGTCATGAAGTTAATTCTTCAGTCTTCTTCCTCCACCTTTTCAATGGCCACACTAATTCCCACGTTCCTGTAGGGTTGGCTGGGGAAGGTTTTTGGCCCAAGTCTTTCATGAACCGGCTGGCCAGGCCTGGTGCTGGACTCAGTAGTTAGGGCAGGAATTTGGAGTTTGGGCAGGCTCGCCGACTCTTCGCAAAGGACACCGTGAGATCTTTAATGTCCACCAACTAATGCCCACAGACGGGATTCCCAGTTTAATATCCATCCTAGAGACAGCAAATACTTTCATGAATCACGCTGCCTGTTATATGACCTTGTGATATAGTTGTTATGACCATTTGATATAGCTGTTAATGGTAAACACTGGGATGATAGTTTTTAGCTGGGTCATAATTCCAACCCAGGCCAGAGAGCTTAAAGGCGAGTGTGCATATGACATAACCTCTTAGTCATCCTGCCACTCCTGAAGTTAATTCTTCATTCAAAAATATTATTTTATTTTGTTTCCACTGATGTGTTTTCAGAAGAAGGATTAATTTTGGTGTGTTTTGGGGATTACAAGAAAAAAATTGCAGTCTGAATCAAACGTCATTGATGCAATTATACAATCAGAACAATTATAATGGAAATGTGCACTGCTTGATGTATTGTAAAACTCAATATGTGACATGATGAAAAAGGGGATGATGTTCACTTGGATAAATATTGTGCTAATTGCTGTGGTCTAAATGATGAATGACCCACTGCAAATATTCAAGTCCCAGAGTGTGAATTTTTTTTTTTTTACAAGATCTGCAGTATTGAAATTTTTTTGCCAATGATGTTGACATAAATTAGGTAGCAATGGCCACTGGGGCACACCAGCTGTTTAAACATCTGGAGATGGAAAAATAAAACAAGGAAAAATTACATAAGGGGTGTATTTTGGCGAGTGATGGTAATCTTGCAGTTGCCAAGTTTGACTCTTCCCAGTCGTACTATTACTCTGACTATTACGACTACTACAACTACTACAACTACTACTGCTATTACTACTACTACTACTACTACTACTACTACTACTACTACTGCTACTACTACAGCAAATCAAAGACTGAAAGTGATGTGGTTCAACATAGTTTTGCATGCCTGAAAACTTTCTTATGCTCAAGTGTCACTTCAGAATTTAAGGTTACACAATATTCCCAAACTATTGGAAAGTTTCAGAGTAGGCAAGTTATCAACGGCCCCTGAGCAGGTTACAAATTCCTGCCATCTTTAATCGAATGTTAGTCGTGGGTGAACACCATCTAGGTTCCTTGGCAAACTCCACAAAAAGGTGGGAATAATTGGAGCTGTTAAAGAAGTAGTAGTAGTAGTAGTAGTAATAGTAGTAGTAGTAGTAGTAGTAGTAGTAGTAGTAGTAGTAGTAGTAGTAGTAGTAGTAGTAGTAGTAGTAGTAGTAGTATAGTGCTTTGTAAGAATGCCATTTGAGGTCAGGGCACAGGATAGCTCAAGCAGACATAATTTTTCTGTTCAATGTCGCTTGACAAATTCGGTCCTGCAAGTCTATGTTTCAAACTACAGCAGACAAAAATTAAGGCAGAGCATTTTCAAGAGAAAGCACGACCAACACAGATAAGGAGGGAGAGAGACTGAAACAAAATTACGTATGCACAATAATAAAAATAGGACTGCTGGACCTGCAGCTTATCTGGGCCCTGGCCAAATGTTGTCACCCAAATTTGATAGCATTCTGACTGGTGGGTCTTGAGAGGAGGGTTTTGAAGGAATTTACATGATTTTACCAAACTTTATCAAGTCAGCCATTTTGACACACTTCTGGCCACATGCTTGGTATGACCTTCACAAATTAACATCATGACCCTGTCCTAATGTTGTTACCAAAATTTAGGAGCATTCTGACTGGTGGGTCTGGAGAAGAATATTTTTAAAGGAATTAATGCGATTTTCCAAAAAGTTGATGAAGTCGGCCATTTTGACACACTTCCGGTCATGTGATCAGCATTTATAATTTAAGGTTACACAATGTAAATGCATGACTTCCACAATTTAATTGAAATCCCTACCCTGGGCTAATATTGCAACCCAAATTTTGGAGCATTCTGACTGGTGGTTCTGAAAAAACAAGATTTTGGAAGGAATTTACACAATTTTCCCAAAAATTGACTAAGCCGCAATTTTGACACTTCCGGTCATGTGATTGGCATGACCTCTGCAATTTAACATCCCTACCTTGGCCTAATGTTGTAACCCAAATTTGGTCGCATTCTGAATGGTGGGTCTGGGGAAGAAGGTTTTTGAAGAAATTTACTGCGTTGGCCATTTTGACCTACTTATAGTCATGTGACCCAAACTTATAGTCACCCGTCAGGAGACAAATGTTGCTGCCAAATTTCAGCCAGATCGGCCAAGTGGTTTGGCCAGAGAAGTCGAAATAGGAGATAGACGGATGGTGTTCAATGACAATACCTAATCTAGAATTTAAATTCCAGATGAACTAATAATAACAAGTCTGTGAATAAGGTGCCAGGCACAACAAATCCCACCCATTGAAGGCATAAAGTCTTTGGACCCAACCGATCTTCAAATATATGCATTTTTCACTATAGGAATGGGTAGGATTATAAGTGACAAATAGAATAAGGTTCACTATAAGCTTAGTTTGAAGTAAATCAGATCATTTTTGACGAAGTTATGAGCGAAAAACGATTTTGATCTTTTCGTGACCTTGACCTTGACCTTTGATCCAATTGGACTCAAAAGTGAATGGGGTCGTCCAAGGTTCATTGCCCACCTGTGGATTAAATTTGATAGTGTTTGCTAAAGCCGTTTTGCCGTAAAGTTGCTAACAGACAGACAGACAAACAAACAAACAAATCGGACGATTACAATATCCCGCCCCCTCCCTCCAGGGGGCACGATAATAACAATACTAATAAGACAAGTAAAAGCAAAGTATCTTGTGGGGAAACACCACAAAGTGCATCGTTTGTGGTCCAAGTTTCTTCAATGAAAGACACTGGATAGAATCTGTAGTGTCCACCAAAGGCAGATGCTGACAGACAGGTCTTCTCCATATTCTCACTTCTGGTCATGTGATAATTATCAACCGATCATCTTCTGATGGATGTCTCACAAATCGATCCATCACCCTACATGCAAAACACCAGGGTGACAGTTTATAGCACTGCATCGATGATTCAAACACAGGTTGGACAGTTCAAAGACAGGTGTTCATATATCTCTAGGCAGTCTTAACAAGCCTTTCTCGAGTGGTTCCAACGTGAATGAAAGGGTTCTTTATTCTCTTTGGGTGCTCAGATTGAGCTTTAGTTTTCCTATTGAATTTGAGGACTCGATGACACAATGTTGTGGACTGCAGGCTGTTTCTTGGTCCATTGAGAACTATAAGGTACATATGCACAACCATGTGAAAATTTTATTCTTCTTTTTCAGAAGGCAACATTTTTTTCTTTCATTAAAATTTAGACAGAGCCATATAAATAAGGAATACTCCACCATTACTCACATCCACATCCATTTTAATCAAGAAAATAATTTTTTCAATGGAAATGTATGAAGTTATTTTGGATGACTTTAAAAGATTTGGTTTTGCTCAGATTTTAAAGTAAAATTGGATATTCATAGGAATGTTGTAAACAAGAGGCAACAATAATTGAATCCAAAACACCTGTTGAGCCATTTTTTTCCAGATTGTTCAAGCATCGACAATTAAATATTTTCAGTTTGTGTTTCAATCATATTGGGTGAAATAAGCAACTTGGCTCTGGACGTGCAAATGTTTCAGCTGCTGTATATGTTGTCACAATCTACATGTGATATTTAGAAAACAAATGTGCTACTTAAGTTACGAAAATATCAACAAATTGTTCACGTTATAGATCCCACGGAGTTCTTCATAAACAGTGGATGAGCTATTGATGGTGAGGTCAGGTCAGGTCATGTATGGGAGCATGCACCAGAGCAGCGTATCACTGCGTCCACTTGCCGCTGGTACTCCAGCGGTCTCCATATGGCCATCCCCCAGGCAGATTCCTGGCCCATCCCCATCTCCCCGAGATGCCGATCAACCTGCCACAACCACGAGGCACGTTGTTGGCCCATTGGCCTCCTTCACTCATGAGGCTCCCTCACTGAGAGAATCTGGTGAAGATGATCAGCATCAGGAAAACGATCCACATGTCCATACAGACGCAGCTGACGCTCACAGACTATGCAGGTAACAAGTGTCATTTGAGTCTCTCTCAGCAACCGCTCACTTGACACAAAGTCTGAATAACGACAGCCAAGGATTGTCTGAAGAGACTTGTTACCAAATGAATTAAGTCTCCATCTCAGATCACTGGTCAGAGTCCAAGTCTCACATCCATAGAGCAAGACTGGAAGCAAGAAGTACCTGAAGACTCAGACCATTGTCCTCCTGCACAGGAAGTGATCCAGTGATTCCATGACTTCCCAGGCCTGACCCAGACGTCGATTGCACTCTGGCTCACGGCCAGCAGAGAGAGGAATATCACTCCCAAGGTAAGTGAATCACTGGGTGACCTCAACATTCTCACCACAAACGGATACAGACAAGATAGCAGGATCCATGATGTCATTGAAAGCCTGGATCTTAGTTTTGATCCAGGAAACCCATAATCCCAGTGGCTCCAACTCCTCATTCAGCACCTCAAGGACCCCCAAAAGGATATCCAGAGTTTCTGCAAAGCTGTCTGCATCATCTGCAAAATCAATGTCTGAGATCTTGACATTCCCAACGATGCACCACAGCTTGATCTCTTCGACATCCTCCCCAGAATCCAGTACATATAAGTGCTAAAAAGTGTGGGAGCCAGTACACACTCTAACAAACTCCAGTAAAAACTGGAAATATGTCGAATATGGTATCACCACAACTCACAGCACTCTTAGCACCAGAGTATAGTTCAGACATCAGATTGATCAGTTTTGGTGGCACTCCACAAAGACAAAGAATCCTCCAGAGGGCATCCCGATTTAATGAATTGAATGCTTTGCAGAGATCAACATAGGCTGCAAGAAGCCCCTGCAGAAATACTCATCTGCAATCAGTGCGGACCTGAAGAGCAAGGATATGGTCAATCGTTGACCTCTTTGGTGTAAAGCCTGATTGTTCTGGGCACTGGTGCTCAAGCAGATGGTGGCTACTCCTATCAAGAATTACCTGAGCAAAGACCTTGCCCGGCATTGAGAACAGTGTCACCCCTCAGTCGTTGTTGCAGTCCTGGCGATCACACTTCCCTTTCCAGAGAGGGACAACAAGGCCCCTCTTCCAGTCAGTTGGGATATGCCTGTGTTCCAAGCAGAGCACAGAACTGCATGCAACCACATGTGTACAGTATTTCCACCAGCCTTGAGAAGTTCAGCATGAATGCCACAAATCCCAGGAGCTTTACCCCATTTCAACCGGTTCACCACAGCCTGTGTTTCCACAAATGAAGGTGGATCACACTTGATTTGGGGGTCAATAATAGGGATAGTAACACCCCTGACATCCAACACAATAGCTGGTGGATCAACCTGGTACAGCCGCTCAAAGTAACCGGCCCAACGGGCCGTCACTTTGGACTCCTCTGTCAAGAGCCCCCCAACCTCTGCTCTAACTGCAGTACCCCAAGTGATGGGCTTGGAGGAAGACAATGCTTGAATTCCCCTGTAAGCAGGATGAGAATCACTTGACTACAGGTGATGCTCCATTCCCTCACAGATACCTCACACATAGGACTCCTTGTCCAACCTCTGCGCACATAGAGCTTTATGCCTCAACTCCATGAATAGCTCAGCTTTGCCATTAAGCATGGACTTGCGACTCTGGACAATGGTATCCAGTGTCCCTTGAGAGACAAAATTCTTCTTTACCCGACGGTGAGTTCCAAGATAACCACCAGCAACATCAAGGATGGTGGTCTTGAAGGCACTCCACAACTCTTCAGGATTCCTCAAATCACCCAGACCCCCCCGCAAGTCCCCACTCAGCCTTTTCGCAAACTCCTCAGCTACCCTCTCATCCTTGAGTTTGCCAACATCCAGACTAGGCTGGGATGGTACAATTCTCCCAGATTTAAGCTGCAACTTCAGAGATGCGACCACAAGCCTGTGGGCAGTATTGAGGAACCGAGCACTCCAGTGGACCTTGCAGTTCTGGATCATCCTGCAGCGATCATCAACAAACAGATGGTCAATCTCCTTTGCCACACCACCAGCGTTAGAATACCAAGTCCAACGATGAGCCTGTGCATGCTAAAACCATAAACCAGCCACACTAAGTCCATGACTTCTTCTAAGTCAAGGAACTTCGTTTTTTGGTACCATGAACAAATTCCCAATTCCTGCTCAAAGCTGCAGGTGGCACTGCATAAGTAACACATTTGCACTCCCAGCAAATGAATCTACCCACATTCATGAGCGGCACATGAAAGAAGTAGAAAACACTTGAATGGTACTCGGTAGAGCACGTCCCTCTGCACAACTGAACAGTTTACACTTTGTATCCCACTGTCGGGCTGGATCTGCATCCAGACCTTAACCAAAATCGAATTGGCTTGTTCTTATCAACTACCCAACTCATCTACCAAGTTTTGTCATAATCCGTCAACACCTTTCGGAAATACCAATTTATCGTTTTGGACCCATCTCTCAATGGTGCAGAATCACTTGTAAAAAATTTTTTTTACATTCTCTGATCCGGATCTTCATCACAATCAAAACAATTCATCACTGTCACACACCCAACTTGTCCACCAAGTTTCAGCCAAATCCGTCCATAACTTTTTGAGATATCCTGCTCACAGACAAACAAACAGACAGACCCCGAAACAAACCAGGCTGAACAGTTTACACTTTTTTATCACACTGATAGGCCGGATCTGCATCCAGACCATCGTCCTTGTCACACACCAACATCGAATCACCTTGTTCCTGTCACCTACCCATCTCATCCACCAAGTTTTGTTATAATCAGATCCCGATCTTCACCAATACCTAAAAGATTCATCCTTGTAACACACCCAACTTGTCTGCCAAATTTTGTGGAAATACATCCACAACCTTTTGAAATATCCGACTCGCAATCAAACAGACAGACAAACAGGGGTGAAAACATAACCTCCGTCCACCTTGAGTGGCGGAGGTAATAATGTCATGTGGAGTAAATTGTGGGTGTAGTATTATTAAGGTTTGATGTCAACAATTTTATTTAATCAAATCAACCACATGCCACACAATACAAATGATAATGGTTTATGTGATACTGGTTGTGGAATATCTGTGAATTTAGAGATTATTTTTTCTTGAAATTTACTTTTCCAAGTGAGTAGTTAATCGAACAGGACAGTATCCAGGTGTCCCATCTGTTAGCTCTTATGATGGGAAAGTTACCATAGTACATTTTTTGAATACAAAGTCGAGGCTCATGGAAGAGCTAGTACACTGAATGGATCAGGAGGTAACAAACAAAAACAGGACACAAAGGAGCAGTAGAGAGAGGGAAACACCAACAGCAGAGTTGAAGTCCAAGATGGAGGAAGACTTGGAAAAGCAATAGGTGTAGGAGGGAATGGGGAGCAGGAGAGGATGCATGGGGTGGACAATATGGATAAAGAAGGAAACTCCAAGGAGGGAAATTCGAAATTTGGACGTAGTGTGGATGTGAGTGTAGTTAGTGAAGGGGGGGGGTGAACGAGGTTCGAAAAGATTATGGTTTTGGATTGGGAACAACCTGAGATGGTGGTGAACAGCTGTCTTGGAAACTTGGAGTGAAGAATGACATTGAAGAGAATGTGGAAGTTGATTCCACATGCAGGAGAAAAGAAGAACGAATGAGTGGAGGTGAGCAGTGATTCTGGAAAATATTAGCCAACGTGCTCGAGCAATTTCTCCAAATTTTATTGTCAATCTATCTATTTTACTTGGCTGATTTCATGTTTCCAAGAACATTACACAATTCCAGGATCCAACAATATTGTTATTTATCTAGTTTTTAAATATTTCTGTTCTGTATTTTTGAAATAATTATGGAAACAGAGGAAAAATCCAGTATAAAATGCAAATAATGCATGATAGAATTACATCTCATGAAAATGCTCTGTAGTAAGGTCACGTTTTGATAACGTACACTGTGATTTGTTGTCATGCAAGCAATCAGAAAGTGCCACACCTGCAGAATGAGGATAAAAGTGTCGGCAGTGATATTATTGTGGTGTGTTGAATAGTACTATCGAAATCAAGGTCGAAGCTTTCAAAAGTGAACGCATGAGACAGATCTTAGCTATGAAACAAATTGTAGTCCATGGTCATGTTTCAGGAGAAGCTGTGTACAAGATTCTGAAGAGAATACACAGAAGTAGTACTGTGGATAATGGAAGTGCGGAGGATCAAAGACCAAACTCTCCGACAGTGTTTTACATTTCTCAGAGGATGTTCTCTTTGTGATAGACAATAATCCATTCTTGATCTTGTGAATGACCGTGTTGAAAGTGTGGGTGTTAACGTTTCTTCAAGAAGATGAAGATACACATGAGTGCAAAGTGGTTTTAAAGGATGTGCAGCTGCCCAAATAACTTTGCTGAGGAGAGGCAAAGTTAGGAAATGTTTTCATACAAGTTACGAGCAAAGGTACCCGGTGTTGCCCGATCAGTGCTAGTCCAGCAGCGTAGTCTGATATTTCAGATCAATTGTTCAAATTTGCATTAAAGCACCAAAATTGGTGCACATGCAGAATAATGTATTCCAAACAATTCTAGATACTAGTGTCTAGATACTAGTCATACATATTGCTTGTATGACATTTAACTTTTGTGCATGTGTGGAAATACATGAGCATACCTCAACCAGAAGTCCTAACTTCAAATTATGTCATGTCCTCTTTGATGTAAATGATTACATTTCCTTCCTTTCACACATAACTCAGATAATAATGGTTGCACCAATGCAAGAACAGCATTTCCTTGCTTGTGACATCATGAGATTATTCCTGTGCCTGGAAGACTTCAATTATGCTCTGAACTTAATTAGTGTCATCAAAGTCATGATGCGAAAAAGCAAATCATATGGCTCTTTTCAAACCAATAAATTACTTGTGTAGAGCATTTGATAAACACATCAAGAAAAATAAATGAATAAATTGGATCACCTATTTGTAAAAGTCGATGCAAGGCATCAGTGGTTTAATGTGGATTTTTGAAAATACGAAATATTTTCGGAGCATTCTGATTTTTCCTTAACACAGGCATCAATGTTAAAGCACCTCATCACATGAGGCCTGCATTGTGATTAATTAAAATGTATGCATAACAAATAGGTGGTGTCCCCTCTGTTCCCCTTCGCTGTATGATCTGGTATTGTGGCACCATTAGTGGGTTGTATTTAGTTTCCATTGTACATAAGATGAAGTGTTCCTCATTCCACCTTCTATTGTGTTCACATCTGTTCTGTTATTGAGCATTTTGTCGACACTTTACTGCAAATACTCTTTCAACTCCCCCCCCCACCCCCCATTTCATTATTGGAAGCATCTTATCGCCTTTTTATCTCTCACGCATCTCACTACCAGATTTGGCTTTAATGTGGGGGTGATCCTTGTGAAACAGTAAATCGCACCAACAATTTGATGCAGTAACTTAACATATTTCAGTCATTCAAGCAGGTCTTGTATCCCCGGCTCAGTCGGTTTATTTATCAAGTTTATACCTGGACGAAAGTGAAGACACACACTGTTATTTGTGAACTACATTTGGTGTAGTATGGTGCATGTTCATGAGTTGGAACTTTGCACCGCACTCTTTTAATCCCAGTCCAATAAGTACCCCAAATTTCATAATTGCTGTACAAATAAATCATGCTGATTGCTTACAAAAGAGTGCAGTGCAATGAAGTTTGGAAAATTAACATCTGTGTGTTCCTGATTGCTTGTAGGCCTATGACAAACTGGATAAACATGGCACAAATTATAATGAAACTGTTTTGACATGGCCAGAAGGTGACTTGACAACCACGGAATGGCAGATTATTGGACTGCTGCTGAGAACTTTTTATGTACATATTTGCATTCATCTTTGGAAGATTTAGGTTAGTGGGAGAAACGGAGAAAAGGGGAGCAAAGTGTTGGGTAGCCTTTTCAGACGTAGTAATTTGCTGTAAATCCTTGTTGTCCTGGAGACAATAAATCAACATCAGATGCGATTTCATGCAAAAGCATCAGCCTTAAGCTGAATGATAATTATTCAGCTATCAGTCAACTTGTTTCAAAGTATTATGCAGGAAACTTCATAGTTGACCAGCCATATAGTGGATATCAATGGCAGACAACTCTACCATAACATCAGGCACTAGTTTATGCCATCATTATCAGCATCTATTTTATCAAGTCGAGGGAGCAATAGGCTGGGTTAAGGCCAAATGGGGTAACATCAGTTCCTCCAATGATTCCCACAAAGTTGTGAAGGACTTGGTACACTTAAAAAGTTACACAAATGTAATACACTAGTCCAAGGGACAACCATGTTGTATTTTACATATATTTATGAAAAATGCACATCCAATCAAAAATCGTAGTTGAACCTACCCTGTAGTTTTGTTTATACCAAACAGGAAAGGGCAGATTTTATCTTAAGTGATGTAATGCCCGATGAAGAGCATTATTCGAGTCCCTGTTCTGAATCTGAAAGGTTGGTGTTTGGAACCCTTGTCGAGTCCTAACAAAGATTTTAAAATGGTTACTTGAATCTTAGCATTTCAAAAGATAGATCACAGACAAACCTCGTCGGTTGGCATCCACGAGGAGGAGGAAATGTATCCTTAATTGCCCCCCTGAGTGTGGAGATAAAAGCGATGTCATAAAAAGCCGTCGCTGCTACCCAGGGTGCTCTGGCAAGTGGTGTCACAGCCACAAACGGAGAAACTGTGTTTGTCTGTATACAAGCCTGGTGTTATCTCATGTATTATTCTTCATGGTTGTGCATGCAATTTGTGTTTCAGCTCTCCTATGAGCCTGAGACATGGTAGAAAAAGAAATAAATGAAATGTTACCTGTGACAAGGTCTGCTCTTGCCTGTTGCAGGGTACGTCTTATTACAATTTTTGGTTGGATCTGCCTTTTTTCTTAACAATGAAGTAAACTTAAGAGAATCCATTGGGAGTTGTTGCCATTCCTGGTGCAAATCAGCCTCCACCTGTGCTCGAGTCTGCACTGGAGGGCCCATTTAAAAAAAACATCTATGCCCAATAATTTCCCAAATGTACTCAATTTGAATTAAATCAAGACTCCCTGCTGGCCATGGCAATGTTATGATGGCATAGTTTTCTGTAAATGCATGTTGACAGTGGTGTCTGTCCTTGTCATCCATGAATAAAGCTCTTATGAGAAATAGATGGTTGACAAAATATGAAACAACAACACAATTTAAAATGTCCGTATGGAACCTTTCACCTGTGCAGTGACACAGTCACGTTTTAAATCACATCAGGCACCCCATATCATTACAGATCAATTAGCAAATGGGATGGACTCCACACTCTTCTTGGGTGTTTGGGCTGTGTTCGGTTGCCATCAAACCCAAATTCTTCTATTAGTCACATGTAAGAGAAACTCAGGTCTCATCAGACCAATGGATCTTTCCCTCAGAATGCGAAATTGTAGTGTTGACATACCCAGCAACAAGCCAAGCAGGCTGATATTTGTTCTGGGGGTGATAACCGGGCATGATCTCCTGACTTTGTATCTTACAGCATGAAAAAGGGTTCCATATAGTTCGGGTCAAAATAACATTGTCTACCAATGGAAGGATGCAATAACATCATTACCTTCTCAAAACCTTGACCAAGTGAAAGTGATTGTTTAAGATGATACCGCTACCATGCTGGATGTGCTTAGTGTGCAAAATTACCCTGGTCTAGTAATGAATGAAAAATATAGTCGATGTATGGAGTGGTTTTTTCATTTATGTTCAAAATAAATTTTTTATTTGATTCAACAGTTTTTTTTTTCACCAACATAACTTATTTTAGGCATGTTTAACCTTAAACCATATGTGTGTACATATATATATATATATATATATATATATATATATATATATATATATATATATATATATATATATATATATATACATATATATATATATATATATATATATATATATATGTATATATATATATATATATATATATATGTATATATTTATATATATATATATATATATATATATGTATATATATATGTATATATTATATATATATATATATATATATATATATATATATATATATATATATATATATATATATATATATATATATATATATATATATAAACACACCCACAATCCCACATCTCTCACCTGTGAATAGAGGGAATAGCGAATCAGCTCTCACCTAATCAACAAAACCCAGGTGGTGAGGATTATATAAATAATTGACCCTTCCCACACCTTGAGCTGAAGAGGCTGTGTAAAGTAACCAAAGAAGACTTAAGCAAGGTAAGTGCTAAACGTTGTTTCAATCCCTTCCCAGAGTTCCTCAACAACTATGAAGACGTTCACAGACAGTATACACATGACAATCCCAATGCTATACACCCCCTCAGCTCCCGGACCGGTTTCACCACTTATTGGCGAATCCTCAGCAATGGCGTAGACAGAAAAATGATGCAACCAGCAGCTACACGGTGCAAATAATAGCTTTCTGACTGCTGATGGCCTCTCTCAAGTAGCTGGACTGTTTGGGGCCCTTCAGGATAGTGTGACATGAAACAGCACATTGAAGTCCATTATTGCAAGGAGTCAGTGACATGTATTTACCATCTTGGAAGAGTTCACTGAAACCGTAGAGGTTGCTTTTACTGTGGAGGATGGTGGAGGTGCAGAAGGATACAAAGAACGTTGTAAAGTTGTCATAGATGCAGCATCATTTTGCCTTTTCTTTGCTGGAGCACCAAAAAAAGTCTGTAATTTGCTTTGACATCTCGGTGGTAAACTCACTGAACACGATCTCAATGCAACTACTTACAGTAGCTACAGAAAGCCTACATCCCCTTTCAAAATTTTCATCTTCTGTTGCCTTCTAGCCTGAAATTTAATTGCATTAAATCAGACTTTTTCCATCTTTATTTACACAGAGTAACGAACAATTTCCAAGTGAAAAACAAATTCTACAAATATCAGAAAATTAATGAAAAATACAAAACTAGAATATCATGGTTGGATAAGTGTCCATTATCCTGAGTTAATATCTGGTGGAACCACCTTTGACAGCAATTACAGCTGCGAGTCTGTTGGAATAGGTCTCCACCAACTGTGCACACCTTGATTGGGCAATATTTGCCCATTCTTCTGTACAAAACTGCTTAAGCTCAGTCAAGTTGCATGGGGAGTGTTGATGAACAGCCATCTTCAAGTCAGGCCACATATTTTTTTCAGTTGGATTTAGGTTGGGGCTCTGACTGGGCCACTGAAGGACATTTATCATTTTGTTCCTTAGCCGCTCCAATGTAGCTTTGGACGTGTGCTTTGGTCCAATGTCTTGCTGAAAGGTTAACTTCCATCCCAATTTCAGCTTTCTTGCAGTGGGCAGCAGGTTTTCCTCTGGGGTTTTTCTGTATTTTGCTCCATCCATTTTCCCTTCTATCCCCACAAGTGCTCCAGTCCCTGCTGATGAGAAACATCCCCATAACATAATGCTGCAACCACCGTGATTCACAGTACAGATGGTGTTCTTTGGGTGATGTGCTGTGTTGGGTCTGTGCCAAACGTAACATTTTGCATTTAGGCCAAAAACGTTCCATCGTGGTTTTGGTAGACAACAAAGCATTTTGCCACATGATTTCAGAATCTCAGACTGGTTTTATGCATACCTGAAACGGGACTCAAGGTGGGCTTTTTTGAGTAATGGTTTCCTTCTTGCCACTCTACCATACAGGACAGACTTGTGGAGTGATTGGGATATTGTTGTCACATGCACACAGTGACCAGTCTTTGCCATAAAGGCATGAATCTCTTTCACCGTTGCCATTGGCCTATTGGTGTCCTCTCTGATCGGTTTCCTCCTTGCTTTGTCATCTAGTTTGGAGGGACGGCCTGATCTAGGAATGTCTTGGTGGTACCATACACCCTCCACTTCTTAATGATTGTCTTGACTGTGCTCCAAGGGATATTCAAGGCCTTTGAAATATTTTTATACCCATCCCCTGATTAGTGCTTTTCCACAACTTTATCCCAAAGGTGTTTTGAAAGCTCCTTGGTTCTCATGGTTGAGTCTTTGCTGTGAAATGCTCAACTCAGCAGTGGAAACCTACAGGAACAGCTAATTGTATTCTGAAATAATCAGAATCATTAGAAATTTAACACAAGTGGAGGCCAATTATATTGGTGTGTGATTTTGAAAGTGATTGGTTACAACGGAGCAAATTTACATTTGCTATTATAAGGGGGATGGACACTTATCCAACCAAAATATGCCAGCTTTGTATTTTATATTCATTTTTTGAAATTTGTGGAATTTGTTTTTCACTTGGAATTTGTGGATTATAACGTGTAAATAAAGGTGGAAAAAGTCTGATTTAATGCAATTTAATTCCAGGCTGTAAGGCAACAGAAAGTGAAAAATTTGAAAGGGGGTGTAAACTTTCTAAAAGCACTGCACATGGATAATAAGGTAACGTCTATTGTTTGGATCTTGGATGAACCTAAGAAACCACATGTGTGAACGAAAGATGTACAACCTTGTCACCCACTAGTTTGAAATGTTATTCACTGGGATACTAATTTTTTTGGACTGGGTGACAATAATGTTGCCCAATCGGTATGTTAAAACATGCACTGCCACATGTATATCAGACTTTTAAAGAGTTGTTTTGGAAAGGTGCAGTCCTTTAATCTCCTCTGCATCCCAATCAACCATGATCTCCATTGGTCACACCGCCTTTTCAAACAGACATGCAAACTTAGCAGCAAAGTGGCTTTTTTCATCAGGCAAGTGCTTCCCCAACACCTCAAAACTTATTATCGGTTACAAAGCATTCATGCATACCACGATGGAGCATTGATCTTTCTGTTGGGCCAACACCTCAATGTCCCACCTCTCGCTCCTTGAAGCTGTCTAATCCAAAGCCTTCAGAAGGTTTGACAGTCCAAAGCTTTGAGAAAAAGGGGAGCTTTGTAAAAACCGTACCATACATAAAACGAAATTATGCAGTTATTTCTGAGCGTTTGGCAGGAAGAGCATTTGACAAGAAGAAACAGTTATTTCCTTCATACTTTGTTGCATAATTACATTTTTAATTTTGCCACTGAAGGTTGATGGAGGTTGTTTTCACCACTGTCTGTCTATCTGTTTGTCAGGCTGTCTGTTTGTGAACAAGAAATAAAAAAGTTGTTTACGGATTCGGTTGAAATTTAGTGGACAGGTTGGGTGTGTGACAAGAACGAACTGATTAGATTTTGGTGAAGATACGAATCCGGATCTGGCTCCGAATTTTTTTCTTTTTTAATGATTCTTTACCATTGAGAGATAGGGCCAAAAACGATATCTAGCACGATATCTCAAAACGTTGTGCACGGATTA
This sequence comes from Eptatretus burgeri, assembly GCF_056783735.1. Taxonomy (NCBI): domain Eukaryota; kingdom Metazoa; phylum Chordata; class Myxini; order Myxiniformes; family Myxinidae; genus Eptatretus; species Eptatretus burgeri. Next base: position 17,714,560 of record NC_140978.1, read on the forward strand.
TTACAAAACTTGGTGGACATGTTGGTTAGATGACAATAACAAGTGAATTAGATTTTGGTTCAGGTCAGCAGATCCAGCCTTTCATTGGGATGCAAAACGTAAACTGCTCAGCGTGGCCGAGGTATGCGCTCCACCGAGTGTCGTTCTCGTATGTATTGTATTTACAAGTCAGTTCATTAAAGTCTGATGTACATCCTTACTCATTCCATTGAGATAGTGATATTTTCTTTCATGTGATGTGTATACAAATCTTCGTTATCCTCAAAAATTAATTAAATTAGAGGACACCAAGCACACCGTAACTAAACCAAATCTTCAAAGATCTGCACACTTTTCAATTTATTTTCCCAATCCAAGCTATTTGTCAATGACAGAGCTATTGCACACCTCATTCATAAAAATTACTCTACAGTTATTTTATTATTATATTTATGTCCAATCGGATACTACAAAGCAACAATGATTCTAAGATTGTGATGTCTGCTGAACATTGTTGAGTTTGACTCCAGCCTCCAGATCTCCTGTGCAAACATCTTGTCCATACTATGCAACAGCTTTCCATGGGACAATTACAGGAAAGCAACTTCCCATATTGACTGGAAAGCCAATTCTTCCAGTGAGATCCTTTATATAGATAATTTGCAATGGCCACATTCTGTGCGCATCCATTTTAAAAAGAGCTAGAACCCACACAAGTTTCACTCAAGATCAGATATATCATTCCTTTTTCCATCTCCCAAAACCTGGTGGCAACTGATAAAGGCTCTCAGGTATTTACTCATCCTCAGTCCCTTAGCTTATCATGAAAGGAGTCACAATGGACACAGGTTGTTATAAGGTGTAATTATTGAAGGGTAGCCTTACTCCAGTTCCCGTCATTCCCATCGCACTCCCATATCTCCTTCTCCTTCATACCTATAAGCAAAACAGTGAACTTTTAACCAGAAAAAGTATGTAACAGATAATATTGGAAAATCATTTGGAAATGGTCCTGACATCATCAGTCCATTTGCACTCAACACCTGTACGTCTGAGCTGGCTGTTCCTTTCACTACTCTTCTGAAAATGCTGGAAATCTTAAAAAACAAAAAAGAGGACAAAGTAGTCTGACTTGTGAAGTCACAACCATTCGCCACAGCTGGCATCAAGTATGGTCACTAAACTTTAAACCAATGGCATAAGGAGTCCTCTGCTTGATTGGCAAGTGTATTTTCTCATTCATAGATCTGGATAGCTTACAATCTCCTTTCCTATCTTTGAAAGCTAATGCCCCACAAGTTGGTGTCATGTGATCTATCATGTTCCAAGTTTACAGTCATGATGATGCAAAACCCTCTGCTTAGAGCATTACAAAGTTTTGTGAAATAAGTGAGATTCTCACAATAACCCCATAAACGTCAACGTTTGTTAATTATCAGTTTTGTGGTGTAATCGGTGGAGCATCTGCCTGATTCTTGGAGGTCTGTGGGTGGATCCCCAACCGAGTCCCACCAAAGACTTTAAAAATGGATACATGCTGCGTCCATGCTTGATGCTCAGCATTTAAAAATGATAGTGGATGGACAAACGACCATATGTTGGCAATCATTACACAGGCTTGATGCGCCTCCTACATTGAAGTACCATCTATATATTATTAAAACTCTCATCTTGGATATATATATATATATATATATATATATATATATATATATATATATATATATATATATATATATATATATATATATATATATATATATATATATATATATGTGTTCTCGAAATAAAGCCAAAAAGGTACACGATAGCACAAAAAATTTTGGGCCACCTTACTGACCATTCTCCTGCAGTGTGCAGTATCAAGTTTCATTCAAGTTGGGCAACGAAAAAAATTATTAAAAAATCAATTCCCAATTCAGTCAAGTACTCTTCAGGAGTATTTGATCAATGAAAACAACCTCAGCGGTATAGGTTGCTGGAGCTTTCTTTTTGGTTATTGAAATGATTTTTTTTCATCAACCGCTGTTACAACGGGAACCCAACAGGTTCACGGGTCATCTAGTAATTCATATTATTATGATTCAAAATATATGCAAAATACATTTTGTCAGAATATTGTTTCGTAATTATACATATGTACTGTATGTATGTATCTGTACTAATAAATGTGTGAGAGAGAGAAAGAGAGAGAAAGAGAAAGAGAGGAAGAACGAGGAAGGAGAGAGGGTGTGTGTGTGTGTGCATCCTCCATAACTCCAAAACCATGAAACCGAGCAGCCTGACCTTTGCATGCATACCAAGGAAACTCCAAAGAAGTGCAAGAGTGAAAATTGGGTGGTGGTGGTGGTGGTCGGATGGCAGCTAAGCTGTCGGGGTGGCTATCATTTATTGAGGTGCGACTGTGTCGCTGATGCAGTGCCCCTCTACCAGTACACACACTGGAACTGGTACTCATTTCGCCGACCTCGGAAGGATGACAGGCTGAGTCAACCCCCCTGGTGTTTTAATTCAGTGGCCGACGGGACTTGAACTCAGGACCCTAGGATCCCAAGCCACCACCCGAACCACTGAGCCAACACCAGGCTAAAATTGGGTGTTTGGGTTCATTAAAACCCCCCATTTGAAGATAATTAACAGCCTTATTTAATTATTTCCTTTATCAGGCGCATCTTTGGACACCCTCGGACACCACACACACTCGATGGAGTCCGAATTCGCATTTGGTTCAGCTTATTCAAACATTCCTCAATTTGAAAACACGATATACTCTCACAGACTAATTTTCAAGTATATAAAGGAAATGTTATGTCGGATTTGAGAAACGGATCTGGTGAACAAAATAAATGTCAAAATCTGGGGTGAAATCCAAAATTTTTAACAAATTAGTGATTTTTAAAAAACTTAGTGTATTCATTTAAGCAAAGAAATGAACTAAACTTTTCTACTGTTCGGACAATTATATTGGGAGAAGAAAAGATGATGGAATGTGCAGAAAGTGTAACTTCATTGAATGAAACAAAGTGCTTCATAACTTTCTTTTGCATTCCATGATGGCACAATCCACAGGGATCCGTTATTTCAGGAATTACATAGGAAGTTTGCTGTTTCCGTTTTGGGTGATTTGCTAACATTTCAAAATATGATCATAAATATACTATTATAATTGCGCCAATATATTAATGGTAGTTTCTGCAAGTGAAGAGGCTTTTTTTGCTTTACACTGTTTTGTGTGTACTTTCATTACAAAATATAAATATACCAAGATAGTTACTGCAATATATTAATAGACGGGAGTTTCTGCAAGTGAAGAGGTATGAAGACGGCACACATGGACGTCGAAGAAATGGGAACGAATGACTCTCCGTGGGGTGTGTGCGTTCCTTTTCTTGGTTACATGTGTGCGGTGCGTGGGTTTCGTGGGCACGCTATTACGTAGGCAATGGGATTAAGTGGAGCTCGATGTAACCATGAGTTTCACTTTGGTTGTGTTGTGTTTTTGACCGTCGCGGCTCTGAAAACGCCAATAAACACAAAAAAAATGAGGAAGAAAAATATCATGGCAGGATAGGCTTGAAGTACGCATGCTCGTGCTCAGCTGTCTCGACTGGATTCGGACCCAGACTCAGCTATAAACTGTCATCCAGATGTTTCACAGGCAGCGTGATTCATCAATGTGTGTGCCATCCCAAAGATGGACGTTCAGCTGGGTGTCACATCTGCCGGAATCACTCCCCCCTCAAATTCCCCGGCCCCTCTCACCCCTCTGCCTCTCTCACCCCTATCCCACCCCTCTTCCTCTCTCACCCCTCTCCCACCCCTCTGCCTCCCTCACCCCTATCCCACCCCTCTGCCTCTCTTACCGCTATCCTGACCCTCGCCTCCTTACCCCTATCCTGCCCCTCTGCCTCTCTCACCCCTAACCCGTCCCTCTGCCTCTCTTACCCCGATCCCGACCCTCTGCCTCTCTCACCCCAATTCCGCCTCTCTGCCTCTCACCCCTAACCCGCCCCTCTGCCTCTTCCACCCCTATCGCACCCCTATCCCACCCCTCTGCCTCTCCCACCCCTATCCTGCCCCTCTGCCTCTCTCACCACGATCCCAACCCTCTGCCTCTCTCTCACCCCTATCCCACCCCTCTTCCTCTCTCACCCCTATCCCACCCCTCTTCCTCTCTCACCCCTATCCTGTCCCTCTTCCTCTCTCACCCCTATCCCACCCCTCTTCCTCTCTCACCCCTATCCCACCCCTCTTCCTCTCTCACCCCTATCCCACCCCTATTCCTCTCTCACCCCTATCCCACCCCTCTTCCTCTCTCACCCCTCTCCCACCCCTCTGCCTCTCTCACCCCGATCCCAACCCTCTGCCTCTCTCTCACCCCTATTCCGACCCTCTGCCTCTCTCACCCCTAACCCGACCCTCTGCCTCCTTACCCCTATCCTGCCCCTCTGCCTCTCTCACTCCTAACCCATCCCTCTGCCTCTCTTACCCCAATCCCGCCTCTCTGCCTCTCTCACCCTTATCTCCCCCCTCTGCCTCTCTCACCCTTATCTCCTCCCTCTGCCTCTCACTCCTATCCCACCCCTCTTGTCTCTCAACCCTATCCCGCTCCACTGCCTCTCTCACCCCTCTCCCTCTCTCACTCCTATCCCTCTCTCACTCCTATCCCACCACTATCCCTCTCTCCGACCCCTCTCCTCTCATACTCTGCACATCCCCTCCTCTCTGGCCTCTCTTCCATTCCTCCTCTCGCCCTCCCCCGTCCTCCTCCCCTTCCCCCTCCTCCTCCCCTCCCCCTCCTCCCCTCCCCTCCTCCTCCCCCTCCACCTCCCCCCTCCTCCTCCCCTCCCCAATATTGCCGTCAGCAAAGTGATGGGTTATATTTGTTAGTAGGGGAGTAAAAAATGTTGGCATTTATCCGACTAATATGAGTATCTCGTTTGTGTAACATTTTGAACTGGACTCGTATCTCATTTTGCAGACGTCTGCGCACTGTGTCGGAAAGGCCCTCACACAAATGACAGGTATGCTGCTGCAGCCACTTAGTTCATAGCAGTTTACAAGGCCTTCATTGTTGATGTATCATCCTCTCACCTCTCTGTCATTCAGCTCTTCCTTCCTCAATTTCTGTTGTTTTATTTTCTGACGATCGACATTCAAGGATAGCCGAGCCCTCGAGGTATGTACACTTGCCTCTGAGCTTCTTCCCTGGGTTCAAACCTCGGCCCAGCTCCAAACTGTCATCCTGAAATTTTGTGGGCGTATCGAGGCATCAATGTGTCGTCCCTGGATGGATGTTAAACTCAGCATGCCGTCTGCGAGCATTGGTTTGCGGACATGAAAGATCCCGCTGTGTCCTTCGTGAAGAATAGGTGACGGTCACCCTTACCTGGCCAAATTCCAAATTCCTGCTCTCACTATCACTGGGAAGGCAAGCACAAACCACCCATTGTAATTCTTGCCATGAGACTGCTTTAGCAAGACTAAATCTGACTCCCTGCCGAGCACCAGATTTGTCAAATCTAAAGTTTGTGTGATCGCTTGAAATTGCACTGTAATGAATAATTATTATCATGTTATAAGACGAAGCTTATTCACAGCAGGAAGCTCTAAATTTTGGCTAATCATGCCTGAACCATACCCAGGTCCTCCACTCCCACAACTTCTCAACAATGCTTAGTATACAGAAAACCGCAAGTGGATTTTGGCCAGAGGAACAATGCATAATGGCCATTAATTGTTAAGAGATACAATGGAATATTTGAGGTTAATAAACTGAATATTTAAGGTCACATGTTGCAGATGACACAGTGGGTCTTGTTCATCACTGCTTTCAGTTGATTAGAACAGTAGAAAGGAAAACGAGTCTTAATTGCGAAGGCTACTGCTCATGTCATACATCCAAATGGTATTTTCAAAAAGAGATGACCAATTTGTGCTGCTATCCTGGCCAAATGACTTGCATCAGAACAGTAGTTAGAAATGTTACCAGATTCGGGAATGAAACAGAGTGAACTGGAGGGGGAGCACTCGGTAGAGTGCAAAACTTCCGCCGCCAATACTGCTGGGTCACTTAAGTGAACCTGATATCCTATTCATTGTAGGTCAAAACGGATCATACTCTACTGAACCACGATTGGATAAACTAAACTAGATCGACGCATGTAGAAATACCAAAAATAAAATCGAAATTTTTTTGAAAAAAAGGTGCAAAATTTTTGGGGTTTTTTTCTCTCACAATTTTTTTTGGGGTTGGAAATCACTTAAACATGTAGAAATGCAAAAAAAATCAAATATTTTTCAAATAAAATCGAAATTTTTTTGAAAAAAAGTTGCAAAATTTTTTTTTTTTTCCTCGAACAATTTTTTTTTTTTTTGGTTGGAAATCACTTAAAACATGTAGAAATGCAAAAACAAAAATTCAAATAGTTTTTTTTTAATGGCCGCCATAGCGGCCATATTGGACTTTGGACCAAGTCCAAAATCTAATGGCATGATCCTTGGGCCATACCTAACCCCCCCCCCCCCACCAAGTTTCGTCAAAATCCGTCCAGGAGTTTTTCCGTAATACTGTTCACAAACAAACAAACAAACAGACAGGGGTAAAAACAGTAACCTCTGTCCATCTTCGATGGCGGAGGTTAATAACTCAGTGGTGAATGTTTTGCTAAATGAGCTATGTTGTTACCCCATGCTCTAAGTTACAATTATGACTCGATTTATAGATTGTATTGATGTTATCAACATCAATGTTGTATATATATATATATATATATATATATATATATATATATATATATATATATATATATATATATATATATATATATATATATATATATATATATATATATATATATATATATATATATATATATATATATATATATACCTGGTGTTGGCGCAGTGGTTAGGGCAGTGGCTTGGGATCCAAAAGGTCTTGAGTTCAAGTCCCGTTGGGCCACTGAATTAATACACCAGGAGGTTGACTCAGCCTGTCATCCTTCTGAGGTCGGCGAAGTGAGTACTAGTATACTGGGCCCGGTGTATGCCCCGGGTAAAAATAGGTGTACCATATCCCTGTATCGTAAGAGGCGACTGGGGTTGCGTCAGGAAGGGCATCCGGCGTAAAATCTAAGCCAAATCACTATGCGGATCATACGGATGATCCGCTGTGGCGACCCCAAACGGGAGCAGCCAAAAGAAGAAGAAGAAGATATATATATATATATATATATATATATATATATATATATATATATATATATATATATATATATATATATATATATATATATATATATATATATATATATATATATATATATATATATATATATATATATATATATATATATATATATATATACATACACACACACACACACATATTATGATGCAGGTTGTGACCACAGTGCAGACATTCTTGTAAAATGAACAGTTTACATTTTGTATCCCACTCCATCCATCCATTGGGACCATTATCTGTGCAGAGTGTTGGTGCTGCCAAAGCATCTCCTTGGCTATTGGACACAATCCTCGACGGGTCACATTCCGACAGAGGATACCAGCACGCTGGCACTCATTTTGACAACCTCGGAAGGATGACAGACAGAGTAAACCCCACCTGTTATTAATTCAAGATTTGAACTCAGGATCCTGGGATCCCAATCCCACCACCCAAACCATTAAGCCAACACCAGGCATGTATCTTACTGTTAGACCGGATCTGCATCCAGACCTGAAGCAAAATCGAATCGGCTTGATCTTGCCACCCACCTAACTCATCCATCATATTTTGTCATAATCTGTCCACAACTTTTTGAAATCTCATGCTCTCTTCCGCTTTTGGTTCTGTCTCTCAGTTGTGAGCAATCACTTAAAATTCTGGTTTCCAGATCTGGCTCCAGATCCACACTAATATCTAACAACTTTGTCATTGTCAGACACCCTTACTGGCCCCCAAATTTAATCCGAATTCATCCATAACCTTTGGAGACATCGTGCTATATATAATTTTTGGCCCAATCTCTCCATTTTAAAGAATCACTTCAAAAATTAAAAATTCTCACATCCGGATCTTCACCAAAATTGAATAAATTCGGCTTTGTTGCACAACCCAACCTGTCCACCAAGTTTTGTTTAAATCCATACATAATCTTTTGAGATATCCTGCTCACAGACAAACGGACAGACAAGTGAAAACATAAGGTGGCGGAGGTAATTTAAACATGGAATTTGTTGCTGTGGCTTACTGTTTGGGAATAGGTCTGGTGTTGGCTTAAGCTTAAGGTGGCTGGCTTGAGATATTAGGGTGTTGAGTTTGACATCCTGTCGCGCCGTTGAAATAACACCAGGTGGGTCGACTCAGTCTGCCAACTTTCCGAGGTCAGCAAAATGACTACCAGCTGAGTGCTAACAAGGACACTGCATCAGCACCACAGCCGCACTTCCAGATAATGATGCAACCATCAGCCACAGGCTGCATACAAAACAACAACCGTGAAAATATATCGGGGTCATTGATGTTTATGATCATTCCAACGTGACAGAATAAGACTGTGAGATTTGTCAGAATCAAAAAACATGTTCCATTTGTCAGACCGGCATCTAATCAATTCCAGATCAATAGGGAGAGACTCAGTGGCTGTCTGCCAGTCGATACGATCGGCTACTGTGCGGCACAATGTGAAGTCATCTGCCAAAATGGAGAGGGTTTTACAAAGCATCAGAAGGGTTGTTTACGTACATTAGGAACAAGACTTGTCCCAAAACGCTGTCCTGGGGCACTTCAGCCTCCATGTGGAGAGGAGTGGAAAGTATTGCATTGACTGCAGCACATTGATTGAGTGAGTTATTTTGAAAGTCAAAAGCCAGATATCCAGCTAGTCTTGTAATGGCTCATTAAGTCGGCTTGGTCGATGGTTCAAAGTGCCATAATGTGTCAAATGCCCCAGATATATCTCATGAGATGGTCCTGAACTGTTACTTAAGACTTAGGGGCTCTGTCCGTCACTGAAAGAGAAGCAGTAGCTTGCTTATAGTTGAGTGACCAGGATGAAATCTAAATCGATGGTCAGATATCAAGGTGTTTGTAAAGAGGAAGTATGAGATGTTGGAAGCTTTTATGGATTCCACGATTTTGCTTATGCAGAATTTGGAAATAGGATTATGGTACTCCACTGGATTCGGTTCTGCCTACTTGTTTTAAAAGGTTATGATGGTATCTGACTTCCAGGCAGATAAGGGGGTGACCAAAGGTGGACAGGCTGTAGAGAGTAGACAGAGGAGAAGTAAGAGTAGCATGGCAGGATCTAAGAATATGGCACTGATGCTATTTGTGCCCATTGCCAATGAAAAGTTGAGGCTGGACAGAACTTTCTCTACCGTCTCAGGTCAGAAAAACAATCAATAAGACAGTGGCTTTGAGGAGGTAAGGAGGACAGAATATGATGTGCTGAGTACACAAGATCTTGCAGGAAATACTAAGTAGAGACATTTTGCCTCGTCTCAAGCACAGTTTGTTGTGAGTCTGTTTGAGGTGATGGAATGGATGGAGGGAGAGCATTAACAAGTCATCAACAGGAATTTTAGGAAGGAGACTTCATCCACAGTTCAGCTTTGAATTTTGCAAGATTATATTTTCTGACTTGCCTCAGGATGTACATACCGTCATGTGAACCTTAGTGTGTGACCGAAAGTTGTCTTTGGTCGGGTTATCCTTCCATTCAAAGAAAGCAAGCTGCGTGACGACAATTGCCTCACCACAAGTTACAGTCAACCAAAGCCGAGAGGATCTTGATGGGATAAACTGCTGCATGAAAGAGTTGTGTTTTTGCAGAAGTATTCACAAGTGGAATCAATATCACATGCTGTGGACAAAATTTTTTGAGAGAGGGGAGTTTCTTCTCCTGGCTGTGATGAAGGCCAAATCCTGTGGCACTGATGTCGCTCTCTAAGGATAGCCAGAGAGATGTGGCGTGTGACCAGCAAAATGATCGGAGGTGCCACCACGAGGTGGAGATAGAGGAGGAACAGAAGAGGTTGGAGGGAAAGTTGGTCAATGTCTGGTCCACGAGGCAGAATGTACCAATCTCAGAAATCAAGATTGGATGGTTTATAGATTGGGTCACACTCACACAGTAACAATCTATTCTATGGGCACATAGGAAATAGCTGGAGTACTTGGAAAATTAGATCATGGCACCCGTTCAAGCTACAACAAAACAAGTGATCACAACTGTGTCCAAATGTATTATCACATTATTCGAATGAGAAAATAAGTCACAGGTTTAAGAATTTCATTAAGTTTATGTATGTTTCTTATAGAAAAATGTTATTGTTCTGTAGACCTACTCTAATTGGCAAGACCTTATTTTGATTAATTACCCGCATTATGGAGGTTTAACAGGGCATTCTGTTAACTGATTGGAATTGCTGAACAAAAGGTTGTCCAATTATTTTGGGTCTTCTTCTGTTCTAAGCATATAAGGGAGATGTTTGCTATTTGTGAAGGTGGTGCAGTATTCATCATATCCAGAAATGGCGAGATCAAGTCAAAAGTATGATTTTATTTGTCTCTGAAAAAAAAAAGGCCACCATTTATTATCGGCAGAATAAATCATTTCCTCCTCATGACTGCAATCGCTGGAGACAGATTGGGCCATTGTGTTGGAACTTGGCAGCTGGTAGTGGGTTGTGCAGTGTTCTCTGCAAGATTTGGGGTTCGGGGCACCTGCTGTAGACTTGCAGAAATACATCTGGTCGGACGATGAGTTTCTTCTTTATTAACCCTTGCAGTTCCTTCTCATTGGTGGTTTACAATGCCATGCCAATAGCAATAGCCCAGATATTGGTTTACAATGCCATATCAAACAGCTGTTCCCCACCATCTCAGATCGTCCCCAATCCAAAAACCATGATCTTTTCAACCCTTGTTAACCCCTCCCCGTCCCACACAACCCCACCCCAATCCCTCCACCTTCCAAATTTCCAGTTTTCCCTCCTTAGAGTTTCTTTCTGTATCCACCTTGCTGACCCCCTACATCCTCTTCTGCCTCCAATTCCACCCCACACCCATTGCTTGCCCAAGTCTCCCTCTCTCTTGACCTTCACCTATGCTGTTGGTGTTTACCCCCTCTCTCTAGTTTCCTTTGCGTCATGTTTTGCGTCCTCTTTTTATCCGTTACGTCCTGATCCATTCAGTGTACTAGCTCTTCCACGAGCCTCGACTATGTAAGCAATCCCCCCCCCCAAAAAAAATGCATTGTTTTGTCTTCATTTCGACGTGCAAACAATTTCTAGTTTGTGTTGGAAAGGACAACAAAATAAAGTAATCTTCAATAAGTGCACCCTCATAAGATGTACGTAAGAAGTAAATCTATAAATGTGTAATTAACCAAAATGACATGTAGCTGCGGTTACGCAGGTAATTGCTAATGTCTGACTTGAACTCATGACTGCTCTTCTTGGAAACACAATGGCTTCAGTTTTCCATGCACGATTTACTTGCATTGTATAACTCTATGCCGCAAAAACATCATTTGACCTCTATGGGTTCCAAAGCCTCCGGCAGAGTTTAACTGCACTTGGCAAGTGTCAGAACTGTCCTCTCCTTCTTTTTTTCTTTTTTTACAAAATAAGTTTAGCATTTTCTTTCTCTTATTTTTTTTTTCCTTCCACAGTCTTCCTATTCACACATACAGGCAAACCTTGGTGGGTTCATTCCCCATGGATGTTGGAATGTATTAATATTCCTACATTTGCATAATACTGACTTGGAAGATGAATGATGCATCCGAAGATGAGTCCTGCCGCTTAAGATGCCGGAATAGGCAATGCATGCAATTTCAACTCGAGCTTGGTGTTTTATCTGCCATCATTTATATTCACCCGTGGATTCCAAAGACCTTGTTTTTCTTTGTGTTGAGCGAGTGGCAGTGGTCTCAAATGATGAACACACCGAATGGTTTCTTTTTCGTCGCTTTGTATTGCGAAGGGTTAATATCGTTTGGCCACCTGCATACAAAAAAAAAAGAAGGAAAGACAGCTCATTTCTTTTTCAGAGATAAGCCCGGTGCAAAATAGCTAGCAGACCCCAATCACCTGGTGTGTGCACACGCTCTAATTGTTTGTGGCCCCAGCAGAGAATAAACACAAGGCTAAACTGTTGTGTGCCAGAGATGGGTCAGTCGGTTTTTAAAGGCCTACTTATTCGAGAGATTATCTCAGGTTTAAATTATTTCATGTTTCTCTCAAACCTTTCCCTTTATATGTTTTTTTTTTTTTTTTTAGTCACTCAATGTCATGTTACTGTCAAATGAGTCAGGATATGTATATATTCAATTCAGATTATGAAGTCGAATTCATTTGGGGATTTTAAAGCATTTGGCAATTAAAATCTTCAAAAATTATTTATTTTCTGTAGGTGTGCCCATTTTATTTCACACTTGTTTGTTTTTTCTTTTTTTCTCCAAAACAGTTGCCTGCATAATCATTATCCCAACTAACCCCAAATCAGGAATAATTACGATGATGTTTCACAGCTTCCCTTCTCCCCTCCCCCATTTGTGTACAACCCAGAGGCATTGTTCAAACAAATCTTGGACTATAATAATTGATTTGATTCTGATGTACTTTGCATTTTGAAGATTTTATTCTGATTTTATTCTGATGTCTTTATTGAGCAGTGGTGCTGCCGAATCAGTTTTGTGGCAAGAGTTATGCTGGGTGGTTTGCCATTGCCTTCCCAGCATTGTTTATCCATACTTTATCCTTTTAAGTGATCGGCATCAAGAAAGGAAGAAGACTTTGGTATGACTTGACCATGCTTGGAACCACAGACCTCCCAGACTTAGAGTGGATGCTCTTACCATTATGCTAATTATGCTACTGAGTGTGGTACAACACCAACAACAACAACAAAAACAAAATAATTATAACAAGGAAGATCTTGTGCATAGCACGATACTTGCAAAATCCAGAAAACAAATATTAGCTTAAAAATAATCGGTGGTTGAATTCAAAGACCAAATATGCAAATCCTCTTCAATTTTCAAGTCATTCAGATTAAAATTGAGCATTTTAGAAATTACACCAAGCTGTTGACCTTTGGCCTATGTTGACCTCAAAAATAATTGGAGGTTGAATTCAATGAACAAATATGCAACTCCTTCAAATTTCACGTCAATCGAATGAAAGTTGACAATTTTAGAAATCCGGCCTATGTTGACCTTTTTGCCAATGTTGACATTAATAAAAAAAAAAAAAAAGGTGGTTGAATTCAGTGCCTAATGTGCAAATCCTGTTCAAATTTATAGTCAATCGGATGAAAATTGAGAAATTTAGAAATTCGACAAAGTTGTTTACATTTGGCCTATGTTGACCTTTTGACCTCAAAAAAAAGTGGCTTCTTGTTTATGGCAAATGCTACCAGGTGGTGAAGTATTGTGAAGATGGGTTTAAATTGTGACCTGGAGGTGATTGAAAAACAAACAAACAAAACAAGCAGTCATGGACTGGTACTTACAAAATCATCAACTTGACCTCTGACCTCATCGAATAAAAACTGTCTCTCAAGAAGGTAGCGACACAAACCAGAAGTTTCTACGATGATTCTGTTCCAAACCATCAAAAATCGAATGTTTGACCTCACTGTGACCTTGTCCTTTGACAGATTTTGACCGAAATCTAATCAGCAATAGCCATCACCCTGCTGAATCACATGGTGTAATTTGATATTGGTAGCTTCTTCCGTTCTCGAGTTATCTGTACCAAACCATCAAAAATTGAATATTTGACCTCACTGTGACCTTGACCTTTGACAGATTTTGACCAAAATCTAATCAGCAATAGCCATCACCCTCCTGAATCACGTGGTGTAATTTGACATTGGTAGTTTCTTCTCTTCTCGAGTTATAACTTTTTTTTGGATGTTTGACCTCACTGTGACCTTGACCTTTGACCGATTGTGACCAAAATCTCATCAGCGCTAGCCACCACCCTTTTGAATCACGTGGTGTAATTTGACATTGGTAGCTTCTTCCCTTCTTGAGTTATCGTGCCTACAAACAAACAAACAAACAAACACACACACACACACACACAAACAGAGGACGGAAGTCATCAATATGATTTCGTAGGTAAAAATGACCATGCAGAGCATGATGCTTGCAAAATAATCCACCCCCCACCCTCTCCAAAGGTTGCCATGGATACATCAAATTGTCCATTTCATTGAGATTAAAATTGACAATCTTAATCAAAACTCAGGTCAATCGGATGAAAATTGATTATTTTTCAGATTGAAATTGATTTTAGAAACTTGACCTTGAGATGACTTTTGGCATTTTGACCTCAAAAATAGTTGGTTTCCCAATTCAGTGACACAATATGCAAATATTGTTCAAATTTCAAGTCAATTGGATGAAAAATGACGATTTTATAAATCTGGCCTCAAGATGATCTGGCCTCAAGAAAATCAATAGGCTTCTCAGTTGAGACTACCTCTCCAACTTGGTGAAGTTTCATGACGATCGGTGTAGAATTGTGACCTCTAGGCGATAAACAGACAGGCAAACAGAATAACGCACAAGACCAGTCAATATAATGTATGTATTTGAAAAATCTTGGATTTTGGCAATTAACAAACAGACAGAATAATACACACAACCAACCAACATGCTTGAAAAATCTTAGATTTTCAAAAGTAATAATAATAATAATGACAACACATTAAGAATTGCTAGCATGAATAAAATGGCGACGAGGTATGAAAATGTTAAGTCATACACAACAAATCTCAGTTTCCTGACCTCACTGGAGGGCAGCCCTGTAATTGGTTGCTGTGATAGCTAAGCTTACACCAATTTGGGACAGGGCCCAAGGTCCTGCCTTCAGAATGAGCCAGGATAGAATGAGTTTGTGTAATTAAGTGAATGCATTGCCATTAATTATTGTGCATTGTGCATTTTGACGGTAAAAATTGCTCCAAAAGGTGATTGGCTTTAAACAGCGTTAAGATGTATGGCTATTTATACAGCAAACAGACTCTAATAAACAAGACAAAAGAAACCATATAGAAATGCTGATTCTGTTTTGAATATGATGTGGCATTTTAAACAGGCACAGGTGCAACATCGGGGCTTGTGAGGCTGTGCTACACACACACACACACACACACACACACACACACACACACACACACACACACACACACACACACACACACACACACACACACACACACACACACACACACACACACACACACACTTTCTAACGAAAGGTCAAGATTACTTCCGAAAAGAACTATTACACTAAATTTCCTCCTCAACCGAAGGTGGACGGAGGTTATGTTTTCATCCCTGTCTGTCAGTGAAAAGGATATCTCAAAAAGTTATGGACGGATTTGGATGGAACTATGTGGACATGTTGGATGTGTAACAATGAAGAATTGATTCAGTTTTGGTAAAGATCCAGATCCGGACCCAGCCCTGAGAATTTTAAAGTGGTTCTTCACCATTGAGTAATCAGTATAAAAACGATATTTTGCACAATATCTCAAAAAGTTATGGACAGATTCAAACAAAACTTGGTGGACATGTCACGTGTCTGACAAGGAAGAATTCATTCGATTTTGGTAGAGATCCAAATCCGGATCCGGATACGATAATTTTTTAGCGGTTCTTCACCATTGGGAGATGGGGCTGAAAACGATATATAGCGTGATATTTCAACAAGCTGTAGCCTGACGGATTCAGGCAAAACAAGGTGGATGAGTTGATTCGGTGACACGAACAAGCCGATTAGATCCTGGTTCAGGTCTGGATCCAGATCTGGCCTATTAGTGGGATACAAAACAAAACCTATTCTGCATGGTGGAGGTATGCGCTCTTTTGAGTGCTGTTCTAGTTCATTCATGTGCATAGCCAGAGGATGAAGTGTACCCTCCAACCCTAACCCCCATCTCAAAAAAAAATAAAAAAATTAAAAACCTCCAGAAAATGCAAGTCGACATTAGGACAAAAACAAAAACAGATATACCAGAACATTTTTTAAGAGAATCTTTCTTTGCCAATTGTACTTAATCTTCATTGTGCATTGTAAGAATCCAGTTTCTGATTATTTTGAATGGAAATTATGGGACAATTATACTGAGTGAATGGAGAGAATTTTGTTTTTTTCCTTTGATTGTTTTCCAAAAACTCTAAATGACAGAATTCTTGCTTTCTTTCTGGGATGACACAAAAGCAACTAGATGGTCTTCATTGAATACATACCCCATGAATTTTTCAAAAGGACTTGGTGTGAGCCAACTCTTGTTTTTTATAAGGTTTCTTTCTTTCTTTCTTTCTTAGATCCAATATGGCTGTCAGACCACGTGACACAATATGGTCATTTTTATGAAAATCCTGTTCAAATTTCAAGTCAATCGGATGAAAATTGAGAATTTCATAAATTTGCCGATGTTGACCTTTTGCCTGATGTTGACCTCAAAAAAACAAAATGGTGGTTGAATTCAGTGAGGTGATATGAAAATTATATTCAAATTTCAAGTCAATCGGATGAAAAATGACAATTTCAGAAATTTTGGCCCATGTTGACCTCAAAAATAGTTGGTGGTTACATTCAGTGAGGCGACATGCAAATTTTCTTGAAATTTCAAGTCAATCGAATGAAAATTGACAATTTTAGAAATTCAGTCGATGTTGACCTTTGGCCTATGTTGACATCAAAAGAGTGGCAGCTACATCACATGTGCATGTAACATGTGGTAAAGTTTAAATTTCCTCCGCTGAACGGTTTTCGATGTACGCTCCTTACAAAATTTCAGTGTTGTACGTACGCTACCGATCATCGCTTAACCCTGCTTTTCACTTCACAAGCGTAGGGTAATAATTTTAATTCAAAATCTAGTGACTTTACTTTGAAATATTCTTCATAATATATACAAAAGGATTTACATATAATCCCAATATTGAAAGTGCTTCTATTTTTGGGTTCCTATTTGGCATGATCAGACATCTCGAAACTTGGATGCGTAACAAATAAGGTTTCTGTTAAATTTTTAACTGTCCAATTCGGTAAATGTTTTAAAACTTAAAATGTTGTCTTGAAACCTTGTACCAGCAGTAATGATTCCAGTGATCCAGTGGCAGGGTAGAACACCAAAGAGTGCAGTTTTGTCCTGCAAAACAGGTAGGAGGGGGGGAGGGACCTCAAAAGCATGCCATGAGAAATGATTGCCACTTGATTAAATAGCTGCTCATGGCCCACAAGGACAAAGAAGGTAGAAAGGGGGAAAAATAACATCCCGTTTCTTTATTCTTCATTTTCTTTTTTTTTTTACTGCCTTCAAATCAATAACACTGCAGGCAAGTTGGGCAACCGCTGTCATGTGCATATAGCTCAGCCTGGAGCACTTAGCCTCGGAAAGAATTTTAAGTGTCTCGCTTCAACTCTGAAGACCTTCGGAGCTCCAGACCATGCTCCCACTTCAGTTGCTGCCCTAATGAGGTGCCCTGCGGCGCTGCAAAGTGAGGTATTTAGGGTGAGGAGAGACCAAACAAGGTTTAAGCTTCCAAGATCAGAGTCGGAAAAACTTTTGTTTGGACTCGGATATATTGATGAATCATATCAGAACTGTAACAGCATGAGCCAGGTGTGCCACAACAGTTGACAGAAGGACCACGGTCAGAAATTGAAGATCGAGGTGTCACGAAAACTGCGCAAATCAATTCTCTCCCGTAAGATAAATCGAGGTAACATAAATACCGGTTTATTAAGGAATTGCTCACTGCAAAACTATTGATATATGATAAAGCCATACACCCATTTTCCAAAATTTGATTGCAAATTTCTATGAAGAGAATCTTATTCCAATTGTGTTGAATAATACATGCGCATGCCTTGGGGGCAGTGGGTAGATGGTTTGACAAGGTGCAGTTATGGTAGCGAAGCAAATTCCCACTCTGAGCACAACTGACCTCAGTCATTCAAGCCCGGGCTGGCAGCACTGAACAGGTGTGATTGATCAATTGCCATTGCACCTGAGTTCTCTCTGGAGTAATTGCCTGGAGCTGCCAGAACACACAACTGCACTTCCGGATCTAACAAAGCATACAATGTGAAAAAGGTATTGGATTTCTTTAACCTAACGTTTTTCCTCCATTGCAAGACAGTGCATTTTGATTTGTATCTTTTATTTAGCCTTTGAACAGTCTTTCCTTGAAATGCTCATGCTATATATTACAACAAATAATTTTAGGGGAATTTTTTTTCTATTCTTTCGTGGTAATTTGAGGTCCTTTTAAAAAATATTTAGCTCCTCTTCAATGAAGGCCAATAATGAAATTGATGTTATTTTTACACATAAATGGTATATGTAGAGTATTGAATTTTTTAAATGCCATGCAGAGGCCTATTTCAATATTCCATCGTCAAAATATGAAAATACTGTGGCAATATGCACATATATGGAAGATGGATTGAACCAACTGAACGTTTATCGAAGTATCCTGACCGTGATGGTGAGCAAGAAGCCTGAGTTTCTGACGTTAATCTTTTGTCGGAGCAAAATACATGAATGGCACTAGCATTCATAGTTAAGACGAGTTCTCTATTCTGCTTGTATATGGAACATGGAACATGAGTCGCTCCACATGAGTGTATTTTTGCCCTGAACAATTCTCTTTTACAGAAAAAAAAATGGTGGTTGGAAGTGATGTCATTGACCAACAGTCCAGAGGAATGATGAAAGGAAATAATGCAATATTTTTTAAGAACTAAAACCAGCAACAATGTTTTCTTTTTTAATTAAACTTAAGCTCAGGAATAAGGAAAATGACAATTGTCTATTTATTTCAGAAATATTGTGAAGTTTTGTTCAGTTATGATGTTAACCACGCATTTTGGAGTTGCTCAAGTCACACAAAGCTCTAATTAAATAGAAAAATGTTATTAAGACTTATGAACGTCTGATAGAGTGGTGAAGCCGCAGTGCATTTATCTATTTTATATGTCATCTGTCCAGTCTGAGTTTAATCCCTGACCTGGCTATAAACTGTTGGATCGGTGCTTCACTGCAGGCACGGCATGTGTGCAGTCCCTCATTTGGACATTGAGTTGGATGTCTGATGCTAAAAACTGGTTGTCTCGTCTGCTCGCAGTTGCTGGACATGAAAGGTTCCACAGTGTCAAAGAGTAGGCAAGTTATCATCCTCACCCTGAACAAATTTCCTCGAGTCGTAGTAGTAGTAGTAGTAGTAGTAGTAGTAGTAGTAGTAGTAGTAGTAGTAGTAGTAGTAGCAGCAGTCGTAGTAGTTTTGTTGCAAAGGCTTTAGAGGCTTGCTCTCAGGGCACAGGAAATCTCAGGCAGACATAAGTTTCCTGTTTGATGTCGCTCAACTTCCTCATCTCTGCAAGTCCATAGTAAGAACTTCAGTAGACAAGGCAGAGCATTTTAAAGAGAAAGCACTATGAAGACAGTAAAAAGAAGGGAGGGAGACTTGAACACATTTTTTTATATATTGCAAGTTTTGCAGATGCCAAAATAAAGTTAATTAGTAGATCCCATGATCGACTCTCTTTCTTTAGAGGGTGACCGAAAATAAAGTGTTTGGGAAAAATTAAGCCAAAAGCATAAGAGCAGGTTTTTCATCAGCAAAATAATTGTTTTAAGACATGGGCATTGTTGGTATACATGAAAGATTGTTTCTGCTTACCCACAGAAGCAACATCCAGGGGGAAAATTGGTGAAGGGCTCCAGCAGAGCACCAGAATTTAGTGCCCCATGAAGCAACCTCCAACTTCAGTCCCCCACTGCCCTTGGTGTTGGGTGTAGATAAAAAGATTCCAAACTTGGATGGGTAGGCAATGGAGGTGGAAGAATCTCACACCAGGGAGTAGCCATCTGATTTGCTAGCTCAACAAAATGGAGTGAGTGGATGACTCATGCATATATTTTTTTGTTGTTGATTCACAGAATGACACTTCAGCTGCACCAGGCACCTTGCTGATGTTATGTGCAGGTGTGCTTGGAAGAGAATGCGTCCACGTGGTTTCATCTTAAAAGCCATGGAAGTAGGGGGGTGAACCTGCATAATTCCCCACCTTCACAAAGGTTCGCCAGGTAAGCCAACCAATCAAGAGGCAATGAGTTTTTAACCTCTTTGGAGTATCCTAAAAGGGACTGATTGTCTGCAGGTCTATCTTTGCTGCAAGTTCCTCTGGTGAGAGAACTCCATTCTTCCCGTCCTTCAGGAGATCTCCAACTGTGGATATACCCTTAGCCAAGAGCTTGCCCCTTATAGTGAGGGAAGCTAGCGTTTGGGCATGTCGAAGTGGGTTCAAGAAAAGCAGTTCTTCCAGTAAGTCTTTCCCTGGATGAGGATGCTTCACTCTGGTCATATCAATTTCACACTAGACCTTCAGCATTTTCTGATGTAAAGAAGACAATGGGTCACTGGTGAGGTTTTGGGAGGCAATACTTAATATTTGCCCTTTATACCCTAGACTGAGCACTTTACTGAAAAAGTATGATGCCAGCATGCACCATTGTGGTGTTGGGTTTGCATAAAGGTATCACTGAATGATCTGGAGCCAAAAAGGTATTCCAGTAGCTGCAAAGGCAGGGAAAACCCTATCCACCTTAAGCCAGAGGTACGCTCAGGACTCCGAGTGATAACCAATGCTTCCCATTCCAAAAGGAGTCCAACAACTTCCTTTGCATCTTAACCAGAAACTCATCTGGAATACTTATGGAAGAAAGCTTGAACAGTGGCTTTGGAAGGACAAATTGTTTCACAAAAAGAGCTCTCCCATGCAGAGAAAGTATCTTTAACAGTCCACTCCAGTCTCTCAGCCTCAGCTGGACTTTTTTCTCTGAAGTGTTCCAACTGTGAATTGATGAGCATTTACAAGAGATTGACAAATAGACCCCTAAGTATTTAAATTAATCACGACTCCATATCAATTGCTGAAAAATGTGGGGAGCTGTTCAAACTGCATGGGTCCAACCAGGATTCCAGTGCTCTTCTGCCAATTTATTTCAGCAGATGATGCTGCAGAGTAGATTTGGTGACAGTTAGAAATTGATTGCATGTCTTTTGCATTACCCACAAACATGAGAATATCATCTGCATAAGCATAGAGAATGAAGGTAATATTACTGCCAGGCACCACAATGCCAGTTAACCTTTGCCTCATCAGGCAGAGAAAAGGCTAACAGTAATGTGCAGTAATGTGTCCCATTTCTCAAAGTCGTAATATTCGCTCGCTTATGCTCACTCATATTTCTCCTTTTCAAACTGGAAACACATTACTTTGTCAAACACCTCCCTTTTGACACAACTCCCCTGTGAGGCTGGGCTTTGCCTTCCTTTCATATGATCATTTATTTAAACAAATTGAGTAGTCAAATTGAGATCCTATAAAAATTTGTTTGTTTTATTGTCGGGAATAACTTAATTTTCTTACAACACTCATCACCATCGAGTATTAACTGAACTTGGTTCCTGGTTTAAGTATCTTTTTGAGCAGAGAAATGACATACCTCTCCAAGTAATCTTGTCTGAGCAACTCCTGAGAAACACATCATTTTGATACCACTCATTTCCCACTCATAGACAAGGTGGATTGTTACATTGATGACCTCCACAAGCAATACATACCACAGAAGAAGGCCAGTTAAACTCTGAGCAAGAGATGAAATTGTTCATAGTAATATTATCAATGTTTAACTCTTCGGCTTGAGATAAAATTTTAGTCTAAAACATTTTACCAATTTTTAACTCTTTGGCTTGAGATAAAATTTTATTATAATATTAACAATGTTTAACTCTTTGGCTTGAGAAAAAAATTTTCACAGAAAATACATAAAAGATTCACATGAGATTCACAATTATTTTAACTCTTGGGTTGAGAAGAAATTATGCAGAAAGTCTGTCAATTTTAAACTCTTTGACTTGAGAAGAATTTTTTTTTATATCTTATATGTCAAAGAAAAGGAAAAGGAAAGAAGTTATTTAATTTGTATTAATACTTGATTTATATCCCTTTAAACCCACAAAGTAATGTATTTATTCCATCACTATATATATATATATATATATATATATATATATATATATATATATATATATATATATATATATATATATATATATATATATATATATATATATATATATATTATCATCAAATGCTGTTTGAGCTTTCTTACGAACAGTCTCTGAGAATATTTCATGTTTATAATTTACAATAAGATTCATCTCTCTATAAACATCTTTTCTATTCCATATACACTCAAGGTAATGTTGAAAGTTCATGGTCTCTTTTAATACACTCTTCTTTGGACCTTGAAGTTTCTTTTCACATTTGAATTCATTTAACTCTCTCGTTAAGTATTTATAAGCATGTGCCTTTGATCTAACAACTACTAATTCACTTACTATCTTTTCACATAATTCATCTTTAAATTTACCAATAACCTTTTTATTCTTATTTAAAAAGCATGGGCTATTAGGATCATTAGTGCTTGTATCATAAATTGTCTTCATCTTACTGTCTTCATCTTAAACATCATCTGTAGAGTTATCTCTAGTACGAAGCTATCTGTATCCATACATAGCAATAAAATATTCTCACCATATCTCGTCTTTAGATTACTATAAAAGCAATCATACATTAAATACTTTGAAAGATCTAAAACAGCTGTTCCCACATAAATCGGTTGATCCATCTTTATTCAAATGAACAGCACAAAAATTATCTGTAAATATTTCTACTCTTTTAAAGCTTCGTTTATTTATCAACTTCTCCTCCTGCTCTCAAGTCGTAGCAAGTCTTGTATTTTGTCTATTCCTTATATTTTCCATTGTTTTACAAAATACAGAATTATTCATCAACTTGTAAAAGTCCATCTCAAAATCATTATTAGCCTTTGTTCTCATCCTTGTATTATAAGCAATATATTTACCTAACCAATGACTGACTAAACTTTAGTGCCCTTTGTACCTTTTTAACTTGTAGTTCTGCTTCTATAAATTGCTTTAGATTTCTTTGATGTGAAACATACTTCTCTTTATCAAACAATGTTGTTCATGATTTAGCTGTAGAAATATATTTATACTCATTTGAAGAACTAAAGAACGAAAAAAATGTTGTTGAAAACCATCAAATAGCTCTTGATTGGGGATCTCTTTTTCAGCTCCATAAGGAAGGTCTTTATGTTTGTTATGAAGTTTTCTAGGATAGTTTAAATCGACTTCAAAAATAATACCCCAAATCCCGTTTATCTAAATCTTCTTGACTTGTGGAGATTATATAATTGAAAACAGATTTGTACTCTTATTCTTTCAACAACTTAAAATCACCATAGGGTTGAGATTCAGACATTGCCCAGCCATACAAGTTATTAGCATCAAAGTAAGATGTGGACTTATCAGGTGAGATGTCTGGAAGAAATCTATTATTTGCCTGAGCATATCTCTTTGCAAAAACGTGTGAAATTGCTCTGCATTTAGCCTTCCAAATCATCAAGAGCATATCTACATCACTTAGAAGTAAAGATCAAGGGGTTGTTCGCTGTCATCTTTTTAGGTCAGTTCGCTGAACTAATATAACCATTTGATGTCCTCAGATCCGCCCGTCCGTCTGTCCGTCTGTCCATCTGTCCATCTGTCCGTCTGTCAACAATTTTTACTTTTCTATCTCCTCCGAGACGACTCAGCCGATTGAGTTCTAACTTGACACGATGATAATACTGGTTGCTCTCTGTAGATCGTCTGAGCCCTTTTTCACATTTTCGCCTTGGGGTCAAGGTTACAGGGTCATCAAGTTTAAAATGACAGATTGGTCGAATGGCCTATAAGAAAACATCGGACGGCTATAATGCATAATGGGTTTCATAGGGATCATTAAGAAGATTAAATTTGACCAACTAGTTTCTGGTTACCTCTGTTGTCTGGCTCTGTTTATTGGACAACATGAGGTCCGCTGACTTCAACACGGCTTCGCGTGGTTATTTTAAGTTCAATTCAATTTCTGTTTTCACTTTTCATAGTCGCCAAGGTTGATTAACACTCAGTTGCATCAAGTTTTGTGAAAATTGAATGTTTATATCCTCGGTCTGTGTGGAATGCATTGCAGTGAGGGGTGGCTTCCATGGCCTTCCATCTGTTTCCATGCCATATAATGAGCCTGTCCTAATTTCTAGTTGATTTCTCTTTTCACTTTTGGGACCTTTTGGTGTAGCTACACATTTAATGAAGATAATTTTCATGCAAATCCGCTCAGAAACACACTTTTCATGAGGAAAATATATTCAATTCATATAACCGTGAGACTCTGGAAGGGACACCACATGCTTTCCATTCACTGCTTGACCTCCTAACATGTTCTCCTGAGGGACTACTTATTCGTAGCATCTGCGAGATTAGTGTTTATATTTTAGATGGTTTGGGGATGTGCTCTACAAGTGTCTGAAAGAATTCCGGTGAAAAACGGATGTTTTAAGATTTCGTTAGGGCATTTCATCCGACGGCGAGCTGGCTGGTGACACGTGACACCACGCATACATGCAGGCAGTGAATGATTGAGCTTCTTGGTGAGCTGAGCGTCCTTTTTAGTTGGGGTCCAGCTCTGTCCTGGTTACAGCCATTAAAGGCACACACTTAGAGTATTTATTTCATGGACATAATTGTGGGTTTGAATATTGTATAATGATGTTGGGAATGATTCCGAGAATATGGAGATTTTTGCTTCGACCGGCCTCACGCGTTTATTTTAAATTAAATTTGAATTATGTTTTCACTTTCCATCGCCGCTAAAGGCCTAGTAACACCTTGACGTTTTAGCCAGCGATGGCAACGTATTAAAATTTATGTAAAACGCTGGCTTACGTTGAACTTTTGATGTTTTTTTTTTAAATATTCGGACGAATTCATAGCGACTTGGTCTTATGTATAACGCATTAGTAACGGACACAGAACGTTTCGTTGTGTTATAGATAACTTATACCAACGAATGCTGAACCTGTTGTTGGCCTACACAACCTATGCCCAACGATAGTCTAACTTAGGCATAGCGCGTTGCACGCATCGCCGACGATGTCGTGGCGTAGCCTATTAAAAGACTGACACACAACGATTCGAATCGTAACTGCGGTAGAAATGGAATTGTCAACATCGCAGTCACACCTTAGCGATCTTGCCAGCATATGCCGACCTAAGAAAAATGTGTCAAAAACGTTGGGGCACATCAAATACGGGATGAGTAAGTTTGGTATACGTGAGTAGAATGCTAAAGTACGCTATCATACGTCGTAGTAAGTAGAGTACGTCAAGAAATTTTAAACATGTTCAAAATTTTACGATGTACTTGGCGTATGACACATGTTCCGCATGCGATGGGGATATGTTGTACACACGATATGCGGACGCTTACACACGTCCACAAAGGCTACTTATAAGCTACTCATAAGTCAAAACACGTCGCGGTAATGTCTTTTTTACGCGAAACTTATTTCTAACTTATGTTTGAAGTGCTTTGAACCAATTCTTTACGTAGTCCCAACACACATTGACGTATGTAGCCGTATTCCAATGATGTCTTCCAGTCGACAAAAAAAATAAATGAACGTGTTTCTAACTTACAACTGCCATATAAAGACGTGTTCCCAGCGATTTTGGGAATTGGTATATAAAAATGCTGCTCATAAAAGGGAACCCAACAGTGTTTGCGAGTCCTTTTTGAGTCGATGTCCATGTCAGCAGTAACAGTATCAGTATCAGTCATAGTTTGTTCATGTTGGCAGTAGTAGGTGAGTGCGAGAGGGAGGATGTGGGTTATGATGGATCCTCCTTGCGTCCGCGTGTCCACGGGTAGGAGACATCTTTGCACCATTGTTCGAAGTTCTTCGCGGCTAATTTTTTATGGGGCTTTTTCAACAATGAGCTATGGCTTGTTTTTTACCATTTAGGTCTATTCATAACGGGTTGGACAAATTCACAATGAACTAATAATGTGCATAGAGCGCTTCGATAACTTATAGATACGGTATACCAACGAATAATTATCGTGTAGCCGGCGTTCACAAACTATACCCAATGATAGCCTAACTTATCCATATCGTGTGGCAGTTTATCTTTGCCGGTGACGTGGGGTTTGCTATTCATAGGCTGCCACCCAACGATTTAAATGGCTGCATCTCCACTATTGAAAGTAGACGCTTACGCTCAACAATTGGATTTTTTTTACACTCAACGACTTTTAAACGGTACCACTCAACTACTTTCATTGTTTACAATGAACGATTTAAATTGCTGTCACTCGCCTTTGTTTTTTGACGCTGGGGTTTGGAAATTTTAATCGTTTCTATTGAACGTGCTAAATCGCTCAAACTCCACTATTGAAAGTAGACGCTTGCGCTCAACAATTGGATTTTTTTACACTCAACGACTTTTAAACGGTACCACTCAACTGTTTTCATTGTTTACAATGAATGATTTAAATTGTTGTCACTCGCCTTTGTTTTTTGATGCTGGGGTTTGGAAATTTGAAGCGTTTCTTCTGAACGTGTTAAAACGCTCAAACTTGACTATTTTAAATAGACGCTGCCGATGGACAATTGGAATCGTAGCCAAGCTAGACATTGAAGTGTGAACATCCTCGTCATGCCGAACAAAAGTTTGAAGAATGCTGCAAATAAGTGTCCTGGCCGTGGCCGTGGATGCTGACACAAGGACGATCCATTATACCGACGTCTTTCAGCCTATGAGTAACTAAAAAGTAACGTCTGCCGACGTGTGGCAACGATCGCGTAACGTGCCAACAACACGTTAATCATAGGTTAGAAATAAGTTTCTGGTACGCTAAACATTACCTCGGCATGTCTCAACTTATGATTAACTTACAAGTAGCATGTGTTGACGTCTGTCAACGATCGCAGACCGTGCATACAACTTGTGGCCAGCGTAGCGGAACGTGTGAGTCATACGCCGGCATACGTCGTGAAATTTCAAGCATGCAAAAATTTGAGGACAACCGAAAAGTACAACGTTTAAAGCCAGCGTACAACGACGTATGGCAGTGTTTTTCAATGTGCCCTCAATGTTATCAAAACTTACCCATAACGTATTCAACGTGTGCCAGCGTTTTAGAAAAAAAATTCAAAAATCGGCATACGTTGGCTAAAACGTCAAGGTGTGACTGGGCCTTAAGGTTGATTAACACTCGGTTGCATCAAGTTTTGGATCCGAGCTGACCGTCAAACCCGCTCGGGTGTATTATTAATATAGCATTTCAGGCTAGTCCAGGAGATGTATAATAATGGACAGGATCAAGTCAACAGGAATCTTTGTTATCGCAAACTTCTCCAAATGTCTCAAACACATCAGATAGTACTAACACATCAGTTATTAAATATAGGTCATGATATTCAGCCATATTCTCCCTCTCAAACTCTTTTCAAACTTGTTTCACTCTTTCATATTCTTCATCTGCAATAAGACATTTTCCTAACTTGTTGTAAAAACTCATTTTAGGAGGAAGTTTTGTTTCCTTAAATCTTTCAAAGAAATCCACATAATGATTTGGGTAAATGCCCTTTTTAGAGAAAAGAGAAATTCTTTGTCCAAGTCAGCTTCAGTCCTAAAATGACAAGAAAGTATAGGAAAAGAAATGTTTGAAACTAAAGAACTGAGAGGGCTTGCTATATATTTATGTCAAGCAATCTAATATTTGTATTTACACCCATTTCACAAGTATAAATCTGTTTTGTGTAAGAGATGTAATTTTGATCTGTTTTAGGAATTGCTGTTATCTTTCCAGGAGTATTGCTTAGTTCTTTCATTAAGACATGCATGCTGATAAAGACATAAAGACGCTTTGATAAAGATTCTTAAAATTCGATTTCAACGGCAAAGGAATGATAATGAAGATAGATTGCTTTTTGGTATTGCTAATGCTTTTGCTGCTCAGAAAAAAATTGTTATTGATGAAATGAGTTGGTATAATAGTGAATATATTCCTAATCTTAAAACAGAAGAGATGTTGAATAGAAGACTTAACTCAAATAAACCACTAAATATATCATACCTTAAAAGAAGATGTCAACACGTTAAATTGAGCCAAACCACTTACACGTGGAACTTGAGTGTTCTGGAAGGAAAGCCACAACACCTATGGCTCATTTTTAAGAAACCAGATGGAGATATTGCTACTGTGAAGAATAATGTGTTGAGTGATAGCACTAAGGTGAAACAACTTCGAGTTTCTCTGGATGGAATATTTTATCCACGAGATAGATTGGAAATTAATTGGGATAAAAACAATTATGCTGAAACTGACAAGTCTTACCAAAAGGTGTGTGAAAGCAATGGAAATAAAGAACCCATTTTGGAGATGGAAGCATTTTAAAAACTTTATACAATCCACACGATTGAACTGAGCACGCAAAAGGAAACTATAAAGTTTAATTGATTCGCTACTTCCCTCTGCAATGAAAGAGGAGAAAGTGAAGAAGTTGATACATATTGTTTGCTTTTGGAAGAAATAGAATTACAAGTTAATAAAAATAATGGTGTTATGATTAGTTTCACATCAATTTTTGATATATAAATGAGGTGTAAAGTGCCAACTGGGGTATATGTTAATCAAATCAATCTTAATAAACCATCATCTTGTATTCAAAATCAAAAGCCTTGTATGATTGACGTTAACACAATTCAGAGAAAAGGAGCAGTAAGAATTGATGTTTTTCTCACAAGAGAACTAGTGAAAATCTTGAACAATACTGGCTCACTGAAAATTAAAATATCAAAACCAATGTTGAAGAAATATTCGATAAGAGAGACGAGTGGAGGATTTCTCCCATTCCTTTATTTTCTGGTTTAAGTGTGGCAGGAGCATTGACGGATGGTATTTCAGCAGCGGTAAAAACTGAAAACGAAAGGAAGGCTCAAATAAAGCTCAAAAAGAGTTGGAAAGACCTAACAAAGAGTTGGAAAAACAAATTAGTGGAAGTGGTGTAATTGTAGATTTTTCTGAAATACTTTGAAGCCTAACTGATGAAGCAAAATTGTTAGTTGGAGGTATTCTATCTTCTATCGAAAAAGCTGGTGTAAAATTAACTAAAAGGGGTAATGGATTATATCTTTCTATTAAATAAATGAGCATTGATGAGTGGTTTAAAGAATTTGGAAAGAATACAGCATCAAATATAGAACGTGCCAAACATTGTAAAAAAATTAAATATTGGTAATGTAGTTATTTGAATGAGAGAGGAATTAACAAACTTGTCTTAATATACAAGGAATATTATTATGAATTTCAAAGATAATAATGGGAGTAGTTCTCATTGGGTTTGCAGTTATAATAATCTGGGTAAATATTATTTTGATAGTTATGGTCTTCCACCACCTGTTGAAGTAATGCAATTCTTACAGAATGGTGTTTATCAAACATTTCATTTCCAGGAATTAAATTCCAAGTGTTGTGGTCAATGATGTCTACATGTGTTATTTAAACTCAACAATAATAAAAAAAATTATGAAGTTATTTTTAATCTAATATAAATTACTTATGTTGGAAAAGATGGTTCTACCTTTGGTCTAACCCAATAGTTAGGTATTGATTTGTCAAATTATTATACAAAGGCAAAGGCTGAATGACAGAAATATAGGACAACAAAAAATATTTAAATGAAAAAAATGCTTATAAATTAATAGATTATCCTTGCCCTTCAGATACAAATGACTTGGTGAGATTAAGTGATTTATTACAACATAAATCCTGAAAAAAAACTGCTGTGCATTCCAAAGATACAGAAATGTTGATTTTTATCTCAAGGTCAAACAGAATTCACACTTCTACTTGAAATTATATTTTATAAAGAAGGACCAAATAATTTTTTTATGAGAATAGAACCTTGAGGATATGATAAGAATGATTCATGGTATAATTGGTCATTTAAAATAAACCTAGAATACCTGAAAGAATTAAATCAGTCTCGTAAGGAAGAATATTATCCACTTGGTGCCGATAATTAAATTTGTGGAAGCAGTATAAGGAAACAACAAATAAAAAAATTTTATGATGCTAAAATCAATAACAACCTTACCATAGTTTATATGATGAAAACACAAAGAACAGGATTAAATATAGTCAGTAAGGGAATACAAACTGATTTAACAATAGGAAGATGGGGAGGTACCTGTCATCAGATATTTCTGATGCATAAGTGACAGCAAGAAGGCTTCAAGAAAATTATCATTTCTGTGTCCAAGCATACCTGCAAGAAAAGGGTATTCGGTATTTTAATAAATATGTTCTACAACAAAAGAATGGGGGATTTTCAATTAAAGATTGGCTTTACGCTGTTGTTGATAAACCAACAAGTTTGGATTTAACTAAAATGTGAAATAATGAAAAGGTTTTAAAGTTGATAAAATATATAGCTCTTTTAGAAATTAAGAAGAAATTTTCTTGGTTTCCTGCTGTGAAAAAAAATATTTTGGATACAGGAATATCAAGAAATGCAGATTAATATATGTATGATATTCTATGGGGTGAAAGTAGTTCAAGGGTAGTAAGGGATGAGGAAAGAATTGTAGAAAATGAGACAAGGGAGAAAGAGGAGATTGAAAAAAAGGAGAGGGAGAAGAGAGAGAAGGAGGCAAGGGAGAAAAGGGAGAGAGAGAGAGAGAGAGAGAGAGAGAGAGAGAGAGAGAGAGAGAGAGAGAGAGAGAGAGAGAGAGAGAGAGAGAGAGAGAGAGAGAGAGAGAGAGAGAGAGAGAGAGAGAGAGAGAGAGAGAGAGAGAGAGAGAGAGAGAGAGAGAGAGAGAGAGAGAGAAAAGAGAAAAGAATGAATAAATGTATAAATATGGAAACCAGTGAGATTAGAAAAAGATTGGAGGTATTACAGAAAATAAATCAATCTCAACACACTGAGGAGGAAAAGAAAGAATTGACAAGTCTATTAAAAATATATGCTCAAGAGTATTAACCTCAATTTTAGGGAGTAGATTTAAATGAGAAAGTGGATATAAAGAAGAGAAAGAAGGAAAATATTATATTATTGATGAGGTTGGTGTTATTGACTTTGGTTCACGTTTTACATATTTTTTTTAAATAAATGGAGGAGAGAGTGAATTTGTTTCTGAGGATTCTTTGTTTTAAAAATTAAATGTTTAAATTTACCAACACTAAAAATATCTCATGTTAAAATAAAAAAATAATAGGGTTATTCAAAAATGGATAAGTTTGGTGTGTGGCTTTAAAAAGAGTAATTTCTTCTCCAAATAAAAATGTCGGGGAGATATTCAAAAGTTTTTAGCAGGGAGTAAATTTATTACAACTGGAATACCAGGGGAATTATATCTACCAGGGTATTCGCTCTGTGGTCAGGGAACAAACTTGGACAAAATATGAGATGAGGCGAACAATCCTAAACCTTGGTCTAAACCTCTAAATATGGTTGATGAAGTGTGTATGAAGCATGATATTAATTATGGAAATAGCATGATGTTAAAAGAAAAACACAAAGCAGTTCGAGAAATGTACAATTTGTCTTTGATGTAAAATCCAACCTTGAGAGAAAAAGTTCATATGTTCATCGTGAAGAAGATGATAAGTGCTAAACTGAGACTTGGTCTTGGTTCTCAAAATACTATTAAACTCGGATGATGTCATGAACATTGAAGAACAATTAGCCAATGAATTCCATAAACCAATAACCACAAAGTTTAAAAGAAGGAAGGTTTATTCCAAAGAAGTTGATTCAATCTGCTCCACTGACTTGATTGGACTCAAGAATGATAAGGGGAGCAAGTATGCTTTAACTGTTATTGATTTGAGGAGTAGATATACATAGGTTGTTCCTTTGAAAAACAAAAGAGGTAATACTCTTATGTTAGCCTTCCAAAAGATATTTAATAAAAGCAAGAGAAAACCAAATAAATAGTGGAGTGATGAGGGAACCGAGTTTTACAACCAAATATTTATGAATTTTCTGAAAGAATAACCGTACTACATTATAGAGCACCTTTAATGAAGGAAAGGTGGTTGTTATTGAGCATTTTTATTGCACTTTCAAAGAGAAACTGTATTTTAAGAAAAATCACTCAACTCGGTTCTCAACAATGTGTATCTTTAATTCAGGACATTGTAGGTAATTACAACAACACAGTTCATTCCTCAACAAAATCAAAATCATGAGACATTTACAAAATTGGATTATGAAAGGGAGATTAATCTGAGAAATCCAAAATTTAAGATTGGTGATGTTGTAAGAATATAATCGTTGGAAATCAAACTTTAAAAAAGGTTATACTAAGCAATGGACAAATGAACATTTTTTAAATTGTTGTAATAGATACAGTTCCTTGGACTTACAAATTATATTACTTAAAGGGAGAAGAAATCTTGGGTTCACTTTTATTCCCAAGAATGACAAAAGACAAAGATGATAAAAAATATATTTACTCCACCCTCACAATTCACATCCACACACCATATCTACATCCATACTCCCTCATACAATGATTAGTTTATTGGTTCCCCACACACAATGCATTTATTTAATTAAAAATTCAACCCCTTCTTTGTCTCCACCCACACAAGCTACACCCATGCAAGCCACGTCCACACAAGCCACACCTATATACCCCATTATCCCCTCCCCTTGTGTGCCCCCACTCTTGTCCCATCTCCTTCCCCATTCCACCCTCCACCCTTCCCCACACATGCATGGGGAGGGGCAGAGGGTGCGATGGGGGAGGGGGTGGGTCACTGGTGATGGCACACTTCCCCTTTCTTTTCCCTTTATTCTCTTCTTGTAATTTAAAATTAAATAACTATAAACCAAATGGATATAATTAATACTTAAAACATACAATATATTACACGTAAAAATATCTAAAACAGATTTTATTTTCGAATGTTTGTTTGAATGAGAGTTATGGGTCTTGAATCACCTGAATGTTTATTTCCTGTTAAAACACACAAAGGCATCAATATTATATTACACACATGTGAATACCTAAGAAGGTTCTGGAATTAAAAATACCTGTATACCTGGAATACCTGTATTATCAATAAATAAATAAATCATAACTCTATTATATTAGTTTCAGTTCGGGAATTGAATAATTAATTACCTGTCGTAGTCTCTGATGACAGTTTGGAACAAGAGGCAACATATCTGCACTTTCTTCATGATTGACACTGTAAATGCAGCAAACACAGAGTTCAAGAGAATAAAAAGTGTGTTTCAGTAAACAGGCAGTCTCAATTAACATCATCATATTTTGTTATGCATACTACCTTTCACGGAAATCTTAAAAAAAACGTTGAAAAATTGGTTAAAATCTGTGATGTCCATCTCGGAGGTAGGTTATTACCTTCACAAACTTTGTTGCAAAGGTTATGTTTTGATCGCTGTGTATTTATTTATTTATTTATTTATTTGTGAATATGTGTGTTTGTTTGTTTGTTTGTTTGTTTGTTTGTTATTCGCATAACTCCAAAAGTATTGAACTGAATCGCAGAAAATTTGGTGGGATGATTGGTTATTATCCGAGGACCATTTGATTAGATTTTGGGAGCGATCGGGTCAAAGGTCAAGGTCAAGGTCATGAAAAGGTCAAAATCGTCTTTTTACCATAGCGCGGTCAATTTGTATCCAATTTGCATGCAACTAATGCCAAAATGTTCAGAATTCAATGCCCCATCTTATGATATGTGACATGACTCAATGACATAATAACCGTTATTAGCGGTTGGGAGTCAAAGGTCAGGGGGGTCACTACATTGCAAAATGTGCGGTTTTAGTCATAACATGGTCAATTCTTATCCGATTTGCATGAAACCAACACCAAAATGTTGACTGTTCTGTTCCCCACACTCTAATATAAATTACAAAATTAAGAGTACAAAGGTCAAGGTCGAGGTCATGAAAATGTCAAAATCGTAATTTTTGTACAATGAATGTTTGTTTGTTCACAATAAATAACTTATTTAGAAAAACAGAAACTTGTGTGTGCTAAATGCCCCTAAAATGCCAGAAAATAATTTCTTATAATGTGACCAGTTGTCATCAGATTGACTTGACACCGACACCCAAAAAGGTCAGGGAGTTCATACAGAAATTGTACAATGTACGTGAATCTGTGTCAAACAGCAGGAAATTTAATGTGTTTAAGCCATCATAACACACATGAGATGGCAGATATGGTATGGGATTAAATACCCTCACAATCAACGGTTTCTGGGGGGGGGGGGCGCAAAATGTAGCATTGGCAAAGGTATGCGCTCTACTGAGTGCCCGTTCTAGTTAATCCATACATTTAGGTCGTTGTGAAAGTCTTGATGAACTAACTGAAATTGTGTCAGGACCACAATCAGAGCTTTCCATTCCTTGTGGAGATCATTAGCATAACAAGCCACCTCCTCAATGAGTGAGTTTGAAATGCTGCAATAAACAGGAAAATAAATAATTCGTTATATAATTAATCATATACAATCAAAATGAAGACCAGTTACTGCACCATAGTTCCAATATGGAAGCCAGACTTATCAATACACACACAGACACAAACACACCCACATACACACACGCACGCACACAAACACACACACACACACACACACACACACACACACACACACACACACACACACACACTTTTGAGGAATTAATCATATACAAGGCTTTCATGAACAGTTTAATAGTGTGTGAAACAATGCTGTAATAAAATGGAAAATAAATAATTAGTGATATAATTAATCATATACAAGGCTTTCATTAACTGTTTCATCGTGTATGAAACTTACCAATGTTGTGATGGGTCGTTATATTCTTCATCAGAGGAAAGATGGTAAAAAAACAAATTCTCGTTCATCTCACTGCTTTTTACAATGCAAAAAGTATTTTGATGAAGTGAAACAGTCTAACAGTATTTTGGGAAAATACTGGGTGTGATTGAAAAAGAGGAAAAAGAACAATGCGTTAAGTCTGTCTGGGAAAATTTCCACATTTTGGAGGCTTTCATTAGCCCAAAATGACATGCTCAGCCAAGAGTATTAAGAGAGGTATGTCATTTATCTGCTCAACAAAGATAAATAACCAAGAACCAAGTTAAGATAATACTTGATGTTGATGAGTGTTATAAGACAATTAAGTTATTCCCGAAAATAAAATGTAAACAAATATTTATGGGATCTCTATTTGACTCCTCAATTTGGTTAAAGAAATGATCATAGGAAAGGAAGGTGAAGCCCTAGCCCCGCAGGGGAGTATTGTCAAAAGGGAAGTGTTTGACGAAGTAATGTGTTTCCAGTTTGAAAAGGATAAATATGAGTGAGTGTTACTGAGTGAATATTGCGATTCAGTCGCAATATTCACTTTTGAAATCAACAGCTTTGAAATAAACTTCCTGACTCTGACTTGTTCAGCCAAGCCTGAAGTCTTGCTTTTATGTTCTTCTCATCTCAATTCATACAGGAAATGCATGAGTAATTTATAGTCTTTCCACCATTTTAAGGCAGATTCAACTTTCTTCCGACTGTGCAAACTTTGCTCAAGGAACTTTAATATATCATGGGCAGGAATACACGAATGATGCCCTGAGGGCAGTTCCGATTTGATGCCCATTAATGATAATAGAATCCCCTTCTCAGTCACCGATGCTCTCCTCATCTTCGCTGTCTGGGAGCTCATGGTCTCTCTTCTTTGGCGCATCTGCACTGTATGACAAAGCTTTTACCTTGTCATCACTTAAAACTGATTTTGCACTTTCTCCTGGTGACACAGATGAACACCCCATTGGTATTAACAAATCAGTCCTTGCTTCACTACTTGGTTTGCAAAGCTATAGGGATTGAAGATGCTTCGATGGTAGGGACAGGGAGATCATCCGTTTGAGATGATCTGGTAGACTTGTGCTTGAGTTCACTATCTGCATCTTCTGTGGACATAGTGGCAGCACTCAAGACCTCAGTCAGTGCAGGTAATGCCTCAGTCGCTTGTAAGACCGGTACCTTCTGCCTGTCTGTCATGACAAGAAGGGGTTCTGCAGTAACTTTTGAAGCTTCAGTGGTGATCCTTTCATGCAGAACTGCTGTCATGGATGCATTAATCATCGAGTTATTATGAATCCTCATTTCAGTTGTTGGTTTGTCTGGATGTACTGTGTTAGTGACAGACATCTCAGTCTCATTTGACTCTGACAGGTCAGGAGATGCCACAGAGTCATTCTTCATTACCATGCCAGGTTTGTTCATAGATAACACTGAACAACAAAAATTTTTTACTGGAGATGTGTAAAGTGATTTAGACTAATTTGGGTACGCTGATTTCAAAAATCATAACCGTTTTGCTGTATCACGTCAGGATTTTCAGTAACAGAAATATTCCCATTGCCTAGAAGTCAGGATTTCAATGAAATTTACAAAAATTCATTTATTCATTTATTTCATCATGAATGCTTCAAAATTATAGAAATTACAGAAAAACTCCACTAGAATGTAATTAAAAATGCTTTAGGCATTTGGCTTTGCGTTTGTGCTGCTCTGTGTCAGTTTCACGATGCAGGAACCAGCAGAAATCGCCCATCATGTTTGGGTTGTGCCGCCCTTGGTAACGCGTCTCCATGAGTGAAATCTCTTGGTGGAATCGCTCGCCGTGCTCGTCCGAGACTGCTCCCAAGTTGTCAGGGAAGAAGTTCAGGTGCTGGTGTAGGAAATGGATTTTCAGGGACATCCTGGAGCCAAGTTTCCTGAAGGACTCCAGCAGCTGCTGCACTATTTCTTCATAGTTGTCCGCGTGCTCGTTCCCCAAGAAGTTGTCCGTCACAGCTTTGAAGCTCCTCCACGCTGCCAGCTCTTTGGGGTTTAGAGTTGTCGGAAATGTTTCGTCCTTCATAATCTGTCGGATTTGCGGTCCAACAAAGACACCAGCCTTGATCTTGGCCTCCGACAAGGTGTTGCCAAACTTTTCCTTGAGGTATAAAAACCCACGCCCATTCAGATCCATTGCCCATACAAAACTTTTCATCAAGCCGAGCTTTATGTGGAGTGGTGGAAGGAAAACCTTGGCTGGGTCGACAAGGGCGACATGCTTCACGTTGTGTCGACCAGGTACATGCTCTTTTCGCTCTTCCCAATCTTTCTTCGTCCAGTGATTCTTGTCGTCTCTGCTATCCCAGAGACAAAGGAAGCACATATATTTCGTGTAGCCTGACTGCAGCCCTAACAACAGTGCCACCACTTTCAAGTCTCCGCAGATGTGCCAGTTGAAGTCATTGTACTTGATGGAATCAAGCAGCTGCCGCATAGTCTCATAGGTCTCTGTCATGCCGAACGCGTGAGCCAGTGGGACTGATGGTTTCTCGTTGCCATTGTGGAGCAAAACAGCCTTCAAGCTGTTCTTCCCCGAGTCGATGAAGAGGCGCCAGTCTGCAGGATCGTGATCACACCCAAGTTCTTTCAACAGACCGTTGATGTCACTGCAGAATGTCATCGTGTCTTTCCATCTCAAAGAACTCAGCCATGTCTCTGTGACGTGCTCTGAACAAGGATATCTTGTTGTTAGGTTCAAGTAGATTCCACTGCTGCAGCCTTGATCCAAGCAGCTCTGCCTTCGCCTTTGACAGCGAGAGATCTCTTACAAGATCATTTAAGTCTCCCTGGTTCAGAAGGTGTGATTCGTGAGTGTCGGGTTCAAAAGGTTCATCATCACCATCCTCTTCACCACTGCTTACAGCTATGTTCTGATCAGCTGGAGGTGTTGGAACGGGGTTCTCGTCATCATGAGGCACAGGTTTACGAGCAGAGACGCAGTCAGCGTACTTGATGTGACCTTTATTCTTCTTGTTGAAGCCGGCGATGCTTGTGCAGCAGAAATAACAATCATCATGATGATTCTGCGGCTCACGCCATATCATGGGCACCGCAAATGGCATGCTCGCGCGCTTGCCCACCAACCACTGAGTCAAGGTTGTGTGACAGCTTGTGCAGCAGATGTGTGGTGCCCAGCTCTGTTCTTGGTCCCCCACCTTACACCCGAAGTAGTGAAAGTAGGCGGCCTTCATTTTCACTGCTGTAGATATACTTCGCTGTTGATCTTTTTTGGTATACCGACCACAGACATAACAGAAGTTGTCAGGATGATTGGTACAGGAACGCCTACTCATCTTTATCTGAAAGAAAGAAATATAACACAAGTTAACAACAATTGTACGAAATAGACATGTTAAAGACATATGTAAATTTCATTGAAATCCTGACTTCTAGGCAATGGGAATATTTCTGTTCCTGAAAATCCTGACGTGATACAGCAAAACGGTTATGATTTTTGAAATCAGCGTACCCAAATTAGTCTTAATCACTTTACACATCTCCAGTAAAAAAAAAATTTTGAAATTTGTTGTTCAGTGTAATCTATCTTTCTGTTCACTCAACAGGTCTTTGGGTGCATCTGCCAACAGAGACTTCCCATGATTTGTAACTTGAGGAACAGCATCTTCCTCATCTTCCATTTGCACCAGTTTGGTCACAATTTCTGTCTCCTCCAAAACACTCGACTTTGCAGATTGCTTCAAGTCCTTGTCAGCTGCATCTTCAACGTCAGTGTGATCAGCAGTCCCTTTATCTTCTGGTTCTGATTTTCTCTTCTGTGCTCTCTTCCCCTTCCCTACCCTCACTATCTACCATTGATCTTCAGCGTAAGAAGGGCCAGGGATGAGAAGACAATACAGAAGCTTCTGGAATGACACTTGTCTTTTCCTTCGGCTTGCCAGGGTACCAAGGAGTAGACACTTCTTTTAAGATAGTGCGGCAGTCTGCTCTCATGTGATTATTTGCCTTACATACTAAACAACAAGGCTCATTCGTCATATAAAATATATTGTACCTCTTCACTTCAAAAGGAATAACAAAGGATCCTTCACATTCCGTGTCATTTCTCAACTCGATTCAGACCTGTCTTTTGAAAGACAGGATATGACGTAGAGCAGGCTCATAATAACTGAGAGACACTGGCCTGATAGGTGGTCTTAGCATTCCCAATCACTCCAGGAAAGGCACATTTACATTATCGGCCATGAAAGGAGGTATGTTTGACAAGGTGATCCATCTACCAAGACTCGAGAGCGGTTCAACTTTTATGAAGAATCAGCTTCGGATTTAAGGAAGAACACGGCCCTTCCATACATTTTCGAGGCTGCAACTATTGTTGATGGACCATCATTAGCCATTGCCTTTACATATGCTTCCATTTGGATGGCTTGCCCCATCTCACATTTCACTCCATGCTTCCTTGTCAACACCTGAAATGGATGTGCAGAGCTGCTCACACTTGCTTGGCCAGAACTGCTTGCAGCAACTCCAGCCCTTTTACGATTCACAGGCATGTTTATAGAACCTAAATATATATTTTACAAACAAAACTGTTCATGAAGTTTTGCTAATGTAATAAAGGAAAGTGTACTTAACCTGAAAGAAAACAAACGTTGAAAAAAAACACGTTTTTAAGAAGCCAAACCAAACATTGAAAAACACGATTTTTAAAAAAACTCGTTCGAAGCAAACAATACTCAGCTCATTCACAATCTTGTGCTATTTAGCATGGTAAATGGAAATTAAGCAAAAAAAACAAAAGGAATTCAAAACAATATTTTATCAATTACACCACAAGTCGGGCATGGCAAACTAGCCCGACGTGGGCACGTCCGCACCGTGCAGCTCGGCCTCAGAACAAAAGATCAAATTAAACAACTAAAACATTAAAATAAAATAAACAAATGAACCAACTCAGTTCAGATCACCAAAACAAAGCAAAAATACTAATAGAACCGGAGTAGGATGAATATAATGATGAACAGTCAAAGCAACTCGAGGAGCAGCGAAAATATGTGGCAACTCGTAGTAGTAGTTTAAAGTGTTCTGTGGTCTAACTGCTTGCTACAGCAATATTTGCAACAATGAAATAGTCGATGCATGAAACAAAGCACCATGTGGTGTAATTATAATGACTTGGTATAAATGAATTGGTCCGAATACTGCACTGCAGTAAACTCACAACACACACAATCACCTCAATTTAAATCGGCATTAATGTTTTGTAAGTTAAATTTTGAAGTCACTCATTTTAAACAAAGTCTCCAATAAAAGATTGAATCCTTCAATATATTTTGAAAAAGGTTATTAACTGTTCAACTTGAAACCCATGTGAATTAGTGTGTTTTGAATGTGCTAGTTTAGTTTATATCGAAACATTTGATTTCACAAAACCAGGAAATATTATTACTGGGCCGGGTATCAGTGGCGAGCACGACCGCGAGAGGGAGCAGTAGAGTCAGCTCCACCGAACAAACCGGAATTGAGGTCGTGCCTTTTAGGTCAGGTATGGGAGCATGTGCCAGAACAGCGCGTCGCTGCGTCCACTTTCCGCCGGTACTCCGGGGGCCTCCGTCTGGCCATCCCCCAGGCAGATGCCAGGCCCATCCCCATCTCCTTGAGATGATGGTCAACCTGCTGCAACCATGAGGCACGTGGTCGGCCCACTGGCCTCCTCCACTCATGAGACTCCCTCGCTGAGAGAATCTGGTGAGCAGGATCAGCGTCAGGAAAACGAGCCACATGTCCATACAGCCGCAGCTGACGCTCACGGACTATGCAGGTAACAAATCTCATCCGAGTCTCTCTCAGCAACCGCTCGTTGGACACAAAATCCGACCAGCGATAGCCAAGGATTCTCCGAAGAGACCTGGTACCAAAGGAATTAAGTCTCCGTCTCAGATCCTTGGTCAAAGTCCAAGTCTCGCACCCATAGAGCAAGACTGGAAGTACCAAGGACCTGAAGACTCGGACTTTCGTCCTCCCGCACAGGTACCGGCAGCGCCACACCCCATGATCCAGTGAATCCATGACTCCCCAGGCCCGACCCAGACGTCTATTGACCTCCGGCTCACAACCTGCGGAGACATGAATATCACTGCCAAGGTAAAGTGAATCTATCCACGACCTCAACATCCTCACCACAAACAGACACAGACAGGACAGCAGCATCCAAGATGTCACCGAAAGCCTGGATCTTTGTTTTGACCCAAGAAATCCGTAATCCCAACGGCTCCGACTCCTCATTCAGCACCTCGAGGGCCCCCAAGAGGATGTCTAAAGTCTCCGCAAAGATGACTGCATCATCTGCAAAATCAAGGTCCGAGATCTTGACATTGCCAAACGATGCACCGCAACTTGATCTCTCCGACATCCTCCCAAAATCCAGTCCATACAAGTGCTGAAAAGTGTGGGGGCAAGTACACATCCCTGACGAACTCCAGTAACAACTGGAAATAAGTCAGAGGCGGTACCACCACACTTCACAGCACTCTCAGTACCAGAGTAGAGTTCAGACATCAGATCGATCAGTTTCGGTGGCACCCCACGAAGACCAAGAATCCTCCAGAGGACATCCCGATTCACTGAATCGAACGCTTTACAGAGATCAACATAGGCTGCAAGCAGCCCTGCCGAAACTCTCGTCTGCGTTCAGTGAGGACACGAAGAGCAAGGATACGGTCAATCGTTGACCTCTTTGGTGTAAAGCCTGACTGCTCTGGACGCTGGTGCTCAAGCAGATGGTGGCGAACCC
The DNA here is from genome assembly GCF_056783735.1 of Eptatretus burgeri. Taxonomy (NCBI): domain Eukaryota; kingdom Metazoa; phylum Chordata; class Myxini; order Myxiniformes; family Myxinidae; genus Eptatretus; species Eptatretus burgeri. Next base: position 17,756,189 of record NC_140978.1, read on the forward strand.
TATCAAGAATTATCCGAGCAAAGACCTTGCCCGGCACTGAGAGCAGCGTCACCCCTCGGTAGTTGTTGCAGTCTTGGCGATCACCCTTCCCCTTCCAGAGAGGGACAACAAGGCCCCTCTTCCAGTCAGTTGGGATGATGCCTGTGTTCCAGGCAGAGCACAAAACTGCATGCAACGACGCGAGTGCAGCATTTCCACCAGCCTTGAGAAGTTCAGCATGGATGCCACAGATCCCTGGAGCTTTGCCCCGTTTCAACTGGTTCACCGCAGCCCGTGTTTCCACAAGCGATGGTGGACCACAGTTGATTCGAGGGTCAGCAACAGGGATTGTAACACCCTTGACGTCCAACTCGACAGCTGGGGGATCAGCCTGAGCCACAACCGCTCAAAGTAACCGGCCCAGCGGGCCTTCACTTCAGACTCCTCTGTCAAGAGCCACCACCACTCTCTCCTCGAACTGCAGTGCTCCGAGGGATGGGCTTGGATGAACGTAATGCGCGAATTCCCCTGTAAGCGGCACGAGAATCACCTGTCCACAGGTCATGCTCTACCCCTCACAGATTCCTCGCACATAGGCCTCCTTGTCCACCCTCAGTGCACGTACAGTTTTACGGCTCAGCTGCCTGAACAGGTCAGCGCTGCCATTCAGCCTGGCCCTGCGACTCTGGTCAATGGTATCCAGTGTCCCTTGAGAGACAAAATTCTTCTTTGCCCTGCGGTGAACTCCAAGGCATCCACCGGCAACATCAAGGACGGTGGTCTTGAAGGTGCTCCACAACTCTTCAGGCAAACCCAAAGCACCCAGACCCCCCAAGTGTCCACTCAGCCTGTTCGCAAACTCCTCAGCTACTCTCTCATCCCTGAGCTTGGCAACATCCAGCCTAGGCTGGGATGGTACCATTCTCCAGGATTTAAGGTGCAGCTTTAGAGTTGCTACAACAAGCCTGTGGTCAGTATTGAGGAACTGAGCACTCCGGTAGACCCTGCAGTTCTGGATCATCCTCCAACGACCGTCAATGAGGACATGGTCAATCTCCTTTGCCACACCGCCAGCGTTGGAATACCAAGTCCAGCGATGAGCTTGCGGGCGCTGAAACCATGAACCAGCCACCCTAAGTCCATGACTTCTTGCAAAGTCAAGGAACTTAGTGCTATTCTGGTTCATAGTTCCTGACCCATGGGGACCAACACACACCTCATAACCATCCCTATCAGTTCCAGTCGATGCATTGAAATCCCCCAAGACTAGAAGTGTATCTCGTCTGGGGCACTGATCAACCACAGACTCGAGTGTGGCGTAGAATGCATCCTTCACGGTAAGATCACTCGCCTCAGTCGGAGCATAAATAGAGACCAGGGAAATGACACCTAAGGAGTGACGAATCCTTAATCTCATAATACGCTCGTTGACCGGTGTTACCTCAATTATCATTGGGGTCAGCTTATTGGACACAGCTACAGCAACTCCTTGGGTATGGTAACCATCAGAGCGACCAGACCAATAGTAGGTGTAACCACCCACCATTATCTCGCCGCAATCCGGTCTCCGAACCTCAGAGAGAGCTGCAATCCCGATGTCCAAACGCTTGAGCTCAGATGATAACAGAGACAGGTGATCATCCTCTCTTAGGGACAGGACATTGCAGGCACCCACCCGAAGGGACCGCCTCAGGTTAACCCAAGGAGACCGCCGTCTGGTGGACGACACCTCAGCACCACTCCGACACACTCTCCCGCAATCTGACCCAGGGATGTTACCCCGTGGTTTCCCTCCTATCAAAGATTGGGGGTCCCAAAGGCTTTGCCCCAATCCCATCATCCGGTGAGCTGCCCTGCGAAGGGAAGCTGCAGAGGAGGTACTCCCACGGAGTGGGTTTTCAGATTTTTTTGCGTTTTTGCGTTTTGCGGAATGAAGCGTTTTACGGTGGCTGGAGTGCAAATCCTGCCACCAACCTCCTAATAAGAAGTAACCCAACTGCAGGAGGACGTCCGCAGACACAGTTGGGCACTAGATATGGATGGCCGTTGGCTCACAAGGAGCTCCTCCGCCCTTTGACAGGTTTTGTTTTTAATCCTGCTGGGTGTCCATATCCAAACACCCTCCTCACCAGAAAACCTGGTGGGGGAGACGGTTTAGTCGCCGACAACCCGACCATGGAACAGGTTAGTACAGGTTTACATGGTACCTGTAGCAGGTCACAGATCGAACCTGACCTGACAAGAACAAACCGGAATGTAAAACAAACCGGAATGAAACCGGAATATAATGACTTGGTATAAATGAATTGGTCCGAATACTGCACTGCAGTAAACTCACAACACACACAATCACCTCAATTTAAATCGGCATTAATGTTTTGTAAGTTAAATTTTGAAGTCACTCATTTTAAACAAAGTCTCCAATAAAAGATTGAATCCTTCAATATATTTTGAAAAAGGTTATTAACTGTTCAACTTGAAACCCATGTGAATTAGTGTGTTTTGAATGTGCTAGTTTAGTTTATATAGAAACATTTGATTTCACAAAACCAGGAAATATTATTACTGGGCCGGGTATCAGTGGGCCAGAACGAAACGCTTGTGCCCATATTTGGGGCGAAGCCAGCACACCAACGTCCAGAGAAACCCCGCCTAGCACACTGGACTCCGCCCATGTACGTGCTGACACGCACGCGTGCAATGGTGCCGGTGGGTGATGGTGGAAGGAAGCGAAGGCAGGTGTTGTTGTCGTTGTGGATGTAGTAGTAGTTGTTGTTAAAAGATCTAATAAACCTAACTATACAATAATTCGTAGTGCACACATGTAATTCCCATTAGACAAAGGGGGGATTCTAACTCTAAACACATCTAAACTCTAAACATCGAAATAACTAAGCTTAGGGACTCTGGCTGTTTGTGTGCAGAAGGTTTCAAAATCTGCAACAATATTATCCCAGGAATTACTCTCTCTCTTTCTTTTCAGATTTTGTGATGTATTATTATGTTTTTTATTGGTTCACGAAAAAATATTTTCACGAAAAAAATAAGTGACCACTATATTCGTTATTGTTGTGTGTCTATCAGTCTGCCTGTCTGTGTGTCAGTCTGTCTGTCTGTTGGGTAGTCGATCCAGTCGAAAAAAAAAAAATTTAATTTTTAAATTTGTTCTACCCTTATTATCAGTTTTTCCGTCGATATGTTTGTTGGGTAGTCGATCTCGTCGAAAAAAAAAAATTCCAAAAATGTTTTTTTTGAGATTTGTTCTACCCTTATTATCAGTATTTAAAATGGGGATTTCAGTGAATACAATGGTGATTTCGATGAAACTTGGTTGGTAGGTTCATACCATGACCTAGTTGTGTGCAAATGAGAACGGTTACTATGGACACCACTGTTGCCTAACAACGGGACTTTGAAATTTTTGAAAAATCATAAAAAATAAATTTTTTAGAAAATCAAAAATCGGGCCACGAGCGACTGTGGGCAGTACATTCAGCCATATTGTCAAAAACTTCCAGCCGAATCCTATGAAAACTGTCGGAGAAGATAGACTTTGAATGAACCCTGGTCGAAAACAATAAAAAAACGAAGTTCGTTATATCTCAGAGACTATGAGTCAGATATACATGAAACTGGTATGGTAGGTTCATGGTATGTCCTAGTTATGTGTGAGAAAGAACCGTTGCTATGGACCCCTCCGTTGCCTAGCAACGGCCGAAAAACCTCTCAATGTGGGGGTATTTTAACGAAAAAACAATCTGCAGCATTAACCCTTGAAGCGAGAATCATGAATTTTCTTGTGCTTAATCCTCACGTCATTCCCCATCGAAAGGGCCCATCATATCAGGTTCTATTGGGTAGGCGACTACCCATGTCCGCCAACCGCCTTGTCTGTCTGTCTGTCTGTCTGTCTCTCCCGAGCATAGCAAAGTGGGTTTTGATCCTATCCTGACAAAATTTTGGTGGGAGGTTTATATCATGATCTGGTTGTGTTTTCCTGAGAATGGGTGTGGTGCGCCCATTATGGGCGGAGCCACGAGCGAAAAACATGTGTTTTTAGGGGGTAGCCGATTTCAATTTGCATCTTCTCCTCGGGGGTTTATCAAATCTGGCAGGGGTTTCGGTATTTGGTTAGCCCAATGGCACTTGCATTGCCCCACAGAGCTAGATTTTTCATTTTTGTCACAAGGTCAAGGCCACAAGGTCATGAACTTAGAAAATTGCGAATTCTGTTTTTAGGGGGTAGCCGATTTCAATTTGCATCTTCTCCTAGGGGGTTTGTCGAATCTGGCAGGGGTTTCGGTATTTGGTTAGCCCAATGGCACCTGCATAGCCCCACAGAGCTCGATTTTTCATTTTCGTCCCAAGGTCAAGGTCACAAGGTCACAAACTTAGAAAATTGCGATTTTGACATAAAAATCATACGACCGCCCAAACTTTGAGAGTGAGGATGGCAATATTTTTTATGCATAATCTGGAGGTCATTCCCCACCTAAAGTCTTGAAACCATTTTGTTCTATCTCGAACACCTTGCCTGTGGCGCCCCCTTCAACTTTGTTTTTACGCTGATTTCATCAAAGTATGGATAATCCGATGAGTGTGAAATGCCATATAGCCTATATGATGTTATATTGTTCCTGGAATGTTCCAGAGGAAGTTTTGCACCAAAGGTTATAATCCTTGACCATTGACCTTTAAAGGTCACAAAGGTCAAATTTTCAAAGTTGTGGGAATCGAACCGGGTTTTCGAACTTCTTTGACGAACTAACTCCAATAAGCTATAGCACGTATCCTGTTTCCTTACTTTAATGTACACAACATTGTTTTGTGACCTTTAAAGGTTATGGAAAGGTCAAATTTTGAAAGTTGTTGAACGAAACCGGGTTTTCGACATTTTGCAGCTCATAACCTGTCACTCGTACCACATCATGTTGGTCATTTTTATATCTTGGTCAAACATTATCACATTGTCTCATCCTTGACTTCTGAAACAATCTACATCGTCAAATACCGCTCGTGAACCATCGTCGTCTTCAGACTTGTTATATTTTATTTTGTATGATAAGTCGAAGCTCATGGAGGTGCTCAAACAAACAATAAATTAGCGCCCAGCAGAACAAAAGGAGCAGTACAAATAAACAGGGAAAACACTAACAGCAGGGTTGAGGGATAAAATAGAGGAAGAACTGGATAATTAAGGGACGTGGGAGCAAGGGGAGGATACACAGGATGGACAAGAAGGAAAAATTGCAAACTTGGAAAGAGGTAGGCTTGGGAAGTGGGTGGGGGGCGGGTGGGCATTAATAGCTGTCTTGAAATCCTGGAGGGAAGAAAATTTTTGAAAACAATGTGAAAGTTGGTTCCAAAGGCAGGAAAAAGAGGAACGAGTGAGTGGTGAGGAGTGATTCTGGATTTGGTGAGTTTTACCAAAAGGGAGTTACTGGCAGACTTATGTTTACCCCGCATGCAAAGTGAAAAGTGGCGTTAAGCAAATGGCTCGTGTCCATCCATATGTCTATCTTATCAGTTTCTGATTGTCAGTTTATGATGGAGGAACAACTTATATCAATTGAATGTTATACTTGAACATAAATTGGAATATGAAATGGAAGACGTTGGCCCTTTTACCATACTTTTGCATTGAATTCATCCCGATCGCATCTGCACAGAGGAGTGAGATGATATTTTCGCTCCATCTGCCTGTCTGGCAGTCAAGCAAAATTGGAAATCATTTCAAGCAGGAAATTTACTGTTTTAAGGACAATATAAAGGACACAAACAACAGGCACAAATTACTAATGTCATGTGTCAGGGTGGTCTAAAAGACACTCGGTAAAACAGTGGTGAAACCAGGAATTAATTTATTTATACGCCTTCAAAACACTAAATCTTAATTTAAAATGAATTATTTTATTGAACACTGTAAAACACAAGTCGGCTCCTTAATATTTCCAAGAACCGTGCTATATATTGATATATAGCACAAGAGGGTGTGGCATTTGAGAGGGTGCCGTATCAGGGAGAAGAAGAGGCTGCTGATATGGCTACGTTAGATGCCTATTGATGCTGCGTTCTATGGTTTATTTACAGTCAAAAAGCCGACATCTCAACTGAAACTCAACGTCATCTTATTACTGTGTATAAAGGTGATGTATAAAGCTGCTTCAGTGGTGCTAGACTTCCAGATTTTCGAAACGATCTTTAAAATCATTATTTTATTAAAATTGTTTTGTAAACTTTAACACTGCACGCGGGTTATCATGTTCTATGCACCCTCTCATCGTTGATTATGTTTCAATAAATATTGTTATTATCATTAGGTATAGAATACCCCCACAAGAGCATCAACAAGAAATAAGAAGGAACATTGATGCAGTAGGAGGACATTCGGCCCATCATGCCTGCACTACACCAACACCATACTAAACAAATCCATCTTAAGCCACAGACTCAATTCCAATGGGCTGAGCTGGGATGTGCCAAATATGCAAACAAGATAATATTTTAGCAAAAATATTTTTTATTATCGCTAGTTTTGAACCCGTCACTTCGCTGATGGAAGGTGAACAACAACTTATATATGCTACAGTACAATAACACATTTTATTTGGTCAATATTTGCAAAAATAATTTATTCCAGAAGCTTTTTCTTTTACTGCTAACAACCCAGTGTTAATTGCATTAATATGCACAGTTATTCACCAAAAAATAATATTATGAATTTGTTTTATATTCCCAGGGATCAGACATTATGTTGGTTTGTTCTTTTTCAAGTTTCAAAATGCAATTCTCATTGAGTCATGAATAACACACTACCATAAATGCAAAGCCGAGCACTAGACATAATGCCACAATGATATCTGAGATGTTACACAGTCTTAAGACACCTCCATCTGACTAAATAAGTCAACCTGATGCCTAGCGTCTGGCATTCAGCCCGTCACCTATGGACATCAGATAGTCACATACTGTATATGGGTTATGGTATTCCACTACCATTATCAAAGCAATGGGATAGGTCAAGTGCTGGATGCCAGGATGATTTGCACATTCATAAAAGCCTAGCCTCTCACTAGACGCAATAATGTCCCAGACATAATGCTGAAATTGCATCCCATTGAAAAGAGCGTGACCGACAGAGGGATGGACACTGAAGAAATCCGCTACTTTAATATCCAGATTATTATTAATAAATGTCTTTTGTTGTTGTTGTTTTTTTTGCAGCGATGGGGTGGTTGTAGGGTGAGGAGTGTACAAAAAGCCACAACACACTTAACCTTCAATGAGACCCTCCCACAGACATCACTTTCACTACACATTATACTATCGCCCATCTACATGCAAGCTACATACAAGTCTTGCCAATATCCATGTACCCCTCGATCTCCAATGCTTCTAGGTACCTACATATTTCCAATTTAAACTTATCTGCTATTTCTGCTGCTAATACCTTTCTTTGGAGATCATTCCATGCATTAACTACTCTTTGACTTGAAGGCCCTTGTGGTACTACTGTCCTAACTCTCCTGTTCTTTACTCTCAGGCTATGGCCCTTGGTCCTATCTTTTTCTATTCTGCTGAACACTTGATTACAAAAACAGTTGAATGTGGTTACGACATATTCAGTGAAGTAAATTTCAAAGTAAACTTACACCAAAATGGTATTTGCTCATTTTAATTTAAAATCATATTTTGGCAAAAATTAAAGCAGCTGTAAGGTCGTTCTGCAGTTGTCAAGATAGCTTGTGAATAACAAGCTTGCCTCTGAGTTGATTAGTCGGGGCTGGATTCCCCAAAAAACGAGATATGACTACAAAATGGTATCATGGTATTTTTCAGACACGGTGTTGCACCACAGACTACACCATCCATTCATAAGGAATGTCAAGTCAGCATTCTCATCCGTTAGCACTTGCTATTTAATGTTACTGATTCCATGGAATCTTGACAAAGCAGAAAGTAAAATATTTCGAGCTGATGCTTCCTGATTCATCAAGATTAAGGAAAAGGTAAACCAACAAATGCATTTCATACCAAAAACAGTACCTACACTCCTCTGTGGATGACAATGCTATGCAATGTGATGTGATGTTTACACAGAGAAAATTGTGGCACATTCGAGAGAATGGTCACAGCTGCAATTCTTTCATGCCAATAATATCAGCATTATATGTAATGGTCAAGAATAACTTCAAACGCTAATGGTGTTCTCCCCTGTAGGCCGTGTTTTGGCCGTTCTTGAATCCAGCTCATTTATTGTGATACAGCAAAGGCAGATGTGACATACAGGGCTGTCTATATTTGTATTTTGCGATTGTTCAATTAAAAAGGCAGAAGAACCCATCAGAAATGAATTCACTTGTATAATAGAATATGATAAAATAGTGTGATTATGACTGAATGCAGGATCTCAAAATATATGCTATCCTACGAGACATTATGATTTATGTTTTTGAATTTTGCTTGCAAACGCAAATGTCTCAAAGTTCTCGTAATATAATACTTAAGGTGCCTGATCACACAAAATGACGTTTTGTTTTATGTACAAAGACATACTGGAAAAGGCAATTCTGCCCTCCCAGCCTGCACTACATCCACATCCTGCAAACAGGGCACAAAACGCACATCACGTGTCAGATAACAATCAACCACCTGCAAACAGAGCCACTCATGGGCATAGAGCAGAGAATCGAACTGACAGTCATTATTATTTTTGAGAGGGTGGGGTTTGGTACCCAGGCACATAAAACGAAGGAATAAAAATTCTTGTAATCTTCTCTTTTCAAATGTAAAAATTTGTCTTGTCTTTTCTCATACCTCCTTCTAACTAAGACCTGCCAGCCATCGTGCTATCCTAGTCACTCTTCTCTGAACCGTCTGTACTGCAGCTACATCCTTTATACTTTATATAATGAAATGACCAGAGCTGTACACCATGTTGTATTACTCACTGACATTGCAGTAACAGCTTGAGTGTCTTTTCGACAATTACAACAACATATCTTCCCTGATTTGAGCAATAAAATAACTCATGATAAAGGAAAAATAATATCGATTTCAGCATGATGCATTTTGCGATGGTAAATTATCTATGCCTTTTCATAGCCGACTCTCTGAAAGCAGGCAAATTTTCCAAAAAAACATATTCATGCTCTTTTATACCATTTACCTTTCCGTCTTTCTTGATATCATCTTGGTCACACTTTACACTCCCAAATCAATTAAATATATGAATTGATTGATCATGGTCCCACATCTGACCCTTGAAGTACTTTACTCTCCCAGTTAATGATTTAAATCCTGACATATGAACATTAATTAACACTGTCTCATTTATATTCCTTGACCAACTTCCAATCCATTCTGTGAGCTTACCTTTCATGGGCTTGCTTGGACATTATCAAAAAACACCCTATCAAAAGTATGAATCAAGAATCTTGGACTGAAAGCCATGTATCAAATCAGATAGTTCCCCCCTCCCCCACCTTAATCCCTTGGAGCACAGTCAAGATGATCATTAAGAAGTAGAGGGTGGATGGTACCACCATGACACTGCCGAGATCAGGCTGTCCCTCCAAACTGGATAACCAAGCAAGGAGACTGATCAGAGAGTCCACAAAGAGGCTAATGGCAACTTTCAAAGAGCTAAATGCCTTTATAGCAAAGGCTGATCACTGTGTGCACGTGACAACAATATCCCAAACACTCCACATGTCTGGCCTCTATGCGCTGTAGGGTGGCAAGAAGAAAGCCATTACCGAATAAAAAAAAGCCAATCTTGAGTCTCGTTTGAGATATGCAAAAATCCACTCCAGAGATTCTGAAGCCATGTGGCAAAACGGTTTGTGGTCTGGCAAAACCGAGATGGAAGTTTTTGGCCTAAATGCAAAACGTTACATTTGGTGCAAAACCAACACAACACATCACCCAAAGCACACCATCCCTACTGTGACGCATGGTGGTGGCAGCATCATGTTATGGGAATGTTTCTCAGCAGCAGGGACTGGAACATTTGTCAGGATAGAAGGGAAAATGGATGGAGCAAAACACAGAAAAATGTGAGAGGAAAACCTGCCCTCTGCAAGAAAGCTGAAATTGGGACGAAGTTCACCTTTCAGCTTGACAACGGCCTGAAGCACACAGCCAAATCTACACTGGAGTGGCTAAGGAACAAAAATATAATATCCTTGCATGGCTCAGTCAGAGTCCTGAACTAAATCCAATCGAATATCTGTGGCTTGACTTGAAGATTGCTGTTCATCAATGCTCAACACGCAAACTTACTGAGCTTGAATAGTTTTGGCCAGACGAATAGGCAAATATTGCCCAATCACGGTGTACACAGTTGGTAGAGACCGATCACAACATACTCTCAGCTGTAATTGCTGTCAAAGGCGCTTTCCCCATGTATTAAGTCACGAGGTGGACACCTACCCTCCCAAGATATTCAAGTTTTGTGTTTTTAATTAATTTTCTGAAATTTGTAGAATTTGCTTTTTACTTGCAAGTTGTGGGTTATGATGGAAATAAAGGTTTTTCACTTTGACATAAAGTTGTAAAAAGTCTGATTTCATGCAACTTAATTCCAGGCATATATATATACATATACATACATATATATATATATATATATATATATATATATATATATATGTATATATATATATATATATATATATATATATATATATATGTATATATATATATATATATATATATATATATATAGTATTTATACGAGGGACTGACTTCACAGAAAGTCTGACAGGGACTGACGAGAGACTGACAGTCTGTCTAAAAAGTAACGGGACTGACTTCACAGAAATTTTATTCCAAAAAATATATTGAAATCACAGCTTGTCCCCTTCAAAATAGTTTCCCTCCAATCTCACACACTTGTCCATCCTCTTCTTCCATGCTTTGATGCACCCCCGGAAGGCTTCTTCTGGAATCCTCTAAACCTCTGTCGTCATGGCCCTTTTGATGGTCTCTATATCAGGAAATCGGGTCCCCTTGATCATCCCCTTGAGCTTGGGGAATCGGAAAAAAATCACAAGGGACCAAGTCTCGCGAATACTGGGGTTGCTCCAGAGTTGCCACGTTCCTCTCCACCAGAAACTGTCAGATGCTCAGGGCACCTTGACCTTTGACTTTCTTTGGTCTTGATGATGCTGGACTTTTCCAATGACAACTCTGCCAATTGGTTTGGGGATTGTATTCAAATATTCACGATTCATTGCCAGTAATGAATCTCCCGAGCCGGTCTGGATTGTCCACGAGGCGTTTGATAATGTCTTGACAGACAGTGACTCTTTGCTGTTTCTTTACCTCGAAATTCCAGAAGTACATCTACGGATACGACTTCATCATACAAACTGATCATCAGCCCCTGTCGTACATACAGAAGTGTATGATTGACAGTATAAGGATTATGCAGTTGGCGTTGATCCTACTATAAGTTCTGTATTCAATCCATTAAGGGATCTGAGAATGTTGGAGCTGATTGTATGTCCACTGTGAGACAAAGAATTAACTCCTTCGGTACGAGGTCTCTTCGAAAATCCTTGGCTATCCGTGCTTGGACTTTGTGTCTAACGAACATTTTCTGAGAGAGACTCAAATGAGATTTGTTTCCTGTGTAGTCTGTGAGCATCAGCTGCGTCTTTATGGACATGTGGCTTCTTTTTTCTGACGCTGATCCTGCTCACCAGATTCTCTCAGAGAGGGAGCCTCGTGAGTGTTGGAGGCCACTGGGCCGACCATGTTCCTCGTGGTTGTAGTAAGTTGATCGGCATCTCAAGGAGATGGGGATGGGCCAGGCATCTGCAGTATTGGAGGAAAGTGCACATGGTGATGTGCTGCTTTGGTGCATGCTCCCATACCTGACCTGATTTTATAACCTTTAACTGATTTATAATACAAATCAGTCACAGTTTTTTTTATATGAGGGGTATTAAGAAAGTTGTATGAACAAGCAACTAGCAACTCATGGTGGCCCCAGACAGGTCAGGTCAGGTATGGGAGCATGTGCCAGAACAGCACGTCGCTGCGTCCACTTTCCGCCGGTACTCCTGGGGCCTCCGTCTGGCCATCCCCCAGGCAGATGCCAGGCCCATCCCCATCTCCTTGAGATGATGGTCAACCTGTTGCAACCATGAGGCACGTGGTCGACCCACTGGCCTCCTCCACTCATGAGACTCCCTCGCTGAGAGAATCTGGTGAGCAGGATCAGAGTCAGGAAAACGAGCCACATGTCCATACAGCTGCAACTGACGCTCACAGACTATGCAGGTAACAAATCTCATCCGAGTCTCTCTCAGCAACCGCTCGTTGGACACAAAATCCGACCAGCGATAGCCAAGGATTCTCCGAAGAGACCTGGTACCAAAGGAATTAAGTCTCCGTCTCAGATCCTTGGTCAGAGTCCAAGTCTCGCACCCATAGAGCAAGACTGGAAGTACCAAGGACCTGAAGACTCGGACTTTCATCCTCCCTCACAGGTAGCGGCAGCGACACACCCCATGATCCAGTGAATCCATGACTCCCCAGGCCCGACCCAGACGTCTATTGACCTCTGACTCGCAGCCAGCAGAGACATGGATATCACTGCCAAGGTAAGTGAATCTCTCCACGACCTCAACATCCTCACCACAAACAGACACAGACAGGACAGCAGCATCCAAGATGTCACCGAAAGCCTGGATCTTAGTTTTGACCCAAGAAACCCGTAATCCCAACGGCTCCGACTCCTCATTCAGCACCTCGAGGGCCCCCAAGAGGATGTCTAAAGTCTCCGCAAAGATGACTGCATCATCTGCAAAGTCAAGGTCCGAGATCTTGACATTCCCAAATGACGCACCGCAACTTGATCTCTCCGACATCCTCCCTATAATCCAGTTTATTTTTTCAGACACACCAACGTTTATTTTTTTGTATACCTTGTCGAGGCTCGTATGAGAGCCAACACACAACGCACATCAAGGGGGGACATGAGACAGGAGGGGAGGGAGTGGGAAGGACAAAACAGTGGGGAACAGAGACATTAGGAGATCTGTGGAAGTGAGAGAGATAGGATGGGGAATACAAGATGGACATTACAGGGACTTTCAGGAAGGAAAGCAGGGAATTTGAAGGAGGTGGGCTTGGGTGGATTATCGGGGGTAGAAAAGATCGAGGATTTGGATGGGGGATGATAAGAGGTGGTGGTGAACAGCTGATTTGAAGGTCTGGATGGAAGAATGGGATTGAAGACAGTGTGGGAGTTTATTCCAAAGGCTGGAAAAAAGAGGAATGAAAGGGTGAAGGTGAGCAGTGATTCCTGATTTTGGTAGTTTTACCAGAAGGGGGTTGTTGGCGGACCTTGAGCGCCCTGCCGAAATGTGGTGGGGACAAATCGCAAAGAGAGCAGGGGGGGCAAGGCTGGAGAGAAGACGGTAGAAGACAGAAAGACCACCGACCAACCTGCGGTGATTGAGTGAGAGGCCCAAAGACTCAGCCTCATTGCAGGAGATGCTAATGATCCGAAATGCCTTGGTTTCTACAGCGTGAAGCCGAGAGAGGTAGGAAGCAGGAGCACCAGCCCAGAGGGGAGAGCAGTACTCCATCAGACTGCAGACAAAAGCTTTGTAAGTGGTCAGGAGCCCAGGTGGGCCAAGGAAGGACTTTGCACGACGGAGGATTCCCAGTCGGCGACTGGCTTTGGAGGCGAGGTTTGAAATGTGGCTTTCTCAGGAAAGGTCATGGCAGATAGTGAGACCCAGAAGCTTGAAAGAAAGGACTTCTTCCAGAGGATTGTTGAGACAGTGGATGGGGGGGGTTTCTAAACGGTCTTTTCAAAGAGACATCGTGAGAGTGTGAGGTTTGTCTGGATTGAAAGACATGTTCCACGTGTTGGACCAGTTTTTGATTTTATCCAAATCAGCAGTGAGCGAAGAAGCTGCTGCTGCTTGCCGGTCTGAGAGATGACCGATGGTATGGCAGAGGGTGGAGTCATCAGCAAAGAGATATAGAGGATTTTCCAGAGAGTCGGAGAGTTTCCTTTTACTTTGTTTCCTTATGTAAAGATATAATTATTAAGAAAATATATTGAAGTATTTTGTTATTTATTGAACTATTGCATGTACATCGTATGCAGAGCTTTGTGAATGCTGCCTGTATTTACTGTAAACTCCTTTTGCACTGCAACCCTGTACTGTGCAAGCAACCTTAGCTTCCTGTGCATCCACACACCCTAAATGCAGCAGCATCTATATGTACCAGCTTTGAGTGTTCATTCCTTGGTGCAATGACTGCATTGGGCATGAGGCAATGGAAGGTGTGAGGAAAGGTGAAAATATTGCAACAGAAACACATTACCAATATGTACGTATGTTTTGGAATCCTTTTAAGACCAATAATTATATGTGTGGGGTGAGGGCCTGTCTCCCACTCTTGGAAACCTCTTCTCCTCCAAGAATATGCACTCTGCTAATTTGTCCAAAAATAAATAAATTTCAACCTCACTTCATGACCTTCACCCAGAGGCTGTAAAACAGCACCTGAGTTAAAGCTCGTTCATTCAAAGCTCGATAATGTGAGCTTCTTAGTTTAAAGTTAGTTATGAAGTAAGGTCCTTATGAAGTAATTTTGTTTGATGAAAACTGGAATGCAAATTCATGCCAGAGAGTTTATAAAACACCTTAACCCATGCGGTCTTTGGAAAAAAAAAAGGACATGGGAAGGTTCTTTAAAGTCTTGCTTTGCATTTAGCACTAAACATACAGTAAGTGATGTGCACTGCCACATTTGTCTGAATGCTGAATCGAATACTTACTCTGTCCTGAGTGCATGAGATGGCATAAATATTTTTCCAAGTACTGCTGAACAGGTTTTTGAAAGTGACAAAAAAAGCTAATTGTATTATATAGTGTTGAAGTATATAATTAAATTGAAATAAAATAAAGGTTGAAAACGTTGTAGAAAAATATCTTTTCTTTGGAAAGTTTACCGCTATTGATACACCGACTTTTACACCACATTATTTAACACATTAAATTAGTTCTTTATGCCTGTTGTTTGTGTCCATTATGACATCCTTAGAAACAAGTTTTCTATTTGGAATGATTTTCAATTTTGTTTGACTGCCAGACTACAAAAAAAAAATCACCTCACTCCTCTCTGCGCATGTGCAATTGGGATGACATTCCATATGTGATGCCAATTTCAGAGTCAAAATGCTGCTAAACTGCAGGTTCCCATTCCGACTCATGTCAGTATTCAAAATATACAATTCAATTGAAACAAGAAAGTATCTGAAAATGCAAAGCCGTCTGAGTCCGCTTTGTATTTGTTATTGTTGTTCCTCTTCTTCTTCTTCTTCTTCTTCTTCTTCTTCTTCTTCTTCTTCTTCTTCTTCTTCTTCTTCTTCTTCTTCTTCTTCTTCTTCTGTTTGCTAAAAATCATGAAAGCAGCTACAATTTTTTTTTTAAACATTGACGATTTTAGGTGACCTTGACCTCAAAATCAATAGGCTTCAGTGACCCAATATGCAAACCCTGCTCAAATTTCAAGTAAATTAGATGGAAATTAACGATTTTGTGACATTGACTTTTGACCTTCTTGACAGAACACAGGTTACACTCGATTAATTGTGTCATATTGGGTCACTCACATGTTGATATGACTGATATGCTGATATTTTATGAAAACTTGACCTTTTGATCTAAAAAAAAAATTACCTTCTACCTTTTGATTAGTGAACCAATTCAGTCACGCAATATGCAAATTCTTTAAATTTCATGTCAATGAAAATTGATGATTTAATGTGACATTGACCTTTGACCTTTTGATCAAATTATTAATTTGTCTTCTCCATATTGTCATAACGAGCAAATACCATCCATCGCTTTGCTCATGGGAAAACTAAGAGGGGGAAGAGTGAGCAGGTGGAGGGGAAATGGAGAGGAGGAAGGGGAGCGAGGAACACTGGGGGAGTGAGGAAGGAGCGTCAGCAGGGAGGGAGAGTGATGAGTGGTGGGGTAAGGGAAGGCAGCAGGAGGGGAAGGGAAGGCAGCAGGAGGGGAAGGGAAGGCAGCAGGAGGGGAAGGGAAGGCAGCAGGAGGGGAAGGAAAGGGCAATCAAACACGCCAAAACAGCAACATTTTCTTTTTAACCACCATGTTCTATATAAAACCAGGTGGAAGTGTGTAAAAAAACACATTCTATCTTATTGGTAAAGGCCTGCCTTCATGCATGCATGTTCGTACTGCAACAACCTTTGCAACCCTCCAGTCGGCTTACTCTAAATCTGATTCATACACAATACACTATGGGAAACCAGTTATAAAATAAAAACAAAACTGTCAGTCCTAAATAGTTCCCTTAACAGAAGGGGGGGTGGAAATGAGGGGAGGGGGAGGAGTGGGAGAGTGAAGGAGGGTAATAACAGAGGAAGGAGAGAGGAGGGAGGAAGGGGATAGAGGGAGGGGAAGGAGAGAAGGGAGGGAGAGAGGAGGGGGGAGAGAGAGAGGAGGGAAGGAGATGGGAGGGGGAAGGAGAGGGGAGGGGAAGGAGAGGGGAGGGGGAATGAGGAGAGAGAGAGGAGGTATGGAAGAACAAGGAGGGAAGAGGGGTGAGGGAGCTAGGAGAGGTGAGGAAGGGGGAGCTAGGAAAAGGGGGGAGCGATGCTTCACCAAACATCACTATACACTCGAGATGGAGAGGGGGGTGGGGGTTGGGAGGAGGTAAAGTTAGTGTGAGAGGAGGGGTTCTCGACTTGCGCTTGGCAGTGGGGCTTATGGGGAAGGGAGGGAGGAGGGGTTAGTACAGCATTGAATGAAATGTGGTACATTAAAACAGCACCTTAATACAGCAAGCGGAGATTGCTAGGAGATGTCTATGGGTTGGAGAATGGAGAGGGTTTGGGAGGAGGATAGCAGCTGAAGTGGAGGGGAAGGGAATGCAGTATGAGGGGAGGGAAGGCAGCAAGAGAGGGTGGGGAGACAGCATGAGGGGATCAAGGCAGCATAAGGGAAAGGGGTGGCAGCATGAGGGGAGGGAAGCATGAGGGTGGAGGAGGCAGCATGGGGGAGTTAGAGAGCATGAAGGAAAGGAAAGGGGAGGCAGTGTGTGTGGAGGAAATGGGAAGGCAGCGTAAAGTGAGGGGAAGGCAGCATAAAGGAAGGGTAAGTGAAGGCAGTGTAAGGGAAATGGAAGGCAGCATAAGGGGAAGGGAAGACAGCATAATGGGAAGGGAAGGCAGCATAAGAGTAATAGAAAGGCAGCATAAGGGCAATGGAAGGAAGCATGAGGGCAAAGGCAAGCAGCATAAGGGCAAGGGAAGGAAGTATGAGGGCAAGGGGAGGGAAGGCAGCAAGCATAAGGGCAATGGAAGGAAGCATGAGGGCAAGGGGAGGGAAGGCAGCAAGCATAAGGGCAAGGGAAGGAAGCATGGGGAGAGGATAGGCAGCATACCATGACATTACTTGGGTGATAAAATGCACCCAAACAGCAACGTGTTCCTTTTTAACCCCTGTCTTCTGTATAAAACCAGGTAAAAAATCTCTTCCTCCTTCATCTTCTTCTTCACTGACAATAATGTGTCTCATGCAATCCATTTTTGCATATCGATTCGATTCAGAAAACGCTGATTTCACACCACCTCTTAAAGAGCAGGTTTTGAGTCGCTGATGACTTCGCGTGATTCGAAGGTTGTAATCACATTAATAATCACTGGTCAACACGATTTCTCTTGCATGGGGTTTTTCAACGGATTCTAGCTAACTTCTGGGTGTTGAAACCAAATCTGTCATTAGTTTTTGCCTATCACATTAGGTTTTTGAACTATGAAAAAATCATTATTTTTGAGAAAACAGCAATTTTACACTCGAAGTTGAAAAAAACTGTTGCATTAGAAGATCGATAGATGCAAAAATGCTTACAATGAAAAGTACCTACTTCAATTACAATATTTAATCATACGTTAACATATTATCCATGCTTGCTTGCACATATTTTTACACATTTTCTCGATATTTTTAATGTATGAAAAGTTCACAAATTTCACTAAACGAAGTTAAATATATAAACGGAAAAAGTTCCCCTTAACATGGTGTACATCACTTAAACATGGGTATTTCATGTATCGCTTGTTTTTCTTATTCAATCCTTTGACATTTACAAGGCAGAAGTAACAGTCATCTAGGTGGTTTTTAGCTCCCCTGTTCGAAGAACAGAGAGCTATAGCGATACCCCCGGCGTGAGCGTCAGCGTGAGCGTGAGCGTGAAAATGTTAAATTTTTTGTATTACGGAAAAACTCCTGGACGGATTTCGACGAAACTTGGTGGGATGGTTAGGTATGGTCCAAGGATCATGCCATTAGATTTTGGACTTGGTTCCCCTCCCCCCCCAAAAAAAATAGTTCGAGAATTATTTTTTTAATTTCTACATGTTTTAAGTGATTTCCACCCCCCCCCCTCCAAAAAAAATTGTTAGAGAAAAAAAATGTTTTTTTTCCATTTCTACATGTTTTAAGTGATTTCCAACCCCCACCCCCCAAAAAAATTTAGAGAATTTTTTTTTTGCATTTCGACATGTTTTAAGTGATTTCCAACCCCCCCCCCCCCAAAAAAAAAAAAAAAATTGTTAGAATTTTTTTTTTTTTTTTTTGCATTTCTACATGTTTTAAGTGATTTCCAACCCCGACCCCCCCAAAAACAATTGTTAGAGAAATTATTTTTTTGATTTCTACATGTTTTAAGTGATTTCCAACCCCCACCCCCCCAAAAAAAAATTGTTTGAGAAAAAAAATTTTGCTATTTTTTTTTCAACAAAATTTCGATTTCTTTTTTTTGCATTTCTACATGTTTTAAGTGATTTCCAACCCCCCTCGCCCCCCCAAAAAATGTTGGAGAAAAGAACTATAACTCTGTCAGCACTGTTGACATCATATTTAATGAATAAGATATAACGTTCACTTAAGTGACCCAGCAGTATTGGCGGCGGAGGTTTTGCACTCTCCCGAGTGCTCTCCCTCTAGTTACTGATTACAATATACAAATACATATATTGCTTTAAAATGATTTGGATTAGACTTCACTGCAATGCTTTAAAAAATATTATTAGACTAGTCTTTTAAAAACGATAAATGTATAAACAGGCAAGCATTAGGTGGCTTTGACACCAACTCTGGTTTGGTTCTCTCCAAACCATCGGTACACCAAATTTGAGCTTAGCATTCTTTCCTTGCTTGAGACCATGATCTCAGAGTTTCGACACAAGTCGTGCATAATTTATGAGGGGCCCAGTTTTTGTCCTGGTCTCCAAGTGGTACTTTAAAGTAGGCACAGTACACTCTCTTTACGAATGTAGTGGTGTTGGGTCTTTGAGGTGCTAAAGTGAAGGCATCCACAGATAAAGCAGAAGATATCTGGGTCGTTACAGCACTTTCTTCTCTTTGAAGGTGTAGACATAGCTAGCTAGCTTCCAGTGTAAGGTAGGTACCGGTAAGCTAGCTACCAGGTACCGGTATAAACAACCCCACAGAGTCAGCTGTGCCCACCCACTGAGAATCGTGGAATACAGTAATGCTCGCGTCTCACGAGATTAGGAAGAGTCTTAACAGCAGATTATGTAGTCTTCACAGCTGCAAATCACAAATACGTCATAGACGTAAACTACTGATGCATACCTTGATTCTTTTAAGAGAATCAGACAATAACTCCACTTTGCTCATGGCAGGCTGTTTACCATAGGGGCTGTTTACAGCTACGGGTACTCGGAATAATCAAGCTTTTGCTGTTGTATCCCCACCAAGATTGCCAGACTGGATGGTCAACTTTTGTAAAAATCCATGAATATGGAGCATACAGATAGCACAAAAACTTGATGTGATAGAGCAAATCTGAGCTCAGATTTGGATTCAGCAGGCCAAAATTAGCCAAAAACAGTTTCCAAAGTCCATGCAAGAATCAAACTATATTTTTTAGACCAGTGTAATCGTTGGGCAATTATTTTCTTACATTTGAAACTCAAAATATGCTAAAATTAACTTGCGAGTCAAAACATTTGTCAGTGATCGAAAAACAGACCGGAATTTACCGAAGATGCTATGACATCACGTTCTCCGAAAACTTCGTGAACATTCGGAAACAGTGTGTGAACAATGGCGAGATGCGAATCAGAGAGTGATTTCAGCAGCGATGAAATTGAGTGTTTTCATTCCGATATTGCCGAGGACGAGTCGGAGGATGATGGGAATTTATACTCTGGAGTTTCTGGCCCCGAGCCATATAAATTTGAGCCACTTGCAAGTGCCAGAAAACGGCCTATTTTGTGTACAAGTGGCACGACTGACTGTCCGGCAGTTTACACTGACAGACTCCACCAGACAGATTGGTTTGTAGATTTTCATTTTCTTGTTCGATGCATAAAATAATGTAAAGTTTGATTCCTCTGTGACTTGATATAATAATTTTTAACCCTCTAGTCATTCAAGAGTCAGAAATAGAATGAATCAATAATGGATCCAAATATATTATACACCGAAGCCTTGGCGTTGAAGTCTTTCTGACAGCTGAGCTTGACCCCAGCGAAAGTGAGCAGTTAGAACAAACCCCAACTTTCAAGAGACTGTTGTGGCATAGAAATACCAAAACATGTTTAGCCTCATTGGGAAATATTCTACCAAATTTAGAAAAAAAACTGTAAAATTGATCAATTATTAGAATTGAAGTGAAATAGCCCAATTGGCTGATGCTGTTAAAAAAAAGTAATTTAATCAACAATAAGTTGATTTGTTGAGAAATTTTTTCATGCTTATGTTTTTCAGAAAGTTTATTTATGTGTTTTTCCATGTACTCTTTAAGAATACATTTAAGGGTTTTTCTCACTTAAACTCAACAATTGATTCTGTGACAGAGCAGTATCTGGAGAACTTGTGAAACAACAACTCATATTCACAGAGTGATGATCAGATGTGTTTACGCCTTCGTAATCCTTGGCTATGAAATGGTCACCACAAACGACAAGTCTATCCAAAGGGTCCTCTTTACCCGTTTTCTTTGGGGGGAAATTCGCCCGTTTTGTTTGTACAAATCTTATCCACTGCCGGCGAATGTTTGATTCCTTCGGGAATCGGTGGGAGCGATTACCCGTTTTCCAGCCATTTTCGCAAAACATGATGACACACGTACGAGGCATGATGACACGCGTACGAGACAAATATACAAATAACTTTGTTCTCCAATTATTCAAAATAAAAAAGGCTAATATAGACAGTTGCAAGCTCAAAAAAGTGAAAGAACGGCTCGCTGAACTGGACACTTCTTCAATGAGCGAGTGAGCATCCGCTTTGTTTTGGAGAACGTGACGTCACCATCCATATATGGGCACGCGGCTGTTTTTTTCAACAGCCTCGAGAAATAACAACTTCGGAGTTAAATTTCATTAATTTTTCCAATAGTTAGGCAACCACAATAGTTTGCATCGAAGTATTTAACGCACATATAATCATATTGATAAATTTTCAGAACATGTTTGGTGACCCGCAACCTGCTCTTTAAAGCATCAAAAAGCAGGTTGCACTACTTGCAACACAGATGAAAAAAGAACATGAAAAAGCAGCTGATGTTCAATGATTTATTTGCACGATTTTTAAGGGTGTGAAAACGCTGATGATACACCGCCTTTGAAAGCATCACAATGTGGGTCATTGTACTTGCAACACAGGTGAGAAAAGGATATGAAAAAGCAGCTGATATTTCAATAATTTATTTGCACGATTTTTAAATGGTGAAAGTGAATTTTTATTCCGTTTTATTTTTTTATTTTTTGCAATAATGCAAACATTGGTATTTCTATCAGTGAAACGATGGTTCTTCTGATGGCTTTGAAATGAACAACCAAGCAGCTTGGTTAGCACTTGCAAAGTGGCTTAAGCACTCCAATGGAACAGCTGGCTTGCAAAGCAATTACCGACTGCCGTTGGTCGCATATAAATCCATGCACCCGGTAACGCCCAAGCAATGTTGGAATCGGACAAATTAACACATTTTTAGCAGTAGGAACTGCTGCTAAGTTCAAATCTGGACCTTAAAATTTGTACTTTGGCTGAGTTTAAGAGATGATTGAGGTTATGGCATGTGCAGAAATGAAATAAAGCCATAAACGCTGGCATCTCCAGGCGTTTATAAGTATTGCCATGTATCCAGCAATTTGTAGATAAGATGATCAGGCATTCGATGATATAAGTAAGGAAAGTAAAAAAAAAAACTTTATCTTTAAGGCCTGTTCCAACACAAGCACAAGACTGTTGAGCAGGCCAAACAAAATAGTGAATAACACACCAGCGAGGTAACCGAGGATGCGCTGTAAGACCCCATCTAGATTCTAGGATGATGTGCCGAGAATGCGCCTGATAAAGGATATAATTAAATAAAGCTTTCATTATCTTCAAAAGGGGTGTTTTAATTACTCCAGACACCAAATTTTCACACTTGCACTTCCTTTGAGTTCTCTTAGTATGCATGCAAAGTTTCAGGCTACTTGGTTTCATGGTTTTGGAGTTATGGAGGACATACAGACACACACACACACACACACACACACACACACACACACACACACACACACACACACACACACACACACACACACACACACACACACACACACAGTGATTACAAAATCTTGTCTCCAGCTCCACAGGGGACGGGCGAATTCAGTAGTTCCTCGATCAAAGACTGACTTCTATTATATACACAGCCAGACAGAGAGATAGACAAAGTTAACCAATTGCTTTATCCCACTCTTTGCTTCATGTGCAAGTGTAAAAATGAATGAGCAGAGTTGATGTAATAATATTTCTCAGCCAATTCCCACTACTATGCAGCAACAGGGCATTTCTTTGCTTGCCATTAGAAAATAATATCTGTTGGCATTATTCAGAAGTCCCAAAAACATGACCATTTCATAAATATTTTTCACATCCAGAACAAGTGTTCTGCCTAATAATTATTTCCCTGCTGATACAGTATTTATTTTTAATCTAATATTTGATGTTGATTCATGTTGAGAATTCACATTGTTCTACCCCAATGGGAAATGCCGATATTATCGTGCGTCAGTGAAAACCCTCACGTTGTCGGGGTTCTTGACAGACCTGCAAGTTTTTGTTGACACAAATAGACGTGTGAATAAAAAGCAGGCAGTTCAAAATCCACTTCTATTGGCCTCATGCTGACATCCCGGCATGTGTTGGAGGTAGAAATGCCACGGAAATGCTGTTTCCTTGCCAAGGAGCATCCGCTGACTGACATAATTGAACATATTTTGCAGACTCACAAATCTTTATTCTCTGTTATCAAAATAGTCCAGGCACTGAAGCATTATGCAAACAAGAGTGACTTCTTCAATGGAATTACTTTTTGTCTTGGCTTAATCAAATGTGAAATGTAGTTCTTTCTAAGTTGAACAGTTCGAAATAAAACTCGAAATTAAACCACATTTAAGTTTCTCCTAAAGTTAAAGTACTTCCTGTAATATATCGTTAAAAGTACTGAATGTAATGCGGAATATTTTAGTAGTCCACGTTTTTGTATGAGCGAAGTTATGTAATGCTCTTTTCATGCATTCTTACATTACACCGGATGTTCAACAAGTTCCCAGAGTGGGATTACTCATAGTCCAAGAACACTTTACTTTTGAATATATTGATGTGTATAATTAGTCAGAAAAATTTCCTTGCTAATTATATATAATCATATATTGAAAAAAAAACTTTGGTGTCTTTCGTCTGTCTAATGTCTGTTCTTATTTAGCTGTCCCTTGTCCACCTGTTCCCGACTGCTCAATTTATGTTGCGTTGGTGTCTTTGCCTTTTGTTTCGCTCTTCGAGCAGCCTCACTCAATACCTGTATGAAAAAAGAGAAAAAGATTGCTTTTCAATTTTTGCTATTTATTTTTGCTTTTTAAAACTTTTTTGCTATTTTTATTCATCAATTAACTTTGCTGTTTAATATTTCCTTCATGCATAAACTTTGGGATGGAAACCACGAATGAAAATACATTAATTGTCCAAAATTTGAACAAAATATTATTTTCATAGTCGAGGCTCATGGAAGAGCAAGTACACTGAATGGATCAGGACTTAACAGACAAAAACAGGACCGAAAACACGCATACATGGGGTGGAAAATATGGATACAGAAGTAAACTCCAAGGAGGGAAAACTGTAAAATTGGAAGAAGGAGGGATTTGGGTGGGGTTAATGAGGGTAGAAAAGATCATGGTTTTGGATTGGGGATGATCTTTGATGGTGGTGAAAAGCTGTCTTGGTATATTGATAAACATTGGGGTTGAGGTCCATTCAAAATACACAGCTCCCTCATGCCAAATAAATAAATAACAAATCCTCCAGTGCTGACATTGCCGGGGTGCCTGCTGCCCCCGGAAATTCTGCCTTGCAGCACATGGAGATGGAATCCGGAGGGACCGGTGCACTTCTGAAGTGAATGTGTACAAATGCTACTTAGTTTATGTGTACAAATGATAGTTTATGGGGAGAAATGCACTTCTGAAGTGAATGTGTACAAATGATACTTACGCGCTGTGCAGCACATGGAGATGGAATTGTAAGGGAGCGGTATCCAATAATTGATTGATTAACTGATTAATTGCAAAAATAAATAAATAATAATCGAAATTTTTTTTTCTCAATCAATTGGCTAATAGCATACCAAAAACCACCACCATCCATCCACTGGGACCATACTCTGTGCAGAGCGTTGGTGCTGCCGAAGCAGTCTCCTTGGCTATTGGGCACAATCCTGGACGGGTCGCCACTCCGACACAGGATACCAGCATGCTGGCACTCATTTTGCCGACCTCGGAAGGATGACAGGCAGAGTCAACCCCACCTGGTATTAATTCAACAGCCGAGTGGGATTTGAACTCAGGATACTCGGTTCCTAAGCCCACCACCCTAACCATTAAGCCAACACCAGGCATAAAAACCACCACTGTTTCATCCAAATATGTGGCTTTTTGAAAATTAAATAAATCATCGAAAAATGAATAATAATTGATCGATTAATTGACTGATCAATAAATCAAAAATACCCTTTATAGCCAAATCACTTGTTCACTGTCATGTCTAAATATCAGCTTTTCAGCTCAAAAGGTGCCTGAGATACTGCCCAGATGAGAAATACAAGGAAGTCTAACACAGGTGGAGACCATTTAGCCCATCTTGCCTGCACGAACACCCCGCCAACCCATATACACAAGATCCAAGGAAGAAAATGCAAAAAATGTTTTTAATGAATGAAATATATTTTTTCTTTTATTTTCTTCCCCTGAGGGGAGGGGGCATAGGCTTGGCCCAAAACACACAACATCAACCACACAACCCCCCTTCCCCTGGCAAGACCCCCACCAACAGCACTCCATACACATACACACAATCACCCATCAAGGCTCAAACTACCGAAAAGTCCTATCAACATCCCCATACTCCCCCATCTCCATAACTTCCAGGTACTTATCTAATTCTAATTTAAACTTATCTATTGTTTCTGTTGCTACAACCTTTCTCGGGAAACCTTTCCATGCATTAACTACTCTGAGTAAAAGTCCCCTGCCTTGCTGCCATCTTAACTCTCCTCTTCTTTACTCTCAGGCTATGGCCCCTGGTCCTGTCACTGTCTACTCTGTTGAATAATTAATCTGCACTTCTTTTATCTTTATCTTTCATTATCTGAAACATCTCTATCATATCTCCTCATATCAGCCTCCTTTCTCATGAATAAAGCCCTGTCTCCTTCAGCCGCTCGTCATAGCTGAGTCTAGCTCGGCCCGGAATCAATCTCATAGCCCTACGCTGAACCCTCTCTATGTCATCTATTTCCTTCTGGAATTGTGGTGACCATCACTGCACACAATATTCTAAATGTGGCCTCATTAAATTCCTATACAATGTTAACACCACCTCTTTTGATTTATAAATGATCCCCCTCTGAATACAACCGAAAACACGATTTGCTTTACCTATCGCTGCCTGGCACTTTGCTGCCTGCTTACCTCCCATATCCATTACCACCCCCAGATCCTTCTCCTGTGTGACATGCTCCAAAATTACCCCTTCCATCATATTATCTCTTTTGTCATTGTTCTTTCCCATCCCCAACACCTTACATTTGATGAGGTTAAATTCCATCTGCCAATCTCTTGCTCAATCTATGTGAGTATCAATACTTTCCGGAATATGATCACCACCCACTCTGCTACCCACCTTACCTCCAAGCTTTGTGTCATCTGCAAATTTGGAAAGCTTACTCTTTACCGCATTATCCAAATCGTTGATGTAAATAGTGAATAGTAATGTTCTGAGTACTGATCCCTGAGCGACCCAACGACTTACATCCTCCCAGCAAGACATCCTCCCACTCACAGCCACTCTTTGCTTCCTACTATTAAGCCAGTTTTCAATCCAATTAGCGACCTGACCAGCCACTCCATAAGTCCTCACTTTGGCCAACAACCTCTGATGTGGTACCTTATCAAATGCCTTCTTAAAGTCTAGATATACTATGTCCATTGCCTTTCCCTCATCCACCCAATCAGATACTGCTTCATAGAACTCCAAAAGATTTGTTAAACAGGAACTACCTTTGGTAAACCCATGCTGACTACCTTTAATTAATTTGTATTTATTGAAATGGTTCCTCATCCGGTCCTTAATTAATATCTCCATCACCTTCCCCACAACTGAAGCCAAACTAACAGGTCTATAATTTCCCAATCCTTCTCTGGATCCTTTCTTAAATAATGGTGTTACATTTGCTACTTTCCAATGCTCCCCTGCCAGTCCTGACTCCAGGGAACTATTATGTGTGATGTTGGTCCAAGAAAGAAAATAAATAAGGCATTAATCACTTAATTGATTAATCAAAAAAAAAATTAAAAATACCTTTTTTTTGTCAAAGCACATCTTCATATTTGTTCTCAAACTTCAGCTTCCGAGCTCAAAGGATGGCTGAGATATCGCCCGGACAAACAAGAAAACAGAGTAAAAACTGAGTTCTCCCTTCCTTTGGTGTCCAGTGATGACGCCATGTATCGCCTGGGTATGGAATTGGGAAGGAGCTGTGTACAACAGTTGATTACATTAGAAGTCTATACGAACACTATATCTTCAATAAGTTTAACCATTATCATCATCATCTTCAATGCACCATACTCTTTACTGCTGAAGCAGTTTATCGGCAAGGGTTATGCTGGATGGCTTGCCATTATCTTCCCAGCAGTAAGTCTACAAATAAATTTGTAATTTCAGTGTGCTGGAGATAACTCACGAACACTTTTCGAAAAACACCATGGGTTCTTTCACCTCCAAGAAACATCCAGTTCTGGCAAATGGGTCATCTCGCTTTACGTGCTTCCGTTGCTTGCACACATTGATGTATCGTCCTTCATGCAAAACACCAGGGTGACAGTTTTTAGTGGGATCGAGATTCGAAGCGAAGCTTTTTCTCGAAGCTATCCTGTCAGTCCCCAAAAGCCACCAACATGAATAGTACAAAATCCCAGACAGAGAGTTTTGTTTTTTATTTAACATTAATTGGAGGCTCATTGTGGATCCGGTAGATACATCCGATACAGAACAAAAACATTAGAGTAGACAGTGTACTTTTACTCTTGGTGCAAGGACATTCGTTCACAATATAGATAAACACCAATGGTATATCAGCTTTTAATTTTGAATCAATCATGAGCCATTGATTCAGGTGGAACCCTAAAAAGGCCGACCGCAACAGGTAAAATGTCTTTACGTTTATGTATGTTATCAGTTTTGTTTGTGGGCTGACAGGATGGTCTAGACTCCAGAGGGATGCACACTCGCTCTCAGCTGTCTAGCCTGGGTTCGAATCCCAGCTCAGCTATAAACTATCATCCTGGTGTTTCACAGATAGGGTGGTTCATCAATGTGTGGTGTGTGCTGTCCCTTGGATTGATGTTAAATTTGGTTTCCTGTTTGCTAACATCTGTTGGTGGATGTTAAAGATCCCAGTGTCCTTTGTTGAAAAAAGAAAAAAAAAGAGGAGGTGAGCTATTGTTGGCATCATCAACAAATTCTAAATTCTTACCCAAACAAGCAAAGGGCATTGCATCAGTGGCACAGCTGTGCCTTCAGCCAATGATGCTACCTTGCAGCCTTGTGCTGTATCCGAGGGAAAAAGTTTCAGTACCTTTGGATATTATTCAGCAAAATTTATTTTTCCAATTAAATTTTCAAAAAGCTGAAGTACAGTGATTTAAAAAAAATGGAATGAAGAAAAAGTGACAAATCGTTTTTTGAAAGAACCTTCCACTCACCAAAATGGTCAGTAATTGCAGATCCCAGAAACCTTAGATTTTCAAATCAAAGCCAAATATATTAATATTCCATTTGCTCAACAATTTGGAGTGTATTTGGAAAGCAGATTTTAATGTTGCACCAGGTTGCGCGCACTTATCTTTCATCATACCCGACATCCTTACGATCCTCAGGGTACGTAAACGAACGCGTGGCTTCATTTTTCCATGCATCCTTTTGACGTTTTCATGTTCATAGCTGTGGCGAATAAACTATTCAGCAATTCAGTATGAGCTACAAGACAAAGGTATCGAGAGCAGCCTTGCTTCTTCTCCCACTTGTGCAGGCGCGTACACGTACACCCACCTCAACCTCAAATCTCACACCAACATGTCATCGTTATGTGTGATGTTGGCATTTGGACGGCACCTGTGATGGGACGTGTGCATTTCCATACCATGGGAAGTGCCAAAAACTCTTGGGTGCAGTGAGGACTTTTTGACAGGGTTATTGAGGCTGTGGCTGTTCGGTTTCCATTGCAAGCTTACTTGCAGATACGTAAACTCTTTTCTGGTCCCCTATGCCTGATGTTCACAACACCTTTTATGAAGTGACCTATGCCTCCACATTTCCAGTTATTCTTGATGAGCATGCTTGTAGTGCTACTACTTTTGGAAAGCCTTCAGAGCCTGTAGAAGCAGCAGTTTTTCTTAAATCGAAACATTTATAAACATTGCACTTGTTCTTCAGGTTATGTAGTTCATTGTTTCTTGTTTATTCATGTTTTACCTTCATGTGGATCATCATCATTAGCATCATTCTCAAGCCATTATACCCCAGATAAAAATGGTAGTGGGTGGGGGTTTTGGGAGAGTAGGATGGGGTGTGCGTGGGAAGGTGAGGCAGGGTGGGTCGGAGGGTGGTTCACAACTTGTCCACAACATTATTACGATGTTCACAACTTGTCCATAACATTATTTTGCCTGAATGTTTCCCCTGACAGTTTTTCCCTTGACAGGTTGGTGCCATGGGGACTTACTGAAATAAATCGTTCATGGCACTTCTTCAAATTGCAAGTCATCTGTCTCACTCATAGCCATACATATGAAGATGTTTTTTTCCTCTTGTAGTATAATGTGCCCAAACCCATAATAGTTGAAAATTATGACAACGTTTTGGGATTCTTACAGAAAGCAAAGGGAATTGCAGTAATTTATGACAACATTGAGCACGGCTAGAAAACACAAAATTACATAAGAAACTTTGAAAAACTGCAAGAACCAACTGTACGTCGAGTGAGGAGTCCTATTCTTTAATCATGCCAATTATTTCGGAGTTGGCCAAGGAAGATGGGTCCTCTGGCTTAACGTCCATCCGATGGACGATACACACATCGATGCATTACCTGACATGTTAAACTCCAGGGTGATAGCTTCAACTGGGTCGAGATTCAAATCAAAGGAAAGACCAAATACTGCATTGGAGTCCTCAGAAGGAACCTGAATAAGCAAAGAGCAAAGATGGAGTTACCAGGAGGAACCTGGATCGGATTCCGGTTTCAGCCACTGCTCCACAACCCTCAAACCCATCCAGGTGCAGCCAAGTGAACCTTAGAGAAAGATTTCTGCAAGAAAATGAGGCTAGACATCACAAATGTGAGTGTGCATACCTCTAAGCTATCCAACTAGCCCATGTTTGTGGGAGGAGGAATGCGAAGATACTTTTATCCTGTTCTGCATGGTTCTCTTGAAAAATTAAAGATACCGTTGAACTGACATATTTATTTATTTTTCCCCTTTCCTCATACAATACCAGACAATGAACAGATGATGTATCCAAGGCGTTCTATAAAAGTGAAACTTAGCTTTGGATTGGAAGAGTTGAGTCAGATTATATCTTGGAGGCCATTACTCTTGAAAGAGCATCAGGGTGTTTGTGATGTTACAAATGTTTGCTTTGGATAGAACTAATCCCAGACAATCCATACAATTGTCAATCCATAGCAGTGTGTAGTAACTTCTGCTGAGGGGTCAAGGGAATCAAACCAACATCACTCAGGAAAATGCAACAAGGCTTTTCACACTACTCGACTCCACCAAGCCCTCAAATGAAAAGGATGGACCTGTTTTTACAAACATCAATAGCGTTAGAAGGAACAATGAAAGGGTCGAACATCTTCGAGAGGGTTTTTTTAATTTTAAAATCAATTCACTGATAAAATATAATGAATAACGCAATTTTGGGCTTTATTACTATTTCTTGTGAATATGAACTAACAGTCTAAAATCGAAACGTTTTCCCTGATCCCAGCCTGAGTGGTGTAATGGTTGGAGTTCTGAGTCTGGGATTCAGACTGGCAGTTCAGATCCCAGCCGAGTCATACCAAAGACTTTAAAAAGTCTTCGCAACAATTAGTATGTGCGGTATCCTTCCATGATGTTCGCCATTTGAAAGGATAGAGCACGAGCAAACAACCATAATATGGCAATAATAGCGCAGCGTTTGATGGGCCTAATGGCCTCCTCCTGCATCGAAGTTCCTTGTCAGGGAACTGGAATTATTATGATTCATGTGCACACTTTTCACATCAATGTAGTTGCGCTTTAGTGTGACTTGCATCGATATGTGTGGGTTGGGTATACAGCCGTTTCACGGTAGGTGTTATAGTCTTCATCATTCGTAAATTTGATGTTCGTTGAGTTGGCCATTGAGATGATAACCACAATTTGAAAGCTCTAGATTGTGTTGGGTGATTGTAGACTGTATGTTGATGACTTTGAGCTTCTAAACCCAATATCTGCTAGTTTCGTAGTGGTCACATTGGCTGTGTGAAGGCAATCATTATCATGCAGTTGTCGCACCCTGACATTGCATATCCAACCATCATCTACCACACATTTTTTGTATCAATTTATTGTGCACTTACTTAACTCTGTGAATGGTACTGTGCATTGAAGGTTAACTCGCATTAAATAAATTCCTGACGAGTTAAACGTTAAGGTTTGCAAACACGATTGCCATAAGCTTTGTAGCTTATGGCTTACCCTTGAAGGTTTTAGTTTTTGAAGGAACCAAGAATGTCTCCATTACATTTTGGCTCATTTTGAGTCTTGTGTAAAATTATGCCCTCATGGTTCAAAACATCCCACAATCTTCTTCAATAAATTATTTTTCTTCACCTTGACTCTTCAACTGTGTAACCCAGTGTATTCTAAAATTCAGAGCATCATTAATAATTTTGTTGTTGTTGTTGTTTCGCATTACTATTATTTTTCAGTTGCTTTTTGTTCATTACCTCCACCACCGAAGGTGGAAGGAGGTTAAGTTTTCACCCCCCTATGTCTGTTTGTTACTTGCAAAATCGAAGATTTTTCAAGTGTATTGGTTCGTCGATTTTGTTATTCTGTCAGTTTGCTGTCTGTCAATCGTCAACAGGTCACAATTTTAAACCGATCGTCATGAAACTTTACCAAGTTGGAGAGGTAGTTTCAACTGCGAAGCCAATTGATTTTGAGGTCAGAGGTCATGTTGAGGCCAAATTTATAAAATCGTCATCTTTCATCCAATTGACTTGAAATATGAAGAAGATTTGCAAATTGCATCACTGAATTGGGAAAGCAACTATTTCTGAGGTTAAAAGGTCAAAGTTCAACTCAAGGTCAAACATAAAATTGTCAAATTTCATCTGAAAAATCGTCAATTTTCATCTGATTAACCTGAAAATTAAGCAGCAATTGCATAGTGCATCGCTGAATTTGGAACCCAACTATTTTTGAGGTCAAAAGGTCAACTCAAGGTCAAACTTCTTAAATCATCAATTTAAATCTGAAAAATAATCAATTTTCATCTGACTGACCTTAGCTTTCATTAAGATTGTTAATTTTAATGTTAATGAAACGGACAATTTGATGTATCCATTGCATTCCTTGGAGAGAGGGGTGGATTTTGAAAGTATCTTGCTCTGCACAACGTCTTTTTATTGTATGTTAATTGCCGGAATCCTTCGGATTTCGGCAATTATGTTGGTCGGTTGTGTGTGTCATTCTGAGCGTCTGTCTATCTGCCTGTGTTTGTTTACCCTGCAGCAGCCACACCGTTTCAGCGATCATGACCAAACTGGGTACAGACGTCGGCCCTGGTCCAACTTAGAGACTTGTCGTTTTTGGTGAATCTAGCTCAAAGGTCAAGGTTAAGGTCACCAAAAAACCGAAATTCTTATTTTCGCAATAACGTCCGCTAAAATGGTCGTATCGACTTCAAACCAAATCCAAAATGTGCATCTTCCAATACTGCATCCAACCATATGTCTCATTGGGGTGTCACACCAACAAAATTATTAGCGGTAGGGGGTCGAAAGTCGGGGTGGTCGGGTCAAAACTTCCAAATTGCAATAAAAACACCATTTCAAGTCCAATGGACTTCCAAGTTATGATCATGACCAAACTAAGTGCTATAACTCATTAAACTGTAGCACTATCGACTTATAAGAACCAAATTGATTTTCAGGTTTTTTTTTTTCAGAGATCATGGAGATATGACAAAGTTATTCCGGCAATTCCTTGCACAATGAGAAATTTCATTAATTGCCGGAATGCTTTGGATTTCGGCAATTATGTTGGTCGGTTGTATGTGTCATTCTGTGTGTCTGTCTGTCTGTTTGTTTGTGGGTTTGTTTACCCTGTAGCAGCCACACCGTTTCAGCGATCATGACCAAACTCGGTACAGACGTCGGCCATGGTGCAACTTAGACACTTGTCGTTTTTGGTGAATCTAGGTCAAAGGTCAAGGTCAAGGTCACCGAAAAACCGAAATTCTTATTTTCGCAATAACGGCCGCCAACATGGTAATATCGACTACAAACCAAATCCAGAATGTGCATCTTCCAATTCTGCATCCAACCATATGTCTCATTGGGATGTAACACCAAGACCCTTCTTAGCGGTCGAGGGTCGAATGTCGGGGGGGGGCAGGTCAAAAATTTCAAATTGCGATAAAAACGCCATTTCAAGTACGATTGACTTCCAAGTTATGATCATGACCAAACTAAGTGCTATAACTCATTAAACAGTAGCACTATCGACTTATAAAAACGAAATTGATTTCCAGGTTTTTGTTTTTTCAGAGATCATGGAGATATGACAAAGTTATTCCAGCAATTCCTTGCTCAACAAGCAATTTCATGTGTTTGTTTGTGTGCAGGATATCTCACAAAGTTGTGGACGGATTTTGGTGAAATTTTGTGGACGGGTTGGGTGTTTGATAAGGACAGACTGCTTAGATTTTGGTGAAGATCCGGATCCTGGAATTTTTTGAGCAATTCTTCACCATTGAGAGATCAGGCCAAAAATGATACATAGCACAATATCTCAAAGTTGGGGACGGATCTGGACGAAAGTTGGTGGAAACGTTGCGTGTGTGACGAGGAAGGATTGATTCAATTCTGGTGAAGATCCAAATCCGGATACGATAAATATTTAATTTCAAAGTGATTCTTAACCATTG
>NC_140978.1:17797500-17957500 GCF_056783735.1 Eptatretus burgeri
CAGGGGTCCCAACTTTTTTTAATCAGTTACTAGCCCTCTGTCTGTATTAAAGCAGTGTTGGAACAGACTGTGTTGCTTTACCCTCTGAAGCATTATTTGGACAATATTGCACTGCAAGAATTCGTACATTGCTATCAAAATGGTGAGTAAAAGACAATTAACAAAGGAATACAGACAGACCATTATAACCATTAAAAGTGAAGGTGTTTCCTTTGAAGAAATTGCAAAGAAGCCAAGGTGTCAGTGAGTACAGTTTCCTACACCATCAAAAGACACTTGGAAACTGGAGGAAGCTCTGACAGGAAGAGGTCTGGCAGACCCAAAGCCACAAAACAATCAGAAGACAAGTTTCTGAGAGGTAACAGCTTGCGTGATAGGTGGCTCACAGTACAGCAGTTTCAAGCAAAGCTCAACACTGGTGTCCAAGTCAGGAAGTCTCAGTTTCACCTGTGAAGAGAAGACTTCAAGCTGCAGGTTTGACAGGTCGAGTGGCAGTGAGAAAGCCATTGCTAAGATGACAAAATAAGAAAAAGAGGTTTGCCTGGGCCATGAAGCACATATAGTGAAACTCGTGAAAATTAGTGAACTAGTAACTAACTAGTAACTAAGCACATATATACACACATATACATACATTGATATATATATATATATATATATATATATATATATATATATATATATATATATATATATATATGTATACAGTAAGTCGTTGACTTACGACTGATCGACTTTATGACCACGCCCACGACCGCGATATGTACTGTATGTCTGGCCACGACTGCTCCGCATCTGGCAGCGAGAGTGTTGCCCAGCTGGGCGTACGACAGTTTCCGCTCCAGCGTCCGCCAGTGCTAGCATGTTAGCGTAGTCTCAGTATAGCGCAGTTTATCCTTTTCCGTTTGTCATAAAAAAAATTTTTACTTCAAACCCCCAAGATGTCTACCAAGAGGAAATTATCTTTGTCTACTACTCAACCTGCCAAGAAGGAAAGAAAGGCCATTTATCTCACCACGAAAATGCAGGTGATCAAACAGTACGAAGGAGGAAAGAAAGTGAATGCGATCGTACGTAATCTTAAGTTATCACACTCTACTGTGTCGATGATTTTGAAAGATAAAGAAAGGATTCATGAAGCTGTGAAAGGTTCTGCACCCATGCGATCGACAGTTGTAACGACGCAACGGACCCGGCCCATCCATGGAATGGAGAAATTGCTGCATGTTTGGATGGAAGATCAGATCCAAAAATGGACACCTTTAAGCCTTTTTACTGTGCAGACGAAGGCTATAAGTCTATTTCAGACTTTGAAAGAGCGTGCCGGAGAAGTCTACAGACAAGAATTTGTCGCAAGTACTGGCTGGTTCAAAAGATTCAAGAAAAGATTCCAAATTCATAATGTTTGAGTGACTGGAGAAGCAGCGAGTGCAAATGAGGAAGGAGCTCGTAAGTTTGTTGAAAGTCTGGATGAAATAATTATGCAAGAGGGGTATCAAGCAGAGCAGATATACATACGGTAATTTTTGCATAGGCCTATACACTATAAATAAAGGTTAAAATAAAGGTTCGCTGACTTACGACCAAATCGACTTACGACTCATCGTTCGTAAGTCGACGACTTACTGTATATATATATATATATATAAATATATATATATATATATATATATATATATATATATATATATATATATATATATATATATATATATATATATATATATACATTCATTGATTGACGCACTACATCAAGTTTTGTACAAATCGTGCAACGAAAAAAAACATTATCAAAGATCAATTCCCGATTCCGTGAAGTACTCTTTGGGAGAATTTGATCAATGCAAACAACCTCGGCGGTATAGTTCGCTGGAGCTATCTTTTTTATTTTCTTGAAATTATTTATTAAAAAATCTCAGACATTTACTTTAGACAAAGAACGATTTATTTTTAAGCATAAAATAAACATTGCTATTTTGAAGATTACGCACAATAATTTATTCGACTTTCTTTTCTCCGTTTTTTTTTTCACATTGACACGCAAATCCCTTCTTTTGTACGAGTGAATAAAATTGCGCATGATATGATGATATGCCCCAATGCACACAAAAAAGACGCAAAAGATTAGATCATGCCAAGGAGAGGGAGCAAACGACTTGCAGGATGATCAAGGAATGATGCAAACAGACGTCGAGAAGCATTAAGGAGCAGAAGGGAACAAGGGACAGGAGATGAAAGAACTGAACGTCTCGAGGATCTCCAATAAAGAAGGCAAAACAGAAGCAATGAAGCGACGCAACAAGAAGGAACTGAATGTCTCGAGGATCTCCAAGAAAGAACGCAAAACAGAAGGAACTCGAGGGGAGCACTCGGTAGAGTGCAAAACCTCTGCCACCAATACTGCTCGGTCACTCAAGTGAACCTGATATCCTATTCATTCAATTTGACGTCAACAGTGCTGACAGAGTTATAGTTTGCAACTTTCCCTTTTACTTTTAACTTTTAAATACTCAATTCATTCGTCATAACTAGATTCCTTGAGACAGAAATTGATTTTACGTGGGTATATCCACCTGAAGTTCAAAATCAGCCGCAATTATAATTTTGGCATGTTTTTTGTTAGAAATCACTTATAAAATGTAGAAATGCAAAAAAAAATCGAAATTTGGTTGAAAAAATGTTGCAAAATTTTCCAATTTTTTTTTTCTTTTTTTTCTCTAAAAAAAAAATCGAAATGTTTTTGAAAAAAAAGTTGCAAAATTTTCTGGTTTTTTTTCTCTAACAATTTTTTTTTTTTGGGGGGGGGTTGGAAATCACTGAAAATATGTAGAAATGCAAAAACAAAAATTTAAATATTTTTCAAAATGGCCGCCATAGCGGCCATATTGGACTTTGGACCAGGTCCAAAATATAATGGCGTGATCCTTGGACCACACCTAATCCCCCCACCAAGTTTCGTCGAAATCCGTTGAGGAGTTTTTTTCCGTAATACTGTTCACAAACAAACAAACAAACAAACAGGAGTGAAAACAGTAACCTCCGTCCATCTTCGATGGCGGAGGTTAATGAAGAGACTGAAGATGAAAGAAATGAACATCTCGAGGATCTCTGAGAAAGAACGCAAAACTGGAGGAATGAAGAGACGCAACAAGAAAGATCTGAACATCTCGAGAATCTCAGAGAAAGAACGCAAAACAGAAGAAATGAAGAAACGCAACAAGAAAGAGCTGAACGTCTCCAGGATCTCTGAGAAAGAATGCAAAACAGAAGGAATGAAGAGATGGAAGATGAAAGAACTGAACGTCTGAATACACCCGAAGAAAGAACTGAATACTCCACTTTTGCAATGTGGTCAGCAGGGGTCCTGAGTCGTGCGCTGTGGCAGGAACGTTTTCTCTGCAAAAGCTCCTGTATCTCTGCATCATTCTCATCAAACCAATCCTGATATTTATTTGTAGTGAAACCGGCCACGTCAGCTGTGGTTTATTGCAACACTGATTTCAGCTGCTCCCACTGCTCCTCCGGATCATCCTTGGAGTTTGAGGAAGGGTCGGCGCCTAATCTTTGCTCCAGCTTGCTGTGAAACTCCTCTTTGACTGTAGGTAGGCATAGTCGTGTCACCTGGAGTTTCTTGATGTGTGGTTCTCTCTTCCTACATGGTGGTTTGATCCTGAAGGCAACCTTACTTTGGACTAGCCTGTGGTCAGTGTAACAGTCTGCAATGGACATAACTCTTGTATGGCGTATATCTGTGATATCATGCTGACATACCAGGATATAATCCAGGAGGTGCCAATGCTTGGAATGCGGGTGTTTACAGGTGGTTTTGAATGTGGTTTTCTGCTGGAACATGGAGATGGTTATGCAGAGAGAGAGTGCTCCATACATCACTCCAGTAGCAAGCGGCCATTGTCGTTGCAGTTTCCAGTTCCGTGCTTGCCAAGAAGCCCTTCCAGAGTTCATAATCGCACCCATTTTGAGCATTGAAGTCACCCAATATGAGAAGCTTGTCCTTGGGGTCAGCTTTCAGAAAAAGGTTCCATAGATCTCAGTCAAAGCATTCTTTTGTTGAGCAGTCTGTCAGCAAGGTTGGAGTTTAAATGCTAATAAGTTTGGCAAACATGTTATCTTGAATAGGTGAACGAACAGACAACAGCTGGTCAGAGTGTCCAAAGGGGTGACTGTGGAGTTTGTTGGCGATGCAATTCTTTATCATGAAACCAACACCACAAATGCGTCGATCTTCTTTTTATTTGCTTGACCAGACAGAAGAGGGTGTAGCCTGCCCCGTGTTCTATCAGGGACCCCTGCTCTGTGAAACGGACTTCGCTCAGTCCCGCAATGTCTATATCAAGGCGTGCAAGTATTCTTGCCACGAGGGCTGATCTTCTCTGTGGATGGTCACAGGTCTCCTAGTCCATCATGGTGCGCACATTCCAGCAGGCAAGTTTCATTGAATATTTCTTGATGTGTTTCTTCCTTTCTTTTTGACTGCTGTGAGAAGATGTCCATCGGCCATGGTAAGCTGACCGGATAAAGTTGAGGCAAGCAATGTTTAGGCTGCCTTTTCGTGGCCTGTCTCCATTTGGAACAAGCAGTGATATCCCTCGAAGATGCTGCTTGGTTGCTAAGAGTGCTACCAGATGATGATGTTGCCTCAAGTCAACAATTAAACAACCAATACTACTGATCCACCTAAATGTAGTTTTGAATCTGCAGCTACCAGTGGCATCCTGAACCTGCTGTTTTCGCCTCTCCCCCACCACTGTATGGCTTGTTTTCCTGCCTGCACTAGATCTTTTTATAGTGAAAATGAGCTCATGCAGACCAATTCCACTCTTTAGTCTCATGGTTACTCCACAGTGGCTCAATGGGTTAAGACAGCTGTGGTAACCACCAAGCTGGAGGTGTTACATCAGAGTGTCCTTCTCTGAGCCTCTGGCTCAAGAACCTTCCTTGAAGGCACAGGGGGTTTGGTTTGTGAGTACCAGACATTTCCACACGCTGGTGGGCCTGCATGCTACACATCTGGGGGCCAAAGATGTTAAATATATAAGATGTTATTTTAGTCTAATTTTTATCGTGATTGTGTGGTCATTTCTCCATCCATGGTGTTGTAGCAAGGAACAAAAGGAACTTGGTGCCATCCTTGTGAACAAGTCTGCAGCAGCTCATCATGCATGCAGATGATTATAGAATCACATCACTCACAGCCTCAAGATGAAATAGAAACAGTCAGCTTCTTCTTTTTTTTTTTATAATTTAGAACACATCAGAACGATTACACCCCTTGGAATGGGATACTTCACAATGAATACACATATTTCATGGAGTTTTGGTTTTAAATGGTGTAATGTGTGAAAAAAAATGTAGCGAATTGGTGAGCTCATCAGCATTCCCATGAATAACGAACTATGCTGTCACTCAAGTAAATACTAAATGCATTGAACAGCTAATTTTGGAGAATTGACGGATTAACATATGTGAAATTGCAAAATAATTGGAGGTCAATGTTGGAAGTGTGGAAACAATCATTCATTCTCACTGGAAATGCTACATGGTTAACACAAGATGGGTACCCAAAGACCTCTCGTTTTATTAAAAGGCAACTCCTGATACACTACCATCGGGAGGGCAAAGACTTTTTTTGAAAAAATTGTCGAGGCTCATGGAAGAGATAATACACTGAACGGATCAGGACATAAGATGCAAAAGGAACAGTAGAGCGAGTGAGAGGGAGAGAGGGGAGAAACACCAACAGCAGAGTTGAAGGCCAATATAGAGGGAGACTTGGACAAAAGTGAACTGCTGGAGTGGAGTAATTCAAAAATCCAGCAGTGAAGGCAGCCTTCTATGCCATGGACAGAAATCTTGCTAAGTAAAGGAGGATGGCAGACTGTGTCAAATGCCTGAAATATGTCCAGGGAGATGGTCCTGATCTCTTATTTGAGATTGATGGCCTTGAAACATTGCTAAGAGAGGAATAGAAGCATGTCCACAGCTGAGTTATGGTTCG
Organism: Eptatretus burgeri; assembly: GCF_056783735.1. NCBI lineage: Eukaryota > Metazoa > Chordata > Myxini > Myxiniformes > Myxinidae > Eptatretus > Eptatretus burgeri. The sequence continues at coordinate 17,803,517 of NC_140978.1, forward strand.
AGACCACGCTGTTGGAAAACAGGAAAGACGACATCAGAAGTAATGATGGATTTCACGACTGTCCTTATTATTTGGAAACGAGCTCACTGGCCTGTAGTTGTAAGGGTCTGTTTTTACAACCTTGTTGTGAACGGGAGTGATGTTTGCTGACTGTCATGCACAGTGGAGGTGACCAGAAGAAGACAGATTGAATAGGGCAGATAGAGGGGAAGCATGAGTGGCAGAGCAGGATTTGAGAACATGGGCCTTGATGCCATCCTGGCCCATTGCCGAAGCAGGGTCAAGGCCAGACAGAACTTTCCCTACCTTATTGGGTGAGAAGGACACAGAGTTAAGTACATAGTGGGTACATTGCGTTAAGATAGAGACAGAACACGATGCGTTGGTTACATGAGAGATGGAGGCAAAGACGTTTGTTACATTGGAGAGTTGGACATTCCACCTTATCTCTGGCAGAGTCTCCTATAATTCCGTTTGAGGTGAGAGATGCAATAAAGGAGAGCATACTAGAGAGACAGACTTGAAAAGATGCCACCATGACTTGTTTGTAAGGAGACTGGTTGGAAAGATCGACCTTGACATATGCAAGGTGACGTTTTATGGTTTGCCTCAGGATGGACACACACTTATTGCAAGCGTTACGGAATGAACGAAAGTTACCCTCAGTCGGGTTAACTTTCCAAGCTGAGAAAGTAAGCTGCTTGACTAAAAACCGCCTCCCCATAGGATTGCAGATGGAATCTGGAGCACTAGATTGTACAAGGCTCCAGAGGATGGATAAGAAAGTTGCAGATGGGATGAGATCAACTAGTACATAAGAGAAAGTAGACATTTGGGAAAGTAGACATCAGTTGATGTGGTGATGGTGATCCAATCATTTTAATGAGAGGGCACATTGAAACCCCTGCCAATCGGCCTGTGTGAATAACCACATTCTGTGTCATCCCTTACAATAGTTTGAGAGATATGGGCCCTGACAAGAAAGTGATCGGAAGAGCCAACATGGGTAGAAGAGGAACAAGAGCGATTGGATGGAAAATTAGACATTATTCGATCCAGGAGAGAGGACATACCAGAAGTAGAAATCCAGGTTGAGTCAAACCCACGGAGTCACCAAAGGCCTTTGCTGCTGTCGGCCAGTCAACACCCAGCCAGCTGACATGGTGACAGTTTAAATCGCCTCAGATAAGTTAGAGAGAATTGAGAATGGGTGATTATGAGTTGATCCATGTGGGAGGAAATAGAGGTGTAGGGAAAGTCGGCGTTGGTGTGTTGGTGGTAGACTACACAGACAAACATTAGGTGGTTGCGGAGAGTTATATGCAGCCAGGGGTTGCAAGCGTTGAAGCAGGGAGCAATTAAAGCAGCTGTCAGTTGCCTACACACCACCCCAATAAAGGTTGTGTCATAAGGACATGTAGTGTGCTTGGAAGAAGATCGCCCATCGAGCGGGGACTCTTACTAGTATAATAAATACATTACACTGAAATATAAATTATGTTGTGGTGGCCTCAAGTTGTCAGGTTACAAATTATATTTCACATTCATGCCTTGCGTAAAGTTATTGATTGCATGTCTTAAATGCTAAGAGTGACAGAAAATGTAATTCATGTTGAAAATCCTGAAGCATTTATAATAATCAGTTGTTTTAGGTAAAAACAGTCTGTGTTGAAAATGCAATAAAACTGGTCCCTGGCAGCTCATTGTTCCAGATTTTGCACAATAGTAAAAATAAATCTAGGAATAATAATTATTCTTACAAGTAACTTGGAGCTTCAACTGTTCAAGCCATTTGTGTAAATGTAATAAGAAACTTTAGAGTTTGTTGTGTTGTTGACCATATAGGAGGCCTCATCAATGAGATATGTGGGTGGTTCTATTGCAACTAATCCTTGGGTTGGCAGGATAGCCTAAAGAGGTATGCATACTCTCCTCTGAGTTGTCTCGCCTGGATTTGAATCTTGACCCAGCTATCAACTCTCACCCTGGTGTTTCGCAGGCAATGGCGATGCATCATTGTGGAGACATCCCTCGGATGAAAGTTAAGCTCGAGGACCCGTCTGCCAGCACAATGGTGGACATTAAAAATCCCATGGTGTCTTTTGCATAATGTAAGCGACATACAGCCATCACCAGGAGCCTGCGAGAGTCCAACATTAAGCCTGGCCTGCCGATTCATTAAAGACTTGGGCCAAAAGCGTTTTCCGGCTAACCCCATAAGAAGGTGGGAATAATTGAAGTCGGTCAAGAAGTAGTAGTTGTAGTAGCAGTCAATTGCAGCCAATCAGTGAAGCCTCTTTGACAGTGTTTACTAATATTGTCAGGAATGTTCTGAGGTAGTTTTTTAAGAGACTGAGAAACCCAGCTACTGTGAAAATGTCCGTTTTGGGAATGAACACCTGTTGGAGAGTCGCTAAGGGGCCTCATTATGAGAGCATGGCTGCGATTATTGTGTATCTCTGAGAGTCTATGAATGTGTCATTACACCCGTTTTCAAGTACAATTTATCAGGATGTTGTTTGTATTTAAAGGCTCTTACTTCAGATGATGTTAGTAGGGTGAATATACTGATTCTGGCTCACTTTTCCCCATGTAAGTGAATGGGGGATTTTCAGCGATTCATTTTTTTTTCCCTAAAAAGTAAACCCCCTTTTTATCCCAAGGTATATTTATTTGTCTCCCCTTTTAACCTAGGGGCACTCTTTTCAAATAACCAATGCAATAAGATAAAGATTTGTTCAAGTAGTAAAGTAGTAATGTGATTTGTTAAAGGTGATTCTAAAAAAATATCTGAAACATGTAAGCTGAGGGACACTCTTTTTCAAATAACCAATGCATATTGTTTGGCTCACTCATTGAACCTATAAAGATTTGTTCATTCTCAAATTCCTTCAATAGTTTAATTTTCTTGGCACAATAATCCCCATCTAAAATATTTAAAAACAAAACATTTGAATCTTTATATTTTTTAAGATACCCCTTTTGTGCCATTACGAAATGATAAACTTCTCTTAATGCTCTTGTTTGACTACCTCCTGAGCCTCAGATTATTTTTGCATAAACCACGCCCACTTTTCATAAGTCCCGCCCACTTTTTCATAAGACCCGCCCACTTTTCACGAGGTATTTTCATAAGCCACGCCCAGTTTTCCAATGCCCCGCATGCTCTTACATCATTTCTAGTTCATCTCTGACTCACAAAGAAATCACCAGAAAATTCTAGAATGTTATGGTTTTGAAAAAATTTCCAAGGCTTGTCTGGGCTGTGAGGCTGTGAGGCAATTTTTTTCAAACAATCCTCCATTTTGAATAAAAATTTCTTCATTCTCACAAGGTTTGCCTGGGCTTGGCCAGGGAATTTTCAAAGAATCCTCCATTTTGAAAAAAATTTTCTCCATTCTCACAAGGCTTGCCTGGGCTTGCCTGGGGTTGCCCAGAGAAACCATGCCCAACAGTCTTTCTCTATAAAAGGTTCAACCCAGACTCCATTTTAAAAAAAAATTCTGACAATGGAGTGCTGTACTGAGCTTGAGTGGAATGACTTTGAGGTTCCTTGTATAGAACTAAACCTTCAAGTTGATGAACTGTATTCAAACCTCTTTTCTGTTGAGGTAAGATTTTATTTTCCTATTTTCAGTTTGATTTAAGCATCGACTCATCTGATAATTAAATAACTTAATTAATACATTATTATTTTTCTCTCACAGAAATTGTATCTGAAAATACCGATTTTGCCACAACTTGGGGTGAAATTGTTGGCTTGGTTGAAGACCTTGTGAGCGACCAAGACCCACAGAACGAGCTAGACCTTGAGTGGGATGAGCTTGCATGGAGTTCTACTACATGTATAGAGCTAAACCTTCAAGTTGATGAACTGGATTCAAACCTCTTATCTGTTGAGGTAAGATTTTATTTTCCTATTTTCAAAGTTTGATTGAAGCATCGACTCATTTAATAATTAAATAACTTAATTAATACATTATTATTTTCTCTCACAGGAAATGGTATCTGAAATATGAAATGAAAATACTGCTTTTGCTACAACTTGGGGCGAAATTGTTGGCTTGGTGGAAGACCTTGTGATCGACCAAGACCCACAGAACGAGCTCGACCTTGATGAGCCAGAATACAAATTTTACCTTGGAGACCTCACAAATTTTGAAAAAAATCAGAAAATGAGTTCTGCCTTGATGGTTTAAATAACTACCTTGGAGACTCAGGAAAAGGGTTCTGCCAAGATGGTTCTAAATATGGGACCTACCTTGGAGACTCACAAATTTTGAAAAAATCAGGAAATGAGTTATCCCTTAGAGACTTTGTAAGTTGGTTTTATTTTGGAGACTTGAAATATGGGTTCTGGCTTGATAACTCACAATGTGATACATATCTTAGAAACTCAACAGGAATGTGGTTATACCTTGAAAACTTGGAAAGTTGGGTTTATGTTGGAGACTTGAAATGCTATCACTCTTTGGGATCTAAACCTATCGATGTAGTTCTTTGTTGGATGGTGCTTGATGGGAGCAAGATCAAGAAAGTTCTGGGAAGAAAGTGCAGGCTTACTCCCCCTTTCTACATCATCAAACCTGAAAGCCTTAAAAGACAGAATTGGAAGAAGAGAAAAAAAAACGTAATATATATATATATATATATATATATATATATATATATATATATATATATATATATATATATATATATATATATAAATCTCATTTTAAAAAGACATTGTGTTGGGCGAGGGTTGGGTTTGGGTTGAGATTTTGAATGTGAGGGTTGGGGTGGGGGGTTGAGATTTTGAATGTGAGGGTTGGGGGTGAGGGTTGGGATTTTGAATGTGAGGGTTGGGGTTGAGATTTTGAATGTGAGGGTTGGTAATGAGATTTTGAATGTGAGGGTTGGTGTTGAGATTTTGAATGTGAGGGTTGGGGTTGAGATTTTTAATGTGAGGGTTGGGACACACACACACACACACACACACACACACACACACACACACACACACACACACACACACACACACACACACACACACACACACACAAACACACACACACACATCAACAAACAAAACTTAAGCCATGACTATTCAGTTGAGGATTCTATGTTTTGGGTTCACAGATCTAAGAACGTCCCCCCTTGACACACATTATATACGGCAGATGCCACCTGTTATACACCTCGGACTTGGCCCTCGAGTGTCCACAACGGTGTATAGTAGGAGGGAGTGAAGCGCCAACCCATTGCTCCCGTCGCGCGCGCGCACACGCACACACACACACACACACACACACACACACACACACACACACACACACACACACACACACACACACACATCAACAAACAAAAGTTAAGCCTTGACTATTCAGTTGAGGATTCTGTGTACGTCCCCCCTTGACACACCTCGGACTTGGCCCTCTAGTGTCCACAAAGGTGTATAGTAGGAGGGAGTGAAGGGACAACCCATTGCTCCCATGGGTATTATCTGCTTAGTTTTGTCTTTTGTAATTCCTGTGAATAAAATGAACCTAAAATCTCTTCCCCTTCTAAATCATATATCTTATAAGTCCAAGGAACTGTATCTATTACATCAACAATTTTAAAAAGTTCGTTTGTCCATCGTTTAATATAACCTTTTTCAAATGAGATTTCCACCTATATATTCTTACGATATCACCAACTTTGAACTTAGGTTTTCTGACATTAATCTCTTTTTCATATTTTAATTTTGTAAATGTTTCTGATGGTTTCATATTCATTGATGTTTGTATCGTGTCATTATACCTATCTACAATATCCTGAATATAAGAAGACCATTGTTGTGAACTGAGTTGAGTGAATTTTTTTATGTAGTCTCTCTTTTAAGGTACGATTAAAATGTTCAACAACAACGGCCTTTTCTTCATTAAACCTACTGTATAATGTAATACTGTTATTTTTTTAGAAAATTCATAAATGTCTTGTTATAAAACTCTCTACCATCATCAGTCCACAATTTTTTAGGTTTTCTCTTACTTTTATTAAATATCTGTTGAAAGGCTATCATAAGAGTATTACCTGTTTTGTTTTTTAAAGGGACAACCCATGCGTATCCACTCCTCAAATCAATAACGGTTAAAGCATACTTGTACCCTTTATCTTTATTGAGTTCAATCAAATCAGCGGACCAGATATAATCAACTTCCTTGGAATAAACCTTCCTTCTCTGAAACTTTGTGAATATTGGTTTATGTAATTCATCAGATAATTGTTCTTCAATCTTAATGACATCATTAGAGCCTATAAGTTTTTTTGAAGTTCCAAGTCCAAGTTTCAATTTAGCACTGATCATCTTCTTCACGATGAACCTATCAACTTTTTCTCTCAAGGTTGGATTTTGTATCAGAGACAAATTATACAACATTTCTCTATTGGCTTCATGCTTTTCTTCCAAAGTTGTGGTATTCCCATAATCAATATCGTGTCTCATGCACACTTCATCAACCCTATTGATGGGCTTACTCCATGATTTAGGATTGTCTGCCTCATCTAATCTTTGATCCAAGTTTGTGCCTGGACCACAGAAAGAATACCCTGGTAGATGTAATTCCCCTGGTATTCCAGTAGTTGTAAATTTACTTCCTGATAAAAACTTTTGTATATCTCCTCCACATTTGTGTTTGGAGATAAATTGACACTTTTTTGAATCACACACCGAACATGTACCTTTTTGTATAACCCTGTTATTTTTATTTTTAAAATATAAAATATTTTTAGTGTTACTTTTCTTTTTACATTTGAGACAATAACTCATTTATTTCTGAGAAAATTTCCTACAGAGTGCAAAAACCTTATTAGTTTCTAACGTGCACATTTGAATCTTAATTTTTGAAATATAAAGAATCTTAGAAACGTCTTTACTCTCTCCTCCATTTATTTAAGAAAAAAATGAAAAACTTGAATTAAAATCAATATATTGCCGATGACAATATATTCTTGTCTTGTCGAATATATTCTTGTCAATATATTCTTGTCTTATATATTATATGTCTTGTTAATATATTCTTTTCGAAAATATTGCTAAGACTTGTCAATTCTTTGTTTTCTTCCTTGGTGGGTTGAGTTATTTTCTGTAATATCTCCAATCTTTTTTTAATCTCACTGGTTTCCATATTTTGATATTTATTCTTTCTCGCTCTTTCCTCCCTCTCCTCCCTCTCCTCCTTCTCTCTCTTCTCTCTCTCTCTCCTCCTTCTCTCTCTCTCCTCCTTCTCTCTCTCTTCTCTCTCTCTCTCCTCCTTCTCTTTCTTCTCTTTCTTCTCCCTTTCCTCCTTCTCTCTTCTCCTTTTCCTCCTCTTCTCTCTCTTCAACTCCTTCATCTTCCCTTACTATCCTTGAATCGCTTAAACCCCATAGAATATCATACATGTATTCATCGGGATTTCTTCTTATTCCGGTATCCAAAATAATTTTTTTACAACAGGAAACCAATAAAATTTCTTTTCAATTTCTAAAAGAGCCTTACGTTTTTTAACTTTATAATTTTTTCATTATTTAACATTCTAATTAAATCTAAAGTTGTCGGTTTATCAACATCAGCATAATGCCAATCTTTAATTGAAAGTACCTCATTCTTATGTTGTAGAACATATTTATTAAAATACCGAATACCCTTTTCTTGAAGGTATGCTTGGACACAAAAATGATAATTTTCTTAAAGCCTTCTTGCTGTCATTTATGTATTAGAAATATATGTTAGAATAATATTTTGACACAAAACACCTCCCCATCTTCCCAAAGTTAAATAATTTTGTATTTCCTTACTTATTATATATAATCCTGTTTTTTTCTGTTTTCATGATATAAACTTATGCAAAAGCATTATTATATTTACCCTTATTAAATTATTTTATTTGTTGTTTACTAATCGTGCTTACACAAAACTCATTCTCTATACCAAGTGGATAATCTTCTTCCTTACGAGACTGATTTAATTGTTCCACGTCTTCCAGGTCAATTTTAAATGACCAATTATACCCTAAATAATTCATATCATACCCCCATTGTTCTATTCTCATACAAACGATACGTCCTTCTTTATAAAAATTTATTTTAATTCAAACTGTGAATTCTGTATGACCTGGAGATAAAATCAACACTTCTGTATCTTTGGAATACATGTCCGTTTTATTTAAGGATATATATTGTGATAAATCACTTAATCTCACGAAGTCATTCGCGTCAGTCGGGCTTGGATAATTTTTTAATTTATAAGAATTTTTCATATTAATATTTTTGGTTATATTATATTTATGTCGTTCAGCCTGTGCCTTTGTGTAATAATTTGATAAATCAATATCCAGTTATTGGGATACACCAAAGACAGAACCATCTTTACCAACATAAGTCATTTATATTAGATTAAAAATAATGTCATAAAAAATAATTTTTGTTGAGTTGAAATAACACATATAGACATAATTGACCACAACACTTGGAATTTAATTCTTATACTTGAAATGCTTGATAAACACCATTCTGTAAGAATTTTATGACTTCAACATGTGGTGGAAGACCAAAACTATCAAAATAATATTTGTCTTGACGATGAAAAATACAAACCCAATGAGAACCGTTCCCATTATTATCTTCTAAGTTCATAATAATATTCTTTGTATGTTTAGGCACGTTTGTTAATTCATCTCTCATACAAATAACCACATTATGAATTTTTAATTTCTTACAATATTTGACAAGTTGTAAAATTGATGTTGTATTCTTTCCAAATTCTTTTAACCACTCATCAATGCTCATTTATTTATTAGAAAGATATAATCCATTACCCCTTTTGTGAATTTTCCACCGGCTTGTGCGATTGAAGAAAGCATATCTCCAACTAACAATCTCGCTTTATCAGGCAGACCTTCAAGTTTTTCAGCAAAATCTAAAATTACACCACTTCCACTAATTTGTTTCTCCAACTCTTTGTTATGTCTTTCCAATTCTTTTTGAGCCGGAGTTGAGCCTTCCTTTTGTTGGCAGTTTTCACCGCTTTTGAAATGCCACCCGTCAATGCTCCAACCGCACTTAAACCAGCAAATAAATGAATTAGAAATGGGAGAAATCCTCCACTCGTCTCTCTTATTGAATATTTCTTCAACATTGGTTTTTGACATTTTACTTTTAAGTGAGCCAGTATCGTTCAAGATTTTAACCTGTTCTCTTGTGAGCAAAACATCAATTCTTACTGCTCCTTTTCTCCGAATTGTATTAACGTTAATTGTAGAAGGATTTTGATTTTGAGCATAAGATGATAGTTTATGAAGATTGATTTGATTAACATATAACCCAGTTGGTACTTTGCCACTCATTTATTTAACAAAAAAATTATGTGAGACTAATCATAACACCATTATCTGTAATAATCTGTAATTCCGTTTCTTTCAAAAGCAAACAATATGCATCAACTTCTTCACTCTCTCCTCTTTCAATGTATAGGGAAGTATCTACTCGATTAGAATTTATAGTTTCCTTTTGAGCACTCAGGTGAAACGCATAGATTGTATACAAACTTATAAATGCTGTCATATCCAAAATAGGTTGTTTATTTCCATTACTTTCACATGTATTCACGAATATACCAACTCATTTCATCAATTGCAAATTGATTCTGCTCACCAAAAGCACTTCTAACACCAAAAAGTAATCGATTTTCATATCATTCCTTTGTAGTTGAAATCTAATTTTAAGACCATACAGAACTTTATCATGATCACAAAATCCAAATATACCTTTAAGAGGAACTGCCACAGTAAAACTATTAACTGCTTTTGTATCATCAGTATACGTTCCTTTCCTTTGAGTATATCCAGGGTCTGTGGTTGTTCCTGTTGACATATCAGCAATAAAACCTTCGACAGCCATCTTTCCCATTCTATCGCTGAATGTCTTCTTCTTCTTTTGGCTGCTCCCGTTCAGGGTCGCAACAGCGGATCATCCGTATGATCCGCATAGTGATTTGGCACATGTTTTACGCCGGATGCCCTTCCTGACGCAACCCTGGTCGCCTCTTAGGACACAGGGATCTGGTACACCTATTTTAACCGGGGTATACACCGGCCCAGTGCACTGGTACTCACTTTGCCGACCTCGGAAGGATGACAGGCTGAGTCAACCCCCTGGTGTATTAATTCAGTGGCCCAACGGGGCTTGAACTCAGGACCTTTTGGATCCCAAGCCGCTGCCCTAACCACTGCGCCAACACCAGGCATTCTATCGCTGAATGTATATAGTGTAAATTTCATCATTTCAGATACAGCAGAGACATAATCAACCGCTTCAACTTCTTTTGTTCCAATGTACAAATGAACACTATCAAACATTTTCCAGCAGAAATCATTTAAGAGTGTAGCGTTTGTGTTATTCCCAGCCTTAGTGAATTTAAATTTACAAAACAAGAAACTTTCCGATAGATTCAAATAGGTTTGTTGATTATTTCTTTCAAAACTTTTTGTACCATTTGCATTCCAGTCTGTTCCAGTTATTGCATTTACCTTGAAGTAATCTTCTTTTTTAGTGGAGTTTGAGATGATAATGGTATCATCCAAATCATAGATACTATCAATTGCTTCCATACTTGCATTTATTTAGGAAAAAAGATGTTAAAACTTTTGAAACCCTGACCCAAGTATTTGAATTATTTTCTGTCGTTCTTGGGGGGACAACTGAGTTTTGCCTTTCTTAATTTCTTTAATTGCTTGTAATTTATAAGATTCCTTTTGGGCATCTTTTATGCTCTTTACAGCACCTGCAACATTTCCCACAGCAGAAGCAGTTGAACCAATTAGGTCTTTATGTTTAAGAATAGTTGAACCGATACCCATTAGAGTATAAATTATCCCATCTCCTCTAAATTGATGTCCGACACCCCTTTGTCTCTTAGGTTTATAGTATCCTCTACCAAGATACATACCTTCACCCTTGTAGTATGGGGAAAGGAACATCCCATCCCCTGTAATTATTTTATATTTTCTCAACTCGTGTTTCCTCACAATAACCATCGTATTTATTTATTGGAAAACTTCACGTACGTGAATTGTGATGGATATAACTTCTCCATGAAAAGAAATCATACGATTATCTTGGTCGGTTATCCTAAAATTTACTCTGTATATGGTTTTTCCTGACACAGGGAGATAAACCAGATTTTTGGGTTCCATATTGAATTTATAACCAATTGGGGTTGAGTATGCGCTGAATGAAAATGTTGTATTTGTTTTTATTCCATCATTATAAGCACCATCAATCAAATCACAGTGAATTAACACCGAATTTATTCCTGAGGATATTTGAATGACATTATCACTGTAAAACGTCCCATTAGTTTCAATCTTTTTTGAGGAGAATCCCAATAACTCTCTAAATGAATTATCTATTGTGAAATCAACCTTGTAGTTATTTTTAAGTTTAATCGTTGATTTTGAAGTATGTTTTTGAATGTCCATAACAATATTTTTTGGTTCATCACCCTGTTTTTTCATAAGACGAGCAATTTCGGAAGATATTTGAGAAATCTCATATGCTCCGGGTGAGACTGTTATCGTTTTGTATCCACTTCCCGGATGATAACTAAACTTGTCATTTTTCTCAGTTATATTAAATAAGGTATTATAAGTTTCCATGGACAATAAAGATGCCTCATATTATTTTGTTGTATCAAGTTGTAGTGGGTATTGGAATGAAGATGTGTGGTCGCTTGTTGTGAAATTAAAACTCAGGATTGTGCTTCTCATCTCATTTAGTATGAGATAAAATGTCTTTATATTGAGATTTATTAATTATTTTCATGTTCATCAACTGGTCTAAAATGGCTGATGCTTCATTAAAACAATTGTTATTTCCAGCCTTCTTACTACCTAACAACAATAACAGTCGATTACCTAATTGCGATGGGTCATTTGGAAGAAAACTAACACCTCAACCAAGGATACTTAAAGCCTGAAAAATGTGTTTCTCCTTCTCATTCTTGCTACGTTTACCAGAAAGACTAACCCTATAATCAACAGAGTTCAGCAGATCAATATATACTCTATCATCATTATTTTCCTTATCCAATGGTTAATCAAAATACTTTGATTCATTCCTCACAGTTGAAGCTTGTCTTCCATCTTTTGTGAGAAGAAACATTAATCTGGGGGGTAGTTTAACAGGGGGTTGAGCAGACCTCAAGAACCTTAATTCATCATTTAATATCAATACCTTTTCTTGAACAAGATGAAATATTGCTGGTTGTTCTTTTGAAATGAGTCCTGCTTTGGTTTTTGATTCCGCTGAATATTCATTGTTTTGAAGAGCATTCACAATATAAGCAGGGGGTTGATTAATCTCTTCCAGTTGTTGAAATAATCCTTCATCATCATATTCCAATTCCCCTATATGCTCTAATTCTTCCTCCGTCATTTGATCAAAATCTTTTAACATTTGAAGTTTTTTAGGAGTATATTCTACTGTGGGAACTGTGGAAACATCCACAATTTTTTCTTTCGAAGTTTTTAAAGATAGTGGTTTTTCAAAATTTCTCTTGTTTTCATTCAAATGCTTCTTCACCCGTTAGTTTCTGCCTGCGTTTCTTCTTTATGTCTTCCTGTTGTTTTACAACTTTGGAAACCAACTCTTGATAAACCTTAAATCTTCTTGCTCTTTCTTTTGCATCCATTTATTTATTGGAAAATATCATTTAATTACTCATCTTGTTTCACAACAATATATTAATATTTTTCAGTGTTGTGCTTCATGTAATCCGCTAATTCTTTTTACTGCATAATGAAGAACAATTGTCTCTCCAAAAATTGTTTATATCTATTGAGTTTAACTTGAATAAAATAAAAGTATTAGCAATGTTTCTGATGGAACGACAAGGAAGTTGAAAGTATGATTGACTAAGATAAATACAATTACAAGAAGAATGTCTCCCTCTTGTGTAGTAGCTGTCCATTACCGTTTGGTTTCTCTCATTAACACAATCATCAAAGATAACGTGGTTCTTTTTGGATTTATCCAAATTTTGGGGAGATGGTATATCATCCGTACTATCACTAAGAATACAAGTTATCGGTTTGATTTCTTTTTACATCTCTGTGTATCACAAAATAGTTGCATTATATCTTCAATGTTATGATCATTTAGGTTTTTTTGAAGTTTAAAGAAACCGATTATATCTTCTTTTTGAAGACCAGCATTAAAACCTTGTGAGAGTAGTTGATACTCAGGTTGAAAACTCGACTGTGTGAAAATTATTACATTATTATAATCTAAAAAGTTGGAAGTCAGGAGCATCTTCAAAAGTAAGCAGGTTTTTCCGCATCCACTTGAACCAACTATGAGACATCTTGATGAATTTGGGAGATTTTTATGGTTGTTAAATTTTATCTTATTTTCCCAAATGGGTAAAAAAATCATTCATTTATATATTTGGAAAACAGGTTCTTCAATTTATTATTGGCTTTTTTAGAAACTCTATTTTATCCTAAGTTCAGGTTTAATTTGAAGATAATCCATTATTTTATTTAGGCAATATCTTGTGTTGATATTTCCCTGAAAATCACTTCCATGAATAATATATAACAACAATCCTTTGAAAATTTATCGAATATGTTCAGTTTCTTCCCTTGTAAGGAAAGGTGAGTTATCACCCTCATACTTTACATTCATTTCTCTAATCAATCTTGTAAAGTAATTCATTTTTGGTGTAAATCTAAAAGAATGATTTTCCTTTTTATATTTTTTATTATCATTAATTAGAAGATAATTACAGAATATACATTGTTTATAGGCTTTTGACTCTGTGTTTAATCCCACTCTATCACACGCAGGGCAATTCTCAAATTTATCATATGGAGAATCAGGGAAGTCTAGCATATTTATAAAGTAAAACTTTACTTAAACTAAAATTCATCTATACTTTCAGTTGCATATTGACTCATATTTAATAATATTACCATCGATATCCATGTACTTTTTTTCGTTACCAGATTCAACTACAACATTTTTTATCTTAAAGGTAATTTTAAAATGATCCTTAACTAGGACTGAGCGAAATGTCATTTCACCTGATATATTAACATCCTTTATTTCATCAGGATTTACATCATTAGGGTTGTTGAAAAAAATACAAATTCTCCTTGCATATTACAGATGGTCTTATCTTTTCTTTCTAAAGCTTCATCCATAACGTTTTTATTTTTTGATACTTTTTCTTGTTTCATTGCTTTTTCTGGTTTTGAATATATTACCAGTAGGAGAGGAGAAACTTTTGTTAGAGATACTTTAATTGATGTTCTTCCAGGTATATGAAAAGCCGTTCCACTGAAGGAAATTGAAGAACTCATGTTATCCACCATAATTGTTTTTATCCAATAGTTGTTCTATTTATCTTTGTTCAATTTTACATCCTTGACATATTTCTCAGTATCTTTAACAAATGAAGAGATTGATTGAAACTTGTCTTTTGTGTCTTGAAACATTGTATTTATGAAGTGAAAAAAGTTGGAGGATAAAATGGTTTTAAGCACAGATTCATCTATAAATTAAACGAAATTTTCATCAAGAAAATTTTAGTTCAAGCAAAGTTTTATTATATAAATATGGTGAATACAACGTACTGCGATGTTTGTAATCACGAATATAAATATTATAAAAACACCTTCAAACCAACAAACATACATTTAATCTATTTCATCAAATATCTCCTCTTGAGTTGGAAAGAAAACATTGTGATATCTGCTCAAAGGATGTTTTGAAGAGTAGTTACAATAGACATCTTCAATCACAAAAATACAAGAAAAATGAGTTTAAAGTAAAGGAAGACTATTATATTGAAAACACTGATGGGGCATTTAAAGGGCATATAAAAATAAGGATTTTTCAATTTGGAAAACCCGTTCCATCATCAATAGCTGAATCAATTGAAATAGTGAAACCTGATGTTGAAAAAGTTATTAAAAAGACTTTAAAAGAAATGAAAACTTTAAAGTTTTATATGGGAGTGAAAATGAATATGAAAAGACCAGATGAAGAACGAACTCCTTATCTGAGAACAGATCTTCATTCTATAACATCATTTCAAGATTTTTTGAATAGTGGGGTTTCTGAAGAATTATCAAGACAAGAGGAGGATGTTGATAATACAGTGGTAGGAAGTGGATTTAATATTTTAAAAATCATCTTTTTGCATATACACATTCTAAAAGCAAACCCTCTTAAAGCTTCTTCTTATATTGAATTACCAAAAGAAATAAAACTAAAGAAGGCAGTTGATAAAATTAAAAACAATGATAATAAATGCTTTCTCTGGTCTGTTCTTGTTCACTAACATCCACCAAATTGTAATTCAGAAAGAGTAAAACAATATATGAAATATGAGAATACCTTGGACATTAAAGATTTTAAATTCCCAATGCCACTAACAGATATTCCTAAATTTGAGAAAAAGAATAATATTTCTCTTAATGTATATGGATTAACAGATACAAAGTTCAATTATTAAAAATTTCAAACAAGGATAAAAATGAAGAAACACACATTGATCTTTTGTATATTAGTGTTGGAAAGAATTCACATTATACTTACATCAACAATTTATCAAGATTAATCTCTTCTCAGGTATTCAGAACAGCAAACAAAGTATATCCTTGTAAGCGATGTCTTAATTCATTTCATACAAAAGAACGATGAGAAGAACATTCAAAATATTGTAGTAATCATAAATCAGCTGTAATTTCAATGCCTCAACCTGGTGAAAAGATTTCTTTTGAAGATTATAATAAATCTATCATGCACCCATTTGTGATATATGCTGATTTTGAATGTATCCTAAAAAAAAGATAAATACTGCTTCTCCTAATCCAAAAGAATCACATACAAATAAATATCAAAAACATATTCCTTGTGGTTTCTGTTATTATATCAAATCATCTGTTTGAGAAAAGTAAAATAAATTTGAATATTATAGTGGAAAAAAAGCTTCACAAGAGTTTGTAAAACGATTAGAAAAGGATTGTATAAGACTAACTAAATTAATGAAAGAAACAAATGAACCAATGAAATTAACCGAAGAAGAAAAATTAGAATTTTCAAAGACCAATATCTGTCATATTTGTGAGGAGGAAATTGAGGAGTCTAAAGTTAGGGATCATTGTCATCTTACTGGTAAATATAGAGATCCCGCTCATTCTTGTTGTAATCTTATTTATAAATTTCCTTCTTTTATTCCAGTCTTTCTTCACAACAGCATCAACTATTATATGATACACATCTATTTATAAATGAACTTTCAAAAACACCGGGGAATACTTCTGCCACAACAAACACAAGTCAAAAGTATATTTCATTTACAAAAATGATATTCACAAAACCTTTAACTCGTATTAGGTTTCTAGATTCTTACAAGTTTATGGGAACACAACTGGCCTACCCAGAATCAAATCTAAGCTCCACGGGGTCTTTTCCAAATCTTAATTCATTCTTTCCAAAAAAGGAAATTCTAACGAAATAGGAAATTCAGATTAAAGAGAGAATTCAAAGTAAAGAGGAAATTCTAATTAATGAGGAAATTAATGAAGAAATTCTAACTGAAGATGAAATTCTCATTATAAATAAAATTCAAACAATGAATGAAATCCTAATGAAAGAGGAAATTGTGATTAAAGATGAAATTCTGATTAAAGAGGGAATTCTAACTGGAGAAGAAATTCAAACAAGGAATGAAATTCAAAGTAAAGAGAAAATTCTTACAAGTTAGGGAATTTATCCTTCTGATTATATGGATTAATTTATGAGATTTAAAGAAACACAACTTCCTTCAAAAGAAAGTTTCTATAATAACCTTTATGAAGAAGAGTTAAGTGATAAGGAATATAAACACGCACAAGAAATGTGGAAAATATTTAAGAAAAAGAACCTTGGAGAATATCATGATGTGTATCTAAAAACAGATGTTTTATTGTTCGCTGATGTGTTTGAAGCTTTTAGATCACTCTGTCATAATAAAAATTGTTATGGATTAGATCCTGCCCATTATTTCACAGCTCCTGGTTTAGCTTGGAGTGCAATGTTGAAAATGACAAAATAAGATGTAGATTTAATTAGTGATGTAGATATGCTTTTGATGATTGAGAAGTCTAAGAGAGGTGGAATATCACAAGTATGTTCAAAAAGATATGCTAAAGCCAATAATAAATATCTTCCAAATTATGAGAGTGAAAATATTGTAATTATTTGATGTATTTTGATGCTAATAATTTGTATGGATGGGCAATGTCTCAATCTCTGCCTTATGTTAAATTCGAGTGGGTGGAAGAAAAGGATTATGAAAAGGCTTTGATGAATATTGATATTTCTTCTCAAGAGGAATTGAATGAGGAAGAAGAAGGTTATTATTTTGAAGTTGATTTGAGGTACCCGAGTGATCTTCATAATAAGCATAAAGACCTTCCTTTTGCATGTGAGAAAGAAACCCCAAAGAAAGAATGGTTAAGTGATTATCATAAAAGTTTTAATATTATAGGCAAATCAACAGAAAAGTTATTAACAATATTCTATGATAAAGAGGGATATATTTTGCATCAGAGAAGCTTGAAACAGTTTTTGAGAGAAGGACTGAGAGTAGCTAAAATTCATAGTTTTAAAATTTAAACAAAGTCCTTGGATGAAAAAGTACATTAAATTCAATACAGATATGAGAACAAATACAAAAGTAAAATTTGAAGGGGAATTCTATAAATTTATGAATCATGCTGTCTTTGGAAAGACAATGGAGAATGTTAGAAACAGGAACAACATTAGATTTGCAACATCTTGGAAAGAAGCTTCTAGATTGATAAATAAACCAAGTTTTAAGAGAGAAGAGGTTTTTTCAGAGAACTTTTCTGCTATTCATATGGAAAAGGAAAGTGTTGTAATGGATAAACCAATTTATATTGGAACAGCAGTTCTTGATTTATCAAAGATATTGATGTATGATTATTTGTATAATGGCTTAAAGAAAGGGTATGGTGAAAATGTTTCATTGTTGTAAATGGACACTGATGGTTTTATCCTAGATATAAAAAATGATAATGTTTATAAAGATATGAAGAAAGATATTGGAGTATATGATACAAGTAATTTTAGTAAGAAGAGTGAGTTATTTTCCAAAAAGAATGAAAAGGTTATTGGTAAGTTTAAGGATGAGTTGGGTGGAAAAGTAATGAGTGAGTTTATTGGATTGAGAGCAAAGGCATATGCTTATAAGTATGGTGATCAGATTGATAAGAGGTTAAAGGGAATAAAAAAAATGTAATAAAGAAATCAATAACTTTTAGAAATCATTATAATTGTTTGATGAATAAGAAGGAAGAATATAGGAAAATGAATACAATAAGAATTTATAAACATAATATATATAGTGAAGAAGTAAATGAAAAAGCATTAGGAGCCTTTGATGATAAGAGATTTATTTTACATAATGGAATAGATTGTGTTCTATATGGACATTGTATGATAGAGTGTATAGAATAGAGTGTGTTTTAACAATGGGAAGATAGGTAAGGGTTTTTAAGGGCTACCGCCGTATTTTTTCACAATATATAAATGGTTAAACCAAGTATTAATCAAACTAAAGAGTGGAGAAAATCTCAGTCTTGGTATATAAATGGAAAACATAATGAATGTGAAAAATGTGAAATAAGTCATTGAAAAAAATAACTAAAGCAAAGGTAAATAAAATAAATAAGCGAATCAATTAAAAAACTCGTAAGTTAGAGGATGTAAAGAAAAAATGAAATATCCTTAAATGGACTGAAAACTTTGATGATTATCAAATGAGCAATGAAAAAACAATTTACTATAATCTCAAAATGATATGTGGCTCAGGAGGTGGTCAAACAAGAGCATTAAGAGAAGTTTATCATTTCGTAATGGCACAAAAGGGGTATCTTAAAAAATATAAAGATTAAAATGTTTTATTTTTAAATATTTTAGATGGGGATTATTGTGCAAAGAATATTAAACTATTGAAGGAATTTGAGAATGAACAAATCTTTTTAGGTTCAATGAGTGAGCTAAACAATATGCATTGGTTATTTGAAAAAGAGTGTCTCTATACTTACAAGTTTCAGATATTTCTTTAGAATCACCTTGAACAAATCACATTACTACTTTACTACTTGAACAAATCTTTATGTTCTTGCATTGGTTATTTGAAAAGAGTGCCCCTAGGTTAAAAGGGGAGACAAATAAATATACCTTGGGATAAAAAGGGGGTTTACTTTTTAGGGGAAAAAAAATATGAATCGCTGAAAATCCCCCATTCACTTACTTGGGGAAAAGTGAGCCAGAATCAGTATAATCACCCTACTGATGTTGATCATTTCCACCTGCATATAAAACTATGCAGACACCTGAGAGCAGATTCTCAAAATAATTACCTTTCCAACATGAATCACAAATATTATTGGGCAGTCTGGAAAGGTTTCCAGCTGATAGGATACCAAAAATACCTTTTTATGGGATGGTCGGTTTTGTTTTAATTATTTTGTGAGCAATCAAGGAAAAAGATTGCAGACAGAAGATGTCAGAACATTGGCCAAATATTGGTATGTAATTAACCTGTGGCAACAATTTTCTATCACACACAAGGTGATCTTTTTTAGTTTGTCGTTATTAATGTTGGATGCCGGAAGAGTGAGGAAAGTATAACTTGAAGCACACTTTAGCTTTGTGAACATCCAAGTTTGCTGTCCAGAGGGCTTACAAAAGCTTTCAGCAAGGTTAATGTCCAAATTTTCAGTTCATTATCATTTTCGAGGCCATATGTCATTCCAGCGATTTTGATCCACCACCACTCCACCACCCCACCCCCCCACCCTTTTGACACACACACACACACACACACACACACACACACACACACACACACACACACACACACACACACACACACATACACACCTATCCATGGCTTTTCCCTTCTTTTTCCTCCAACCTCCTCCCAAATAACTATTTTTGAGTTCTTCTCTAACACTTCAAATCCTCTCTTCCAAAACTCTTCCAATCTTACTTTCTCTTCCTTCTCTGAATGCTGATTTTCTCAATTCACTTCATGTGCTTGTGCAGTAAATAGATGACCGCTTATTGTTAAAATGTGAGGAGATGTTAAGGAAGTTTAGCATCGATCCTCATATTGTTTCAAGAAAATGGCAGCCTCAATGGAGCTTGGAGATTTCAGTCCTAAGTATCATTCCACGACAGTTATTTGTATTTGCCTTGCATGCTCTTTTTGCTGCTACAAAATGGAAAAAAATGTCGTTGTGGTCGTTGTTACTTCACCACCGCTACCACCATTTTTGATGGTGAGGATCTGAATACGGATCCAGATACTAGAATTTTAAAAGTGATTCTTCAACATTGAGAGATAGGGCCAAAAATGATATGTTGCACGATATCTCAAAAAGTTACTTATGGGTTATGAGAAAACTTGGTGGATGAGTTGAGTCGGTGACAAGAACAAGCTGATTAGATTTTGGTTAAGTTCCGGATGAGAATCCGCCATACCAGTGAGATACAGAATGTAAACTGTACAGCTTGGAGGAGGTATGCGCTCCACGAAGTACTGTTCTACAGGGTGCCCCACAGAAAACCAGGAAATTTGGTACAGTTTATTTAAAACAAAACAAAAGCAAACTTAGATGTAGTGTAAAACAAAGATATACTTTATTTTCAAACAAAACAAAAGCAAACTTAGATGTAGTGTAAAACAAAGATACACTTTATTATATGTTAGTTTATTGATATGGTAAAATATGGCAAAATAAATCTCAAAATCTCAAATGTCTTGGTTTTCTGTGGGGCACCCTGTAGTTTGTGACATGTGAATGGATGTTTTCATATCAAAAGCCGTATAAATTGACAAAACAGTTGGTTTGATGCATATTGTAAGTGGGTGTTCACAGCTGGCACTGGATAAAGCACAAGGAGAGAATTGATTAAATTAAAATAAATAATGCGAGTTTACTTACAAGGAACATCAACACATGAGGTCATTAGACCCATCAAAGCCTGCACTATTATTACCAACGAATGGTTGTTTGTCCATGCTCTATCAATTTTAAATGCTGAGCATCAAGCAAGGAAGCAACATGTAAGAAGGTGAAAATGATGGCACATAGATGGTATGTAGTGATGTCCTTCTTTGATCCCATTTTTTAAGTCTTTGGTATGATTCGGCCAGGATTTGAACTGCTGACTTCACAGATGCTCTAACCATTATGCCAGTGAAACTGCTAAAGTTGAAAATGCCCTTCATTGGCAGCTTTTGCAAATACAATACGCCGAGAGAACTGCGTTGTTGAGAATAGAAACCTCATCCAGTCATACATTATGAAAATCCAACCAGTCATTTCAAACTCTGATGACGACATATATGAGGCTTGCTCCACAACAGTGGCACTATGTTCATCTCTCTTTACTTTTCCTAGTCTCGTGGTTCTCAACGGGTGGTCCATGGTCACTTTTTTGGTGGTCCACAGGAACATTCTCCAAGGTCACACAGTGTTAGCAGGTGCTGCTGTCCGGCTGTTTTAAGCTGTGTTCACAAGCATGCAGCACGCCATCCATCTTGTTGCCAGTAACTTCCGTCTGATAGGGTGGAACTGCGTACTATAATTCCACAATGTATTATTCGTTTCAAAGTCTTGGGGGATGATTTGATGAAGCCGAATAAGCTGAAACTCCATCTCGAAAAGTGTCACCCCAACTTGATGCAAAAAGATGAAGATTATTTTGAGCGGCAGTTATCAGCTCTGAAGCAGCAGCGCCTTGACTCAACAGGTGCATTCTATGAAAAGACAAGCAATGCAGTGCGTGCCTCCTACATTGTTGCATACAAAGTGGCACAGGCCAAGAAGCCTCATACCATTGTTGAGCAACCTGTGTTCCCCTGTGCTAAAGAGATAGTGTGGCTTGTTTTTGGAGAGGAAGCAGCAAGGAAGTTGAGTGATATATCTGTCTCTAATGACACAGTATTGAGACATACAAGTGAGATATCACAGAACATCGGTGAACAAGTTGTGGATGAAATAAGGAAGTCTGCATTATTTGCCATGCAATCGGATGAATCGACTGATGTCGCATTGTGCTCTCAGCTTTTGGTGTTCGCATAATACATGGTTGAGGGAGACTTCAAAGACAAGTTTCTGTTTATAAGACTCTTGACACCACTACAAAGGCTCAGGATGTGATGGAAATGGTGAACAATTTATTTGAAGTACATGGTCTGGATTGGGTAAATCTTGTGGATGTCACTACTGATGGTGCACCTGCCATGTTCGGCTCAAGATCGGGCTTCCAAACATTGGTGAAACAGCGTGCTCCAATGGTAACCAGAGTTGATTTCTTCATTCATAGAGAAGCTTTTGCATTAAAAAATTGCTTGATCAACTGATCACCGTTTTCAAAGGTTGGTGAAAATGGTAAATTCCATCAAATCATCAGCTCTGAACACCTGGCTGATCAAAATATTTTTCCTGGACATGGGTTCTGACTTTGATGTGTTGCTGTTTTACACTTCTGTATGGTGGTTGTCAGCAGGGAATGTACTCAACAGAGTTTTTCAATAGAAAGAGTCATTGGATTTACTTGTCCAGGCTCAAGGGAATGAGGAATTCCAAAATGTTCCGACGCAATCAAATTTAGAACTTGTGTCTCTTGACTATTTTTGGAATCTTGAACAAACTGGATCTTCAGCTGCAAGGGAAAGATCAAATCTGTTCACTCACCAAATTATCATCAAGGCTTTTCGTGACAAAATTGGTACCCTGGATCGTAAGAGTCGAAGGCAATAATTTGGTTCAATTTCCAAATGTGGATGCCGTGCTTGGGGGAAAGGAAGCCATTCAGACACAAATTCTCCATCATTTGCGGAAGCTACGGGACAAATTCCAACGATACTTTCCGTAGGTGGAGAGGGCAAGGGATGGGTTATCTTTCATCAGGAATCTGTTCACAACTGATGTCAATGGTGTTTCAGAGGATCTGCAGGAGGAATTCTTGGATCTGAAAAATGATTTTGCAGTTCAAGATGTGTACCAGCAGTCGAGCATGGAGAAATTTTGGCGAGCTTACCTAGAGTTACCCAAGCCTCTCAGATTTCTTTTGCCATTTGCATCAACTTATATGTGTGAGATTGGATTTTCATGTTTGTTGCACATTAAGTCCAAACAGAGGAATTGGCTTGCAGTGGAAAGTGATATTTGTTGTGCATTATCAAGTAGCACTCCAAATATTGAAAAGCTTGTCAGTGAGAAGAGAATCCAAAAATCTGTTGGTAAGAAATAAATTTCAAACCAAAATGTTGTTACTCTTTTTTTGTCATGTCTCAAAAAGGAGGTGGTCCAATAAAAAAATTTGATTGGCCTGGTGGTCCGTCGATTGAATCGAGTTGAGAAACAGAATGAAAGTGTTTCAGTATTCTTTAAAACCTACGAACATGGAAAACCCCTCCATCCAAAGGAATTCTCGCCCACCCCGCCCTTCCCGAAACTGCACAGGGGAAGATCCGTGTATAAATTTGGCAGGGGACTACCCCTTCAAGCTCCTGTTTATTCGTCCCCTCCTGGTTTCACCAGAGGGAACTACAGGTTTTCTCCCGTCTATCCGTGTCTGTCAGTCCGTCTGTCTGTCTGTCCGTTCCACCTGTGGTTTATCAGATTTCCCCCCCCCATACACTTTAACATATTCAACTGATACATGGCTTTAATATGATAAGTTACAGAAGAAGTTTGAGTGTCAGGGCGTTTTGTCAGTTTTTTCACAGAGTTATGCCCATTTTGGGCTTAGAAAACATTTCACATATTATGCATGGGCCAGTGTTCAGCTGCCCTGACTCCATCCCACTGCTTTACACCCATTGGCTGGACAGCTGGCCTGACTCCATCCCAATGAAATCATGCGCCACCATTGATGAAGCAGCACAGATCGTCAGGCCTCAGGCCTTATGCCTGGGTGTTAGTGCATCACCCGGTGCAATTGGAATGATCCCAGGTGTATAACCACGATGTATTATATATGCACATAAGCCGTACGCATGTTTTTGCTTCATGTATGTACATTGGATTGTTATTTATCACATGATAGAGGCAAAGCCAAGAAACAAAGGAAACACTGTGGGCTATAGAGGTTCCTCTTCTTAATTTTGGTTCTGGTAAAGACTCAAGCATGCGTTAATTAAAGCAAGCTAATTTTCTATCTCCTGAACATTCATTGGAACCAGTAGGGGACATGTATTGCAAAGGAATTCTCGCTCTTGTTTCTTTTTCTTTTACTCTTAATATAGCACTGGCTCCACTGCTCACACAATTAATTTGTTGGGGGAAGTTGTTGTCACAAGATGATCGAGTGCAAACGAAAATGACAGCCCGGACAGCATTTGTTTGGGTACCACAATACCACTGTTTACATTGTAGGCCGGCATGTTGTCAAGTGGTGCCAAGCACTCCGTTCCATTGACGTACTTGCTTGAGCGCTTCGAATCAAGCAAGCTGCTTGGCAAGTGGTAAGCAAGCCACTTGCTCCTGGAATACACCCCTGGATGGAGCTTTGTACTCAAGTGAGGAAGTCTTGCTACACTCTCCTCATTGTTGTGGGCTCAAATCCCATGGCTGTCGCAGATGGATATCTCTGTATCCTTTAATGGTAGCCACTTTCCAAAATAATTTCTAACCTTGAAGTGTTCATAATTTGTTCTCGTCCGGGTCTCAGGCTGTAAACCTAAAATTAGTGTTTCCTGAAGTTTGTTGATGATTTTCCCCTATTTCGAGCGTGCTAAATGCAAATTTGGATGATGCCTCCTCAGCATCCTTGAAGATTCTGAGATATCCAAGATGGCCACCGAGATGACTGTCAAAGTATCAAATGTCTTTAACTTTGCTAATATCTGGCATAAAAAGTGATTTAAATGGCTTTTTATGTTGTTCAAGGTAAACTGATTAATCTTTTAACATTTGAAGTGACAAACATATGATTGAACTGGAACAGCACTCGATAGAGTGCAGACTTCTGCCAGGCTGAACAGTACATGTTTTGTAGCCCATGAAGAGGCCGGATCTGCATCCGTACCTGAACCAAAATCTAATCCGCTTATTCTTGTCACCTACACAACTCATCCAGCAAGTTTTGTCATAATCCGTCCGCAACAATTTTCAATATCATGCTATGTTGGTCTATCGCTGTTGGCCCTATCTCTCAATGGTGAAGAATCACTTTAAAAAATTAACAATTCTCAGATCTGGATCCAGATCTTCACCAAAATCGAATCAATTTGTTCTTGTCACACACCCAACCTATCCATTAAATTTTGTCTGAATCCGTCCGAAACTTTTTGAGATATCCTACTCCCAGACAAACAAACAAACAAACAAGAAAGATGACATGCATAGTACGACACTTGCAAAATCCCTCAAACAAATTTGACCTTCAAAATAAATGGTGATTGAATTCCCTGACCGAATTAGCAACTCCTCTTAAAATTTCAAGTCGATCAGATTAAAATTGAGAATCTTAGAAAATCAGCCAATGTTAATCTTTTGTCTTAAACAAATAATTGGTGGTTGAATTCAGTGACCTGATATGCAAATCCTGCTCAAATTTCAAGTCTATTGGATGAAAATTGAGGATTTTAGAAATTCCACCGAAGTTGTTGACCTTTGATCTGTGTTGAACTTTTGGCCTGTGTTGACCTCAAAAATAATTGGTGGTTGAATTCAGTGACCTGATATGCAAATCCCCTTCAAATTTCAAGTCGATTGGATGAAAATTGAGGATTTTAGAAATTCCACCTAAAGTTGTTGACCTTTAGGGCCGTCAGTGACCTCAAACATAATTGGTGGTTGAATTCAGTGATCTGATATGCAAATCCCCTTCAAATTTTAAATCAATCAGATGAAAATTGAGGATTTTAGAAATCTGACCTAAGTTGACCTTTGGCCTATAACCTTCTGATCTCAAAATCAAGAGCCTTCTTGCTTATGGCTACCTCTACCATTTCGTGAAGTTTCGTGAAGATAGGTTTAAAATTGTGACCTGTAAGCAACTGACATACAAAAAGACAGACAAATCGATAGGATAACAAACGAGTAACACAAAAGAATAAATCTTAGATTTTCGCAAGTAACAGACAGACATACAGACAGACAGACGACAGACAGACAGACAGACGACAGACAGACAGACAAACAGGGGTGAAAACATAACCTCTGTCCACCTTCAGTGGCCGAGATAACAATTATTGCCAACAACATCTAATCAAATGAACGAAGCTCCAAAATTTATCATCATTTATGGGTGTACCATGCTCTGTGTTATTCACTGGCCATCACAAGGTAGGCTACTGTTCAGGACTATGTTGATGGATTAATTGACTCAATCATGTTTAAGCTGGCTCAGAATGATATGTACCGTGTCTTTGATCGCTACTCTGACTTCAGCCTCAAAGGTGGGTCAATATTCTGTCGAGCAGATGCTGGAAGTAAATGGTACAAACTTAGGCCAGATGTCCCTCTCACAAACCAGAGTGTTGCCTTAACAGTCGCAAAATAATAATAAGGTACAAATCATCAAAATTATCTGTCAGCAGCTGTTATAAAAAGTCACAGAACTGTCAGCAACACATGAAGCTTTCAAGCACAATCTTGTACTTACAGGAAGTCATCCAATCCCACAACGAGCCAGAGAGAGTAAACTTGTTCCAAGGTTTGACCTGAAAACAAGGCAGGAAGAAGTTGATGTTGTGGTGCAATAGGTGGTAGAGGTTGCCAAGCGAGAAGCTTTGGGCAGACGATAACTTTCGGTCAAGCCCAAAGTATGACTTTCGCACCTGGACTATTTGCTCGATCTGTTAGGGGATCAGAACTCATTATTATTATTATTCTGTCTTGTTGCTGTTGTTGTTGTTGTTGTTGCTGTTGTTGTTGTTATGCCACAGACATAATTCTTCTTTCGTTTCCACCACAAGGCTGCACAGCACAACACCAACAACAAAACAACTTTCGTATGCAGCACAGCACAGTCATTGCATTTGTGGCACAGCTATGACCTCAGCCAATTTTGTCACCCACTAATTGGTACATTATGATGTCATGGCTGTGCCACTAATGCAATCATTGCAATGCCTGCCCCTCTATAGGTTAGGGGCAGGAATTTGGAATTTGTTCATGGTGCCGGTGATAGCTCACCAACACTTCGTGAAGGACCTTTAACATCCACCGACTCACACAGGCAGACGGGACGCTGGTTTGACATCAGTCTGAGAGACAGCACAATCACAAATACATTGATGAAACAAACACATTGGGCACGTAATTTTTCCACATATATTTATGATGTTCGTTCTATCCTGTTCATTTTCTAATTATATTACTCCACCCCCTGTGGTGTTTAATAGCGGTTGCCCCCAAAATATGTATTTGCTTTTTTCTCTGAAATTACACACACAATTTCGATTAAATTTGACCACAACATTCCTCACCTGTGATGTACCAAAGCTTCCTCACACCATTTAAAAAAACAAAAAATCAGGGTCTGCGGTGGTCTATGGGGGATTGCCCACCAAAATATGCAATTACTTTCGTCTTATAAAGTACACGTACAATTCTGATGAAACTTGACCACCACCTTCATCACCCGTGATGTAGTAAAGTTTGCTCACAACATGAAAAAAAAATTCCACAGGTATTTACTTTCTTCTCCAGTCCATATTTTGTGAGTCATCCATGCCTACCAGTGGTTCCCTGGTTCTTTCATCCAGCCACAACCAGATGAGTGCCCTATGTTTATATTTATTCATATGCAGTCTTTGGCTGCTTGGCTGCATCATTTTATGGGGTCTTAGCTTTGCTGCTGATGCAATGCCCCTTTAAAGGGGCTGTCACACCTTGACGATTTAGCCAGCGTATGCCGACGTATGAAAAATTTGTCTAAAACGCTGGCACACGTCGAATACGTTATGGGTAAGTTTTGTATACGTTAAGAGCACGCTGAAGCACGCTGGCATACATCGTAGTACGCCGAGCTCGTCGACAAATTTTAACATGCTCAAAATTTTTCGACGTATGCCAGCGTATGACTCACACGTTCCGCATACGCTGGCCATAAGTTGTAGGCACGTTACGCAATCATTGACATACGTCGACACACATTACTTGTAAGTTACTCATAAGTCGAAACACGTCGAGGTAATGTTTAGCGTACCCAAAACTTATTTCTAACCTATGAGTAACGTGCTTTGAACCTATGTGTAACGTATCTCCAACGCATATTGACGTATGTAGATGTATGTGACGTCTTCCGGACGACCACAGAACTTACTGAACGTGTTTCTATCTTACAGCTACTGTATAATGGCGTATTGGCAGCGTTTAGGGGAATTGGTATATAAAAATGGGCTTCACAGGAGGAACCCGTCAGTGTTCCAGACTCCATGGTGTTTTTTTGTTTTGTTTTTATTCTTCGGCATGACGTTGATGTTGACACTTCGATTTCTAGTGTGGTTATGATTTAAATCGTTGAGCGGCAGCGATTTAAATCATAGAGTGGCAGCCTATGAATAGCCTACACCACGTGATAATCGACGATGCGCTGCCGCACGCTATGCATACGTTTGACTATCGTTGGGCAGACGTTGTGAACGCTGACAACACGCTAAGCATTCGTTGGTATAAGTTATCTATAAGTTATCGAAACGTTCTGTGTATGTTACTAATACGTTATGCATTTGTCCAACTCGTTATGAATACGCCAAAAACTTTAAAAAACATCAATAGTTCAGTGTAGAAAAACATTTTAAAAAAAAGCCGAAGAAAACTTCGAAGAATGCTGCAAAGAAGTCTCCTGGCAGTGGCCGCAAGGAAGATCCATCATCACCCACACCCTCCCCATCACACTCACCTACTACAACTGACATGGACCTAGTACTACTACTAATACTAATACTACTACTACTACTACTACTGCTACTAATGACACGCTCACCTACTACTCTTGCTGATACTACTGATATGGACATATACTCACCATGGAGTCTGAAACACTGACGGGTTCCTCCTGTGAAGCCCATTTTTATATACCAATTTCCCTAAACGCTGCTAATACGCCATTATATGGTAGCTGTAAGTTAGAAACACGTTCAGTAAGTTCTGTGGTCGTCCGGAAGACGTCAATCAAACACGTCTACATACGTCAATGTGTGTTAGAGATATGTTACACATAGGTTCAAAGCACGTTACTCATAGGTTATAAATAAGTTTCGGGTATGCTAAGCATTAACTCGACGTGTTTCGACTTATGAGTAACTTACAAGTAACGTGTGTCAACGATCGCATAACGTGCCTACAACTTATGGTCAACGTATGTAGAACGTGTGAGTCATACGCCAGCATATGTCGAAAAATTTTGATCATGCTTAAAATTTGTCGATGTGCTCGGCGTACTACGACGTATGCCAGCATGCTTCAGCGTGCTCTTAACGTATACAAAACTTACCCATAACGTATTCGACATGTGCCAGCGTATTCGGCAAATTTTTCATATGTCAACATACGCTGGCTAAAACGACAGGGCCTTGACACTTCGATGTCTAGTGCGGTTATGATTTGAATCGTCGAGCGGCAGCCTTTTAATAGGCTACGCCACGTGATTGTCGGCGATACGCTGCCGTGCGCTCTGCATATGTTAGACTATCGTTGGGCATACGTTCTGAACGCCAACAACACGCGAAGCATTCGTTGGTATAAGTTATCTATAAGTTATCGAAACGTTCTGTGTACCTTACTAATACGTTATGCATACGTCCAACTCGTTATGAATACGTCAAAAACTTTTTAAAAAAAACATCAATAGTTCAGCGTACGCCAGCGTTTTACATACATTTTGATACGTTGACATACGCTGGCTAAAACGTCAAGGTGTGACAGCCCCTTAACCAGTGCACTGTACTGATTTTGCTAACCTCAGAAGAATGACAAGCCGAGTCAACCCTACTGGTGTTAATTCAACTAAAAAAATAGGGGCTTGAACTCAAGAGTCGAGAATCTTAAGCCAAGCTCCCTAACCATCAAGCCAACACCAGGCACTACCTTGCCTGTACTGAGACATTGGGATGCAGAAAGTTTATATCTGGGTCGAGATTCAAACCCAGACTAGACAGCTTTGAGGCAAATGTGCATACCTCCAGAGTCTATGGCTCTAGGCCACCCTTCCAGCCCACACAAACATACTAATAATCTCCTATACCATAGACCTGTCTACTTGAGACATAATTTCCGGGGATTTACCTTGCTTCACTTAATAGAAAACAAAGAAGCTAAAAGTACACAATTCAGTTTCAGTCGTTAGTCTTAGCTATAATGTTAAAGTATTGTATGTGCAAAGGAAGGTATGAAATAAACTCTGCATCAGGCCAAACTCTTCTCATCCTCAAGTTAATTCCTAATTCCCCATATAGTTGGAGTGGAGTCCTGATCACATTGCTGCACTCAGGGTAAAATAGAAATTATTTAAATAGAAATTCTGGCATATTTGACCCTCAACTTCATCGAATATCCTATCCAATTCTTTCCACTCATTTCATACTCCACCACCCTTCCCTGAAGGACCATCTACATATTCCGTTTGTAAAATGCCCAATTTTTTATGCCTTCCTTTGCCTACCTGTATGGCCAAAATCCTCTTCCCCTGTGTGGAAGCTCCATCAACACACCTTTCCTATCATCCCATTATACTTATAAACTTCCTATATTTCTATTTGCCTCCAATCCACTTCCTGCAATACCCTCTCTTTTTTTTCTATCCTCTCTGCTTCACTTTCCTTTCTCAATGTGGACCTTCTTTGTTTGTACCACTTCCCCCCCCCCCTTCCATCAATTTGCGTGCTTGGCTCCTGAGAACACTCTGTTGCTCATAACCACCACAGTATTCACATGAGGCTAAGTTTTAAAATCATGATTAACAGTAAATTTGTGAACAAACAAATTCACCTGTTCAAGCCAGTTCCAAGGCAATGTGCTTTACTTCCGAGTGACATATACTGCTTGCACATATACAACATGAATAAAAAGGGCATCAAAAGACAATGTAGAAATCAATTTTGTATGTAGGATTTAAACCCGCATGTGACCACAGCACCATGAGCTATGTGTTTGTTGGTGGGAACATCAAACCGGAAAATCCATATAAAAAATTTACAATTTTGCACTTTGGAAAGCCTTTAAAAGCAGAAATCATTATTGCCAAACATATGCAGCTAAAACTTTCTGACAAACTTTTTTTTAAAACATTACTCACATCTGCCGGGACAGCATGCGTAAACTGCTTCCTGGTGCATTTCGCAAGGAGGAGTGAAGACGTTCCTCGCCAATGCCTTTGATGATCATCACAGACATTATTACTGACAATATAAGGCATATTCACAACATTACAATTCTATATATTGGGCAGCAACTGGCAACCAAACAACGCGTTAGCTGCGTGACAAATTGAGTTGCAACCTGAAGCCTTTCTCGAAACATTTCTGGATGTAAGGGGAAAGTATCCATGTCAGAAGAGCTCAAGATAAATGAGAACGCAATTATCTCGCATTTCCTCACTCAAGTGATTTATCGTATGGATTATTTTACTGAAAACAAGATTGTTCTTCATGACAACATATATCAAGCATTTGCAATAGTCCGACAGGATTGCACTGTGTCTGTCTCTGTCTGTCTCTGTCTCTGTCTCTGTCTCTGTCTCTCTCTCTTTTATTGTAACTCATGGCAGCTAACATAACTTCCTTTTTGTAGGATCTTTTGGGCAAGACAATAACTATGAAGAAACTTGCATTCTCTTCCCCAAAGGCCAACTCCAAGAAAATAAACCATGGATCATTATTCAAGGCTCGCAAGAATTTGTGTCAATCCTCAAGTGAAAAATAAAATATCATCTGAAAACTTTAAGATCGAACTCTCCTACCGATCTCGTTCTTTGACATATGATTGATGCCTCGATAAGTCTGTGTCCAGTATATGTTCCTCTTCCATCCACAAGGTCCCCTCAAATTGCATCACTCCTGATTCTGCTCGAGAGAAGGCAAAATGTCTTCATTCAGCATTCTCCTCCAAAGCTCATATAGCCAATCCATCCCTCTCTGTGGCCACCTTTTGCCTTCCTCCCCACTGCCTCCAGAATGCTGACTTATTACCTCTGCCACTGAAGGTGAAGGAGGTTATGTTTTCACCCCTTTCTGTCTGTTTGTCTGTTTGTGTACAGGATATCTCAAGTTGTGTACGCATCTGGATGAAATTTTGTGGACAGGTTAGGTGTGTGACAAGGACAAACTGATTAGATTTTGGTGAAGATCTGGATGCGGATCTGACTACTAGAATTTTTTAAGTGATTCTTCACCATTGAGAGATCGGGCCAAAAACGACATATAGCATGCTATCTCAAAAAGTTGTGGACGGATTCGGATGAAACTTGGTGGACAGGTTTGTGTGTGGCAAGGTCGAATTGATTCGATTTTGGTGAAGATACGAATCTGGATTAGGATGTGAGAATTATTAACTTTTAAAAGTGATTCTTCACCATTAAGAGATTGGGCCAAAAACGAGACATAGAATGATATTTTAAAAATGTATTGATTGGGCCCAATATGTTCTCGTAGATGAGGCATTAGGTGGTGGAGATATGCCCTATACCGAGTGCCCTTCTACTTTTACTTGAGATGGTACAGTTAATTCGAGGCCCATGTTCTGGCCATCCTTGACTCTCCCTTGATGGTACATACAGATAGCATTCTAACCCCTGTTTTCAAATCCTGGTCTTCTTGCTGCTCTCGTTTATCTTCTATCTGCTC
This sequence comes from Eptatretus burgeri, assembly GCF_056783735.1. Classification (NCBI taxonomy): domain Eukaryota; kingdom Metazoa; phylum Chordata; class Myxini; order Myxiniformes; family Myxinidae; genus Eptatretus; species Eptatretus burgeri. The sequence goes on from NC_140978.1 coordinate 17,836,413, forward strand.
TCTTCAGGCTGTCTTTTATCATTGGTCACATCCTATCTCCTTGAATGATAGCTAACATCGTTCAACATAAAAAGGTACAAAAAATATCCTACAGGTCAATTAGCTTCCTTTGAATTACAAATGAAGTCATGGAATCCATCTTCAAAGCCAACATCAAGTCTTCCCTTTTCCCACACTTCCTGATATCTGAACATCAGTTTGCATTCTGTCTCTGCCACTCAACTTTTGATATGCAGCTGATGCAATATCAACAAGGAGTGGAGGCCCTTAATCTCAATCAGGGCTTGTCTTAATCTCAAGTTGAGGTTCAGGGATGGACATATCTCAAATATTTTTCAGAGTCTGGCACACTGCTCTGTTTGCTAAGCTTTCTGCCTGTAAAATGCAAGGCAACCTTCTTTCCAGGCTTATTGACTTCCTCTACTCAGGCAGTTAGTACATATCTCTCAAAGGAATCTTCTCGTCTCCTCTTCAAGTAAAGGATGGAGTGCCCCCAAAGGCAGTGTATCGGGCACAGTCCTGTTCCTTGTACACTTTACTAACATATCCAATGCTCTGAAAAAAAAAACCCTTTGACTTGTTTTCTTAACAAATGACTGCATTACCCGGTATCGTTATTCAGTATCATAATTTTCTACAAACTGACAGACTGACAGCAGTCTTCCCTCTCTGCTGATCTGAAAATGATCAGATCCTCGTCGAAGACTTGGAATGTGTCTTTCAATCCAGGCAAATGTCACATTCTCACCCTGTCTCTCTGAAAGGATCATCAAACAAGCCCAACTATCTATTTCCACAACAACCACTGGAATAAGTTCACTCTCTTTCTCTAACTTCTGGGCCTCACTTTCAGTTATGACCTCTCCTGCATAGACCTTGTATTAAAGTTGACCTTGAAAGCCAGCTGCTGACTGGGCATCCTTCACAATCTTCAAAGTTTTCAGTGTTTCCTGATTTAATTTTTTTTAATTAAAATACATAATAACAACGGCATGGCATGTGTTGTTGTGAAGATCTTGTTCATGTATGTTTTTTTTTAATGCACCTTTCTGGTTTCTGACGCATCTTCTGAAGTTTTTCACTTGTAGGTATTTAGATGTAACTCCATTTTGAAACCCTAAAGTCTGTCCAAACTTGATATTTGTTACAACTGTAAGCACAGCATCTGTGATTGGGAGTTTGCAGCCTTTTTGCAATAACCTTCAGTGAATTATAATTTGTGGTTTAGCTCGACCATAAGTCCCCCACAATGTCACACGACCCACACTTTTGGCAGATGCACCATCATTTGCACGCCTCATCTCTATTGTTAATGATGCATAAGAGATGCTGATGATGCTAATGATAACTTTTCATGATCCAACCCTTGCATTGAAAGGGGTCGATCATTTTATAGGGCCGACCCTATCTACCAATGAACATTATTTGAGATGAGAGTTGTTCAGACAGGTTCCCGAAACGGCATTATTTTACAGGATTGTGAACACACATAAAATGCCAACCTCTTAAGGCAATTGCTTTTTGGGTTGTTTGCACTCAAACAAAAGTTTGCTTCATTTAAGTCCAAAACAAGCCGCATTAAAAGCGGTTTAACTTGCGCAGATATCGTTTTTGCAAGTGTGAAAAGCACTTTATGAAAGCCCTGTCCACGTTTATGTTATGACAGGCTGCTTGCTCCCAGCTCGTCACTCAAGTGAAAATTGTTTCTGCTCAATAAGATATTTTGTGCCTTGAAGTAAATATGTTTGGTTGCCATGCAACAAAGTCACCGCAAGGATCAAGCGCAACTGCAAAAGAACATCAAAGAGACAGTCAGATAAGATGTTGCCCTTCAAGAAAACTGCTGAACATCAAGTTTTTTTGTATTTTTTTTCTTTGTCATGGTTCATTAACAAAAATGTTGCTTTTTGGGCAAAAAAAAACAAAACAAAACAAAAAACATGAAATGTTTTTTCTTTTCTTTTTCCTTTATTGTGCGGATTTATCTCCCTTTTTCCGCAGTCTGTTTTGTTGGTGTCGCCAATGTGATCGAGCAAATCGGGTGCCAGGCAAAGCTTGTAGCCATCCTGTTAGTGGTGCAAGTCTGGAAGCCCCTGTGGTGCTTTGACTGTAATGTGAGCGAGATCACTGCCTCGGGGAGCTTGTCCGGGCCTTCTCACCAAAGGCGCCGATGCATCGCTCTCCGTCTCTGCTTCGATCAATGGACGCGCTCAGGCCTGAGACGGACGCGCGGCGCACACCCGATCGCTTCCCGGAGTCCCTGCTAATCCTTCCTCTCCATTTGGTGTCCTCTGCTGCATCGTGTCTGATCCCCCACTGCCTGTGCTAACATTCCGCGGGCAGCGCCCCCGGCTAGCGTGATGTGTCCTGTTCAGATTACAACGCCTCCGCAGCAAATCGTCGCTGCTGGCGAAGTAATTAATTCCGTAATAAGTCACCAGCGTTGAAATGATTTGTTTTGCCGTGGTAAACACGACGTTCAGATGTTGCTCTGCAGAGGTTCATTTCCTTTCCACCTGATAAGGCTCTGTGTTGACATAAAAGCTGCTGGACAAATCTTCCTGGCACAGCGGCCTCATAATCCCGGCTAGAAAGACCAAGTAACTGATCCAAACGATCCATTTCCCCCGTGCATCGATCATTTTTGGCAACTTCTTTAATTCATTTGGTGTTAATGAAAGTTTAGTCTTTCTTTTGTGTTTTGGAGATCCTTCTTTTTCTATGGCACACCCAAACCACTTATTAGCCTTTATACATTTGTAAAGTGAAAACATAACAAAGCACGATGTAGGTGAAGGGCATTGCTTATTATCATTATCCAGTCATACTGCCTGGCACATGGAGCATCTTATGAACGAACTTTCGCCACTTTCTTCAGTCTTGGGCCCAGGTTCTGATTTGACCCCAGGTGATCTTCATTCCTTTCACTTCCTCTTCCACAGTACGTTGCCGGGTATCTCTTGGCTGCCAACCCTTCTCTTCCTGTCAGGTGTCTCGCATATTGCTCTTTTTGGTATATCTTGATCATCCATGCACAACACGTGACCAATCCCTCTTCACCTTCTAATTTTGATCAATGATGTTTTCCTCCATGCTGACCTTTCAACCTCTTTCTGAACAGTCATGTCTGACCAGAAGATTCTCAAGATTATCTAATGGATGCTGTAGATGAAAGACTCCAGTTTGCTATTTCTTTGGTGATTTTCCAAGATTCACATCCAAATAGGATTACTGGCCTCACATCTGCTGCCAAAGATCCCCAGCTTCATTTTGGTGTGATACTTCCTTGATTTCCAAATCTCACTGAGTCTCACAAATGCCCCCCCTCTCCTTTTGTATCCATTGTAGTGAGTACATCTGCATCTCCCCCTCCAGTTATGGTAACGATGGGCCCCAGATGTGCAAACTTGCCACCCCCTATAATTGGAGGATTGTTGCACATGATGTTGTTGTTGGTGTGTATGGCATGCATGCTCATGCATTCGGTCAAGGGCATGGGAATAAATAAATTTGCTACATGATATGCTGATAATGATTCATCAACACATGAGTCTAAACATATTCTCCCCGCCAACTCGACACCCCCTAGTTTCCCATCCCATCGATCATAATCTCAATTTCACATAACCAGGCATAACATTTGGAATAAATCGACAAAAATATTCATGAAGAAATTCGTCGATGATACAGGAGGCATCTACATATTTCGTACGCAATTTTTTTTGATCCCCGTACTTATGATGGCACAAATAAATCCCCTTTTATTTGACAGGTACCTCGGACAAAATATCATAACCTCTTCTACAGCCACAGTACTTTCTCTTTTCTCTTCCCCACAACTTCCAAAATATGCAACCCTTGCTCCAAAAAACAACTTTTAATAACTAGAATCGCAGGTATTTGCAAGCTTTCTGTGTGTTATAATAACTAGGGCAGCTGGGGGTGGGGGGGGGGGGGTTGGTGGAGCGTTATGCTATCCTCATTCAAACATGTATTTCAAAATATCTCTCCAAAATACCTCTTGCTGTGTAATTCATAACACCACACTGCACTGGAAAACGTGGCTTAACAAACAATCATTCCACCTCCGGGACGTGGCTTGCTCGCACGAAACCCTGGAAGGTGAGACCTCTGCCCACTCAGCACGCCTGGCTCACTTGTTGTTATGGTTGTTATAAAAATGCAACTCCATCATTGCTGGTTTGTAATACAAAAACAGGGAAAAATCAGTGGGGCAATTACACGCTGGGGGAACATTTCCTCAATCCCTATTGAATTAACACCGCACCACTCCCCGTGTGGTGACATGTAACACTTAAGCTCACAGTTTCCCTATTTAATTACATCAAGATGTCTCCTACACATCCACGGACCAAACAACTCCATTCAATCCCAACTTTCCGATGAAATTCCTCCATCTAACCCCACAACCGTAACAATATGTTGGAGATAACGAAACAATAAAACTAGAAGGGCACTCGGTAGAGTGCATACCTCCACCACGCAATGCCTGACCCAGGAGAACATATCGGGCCCAATACATTTTTGGAATATCATGCGATACAGTACAATATCGATTTTGGCCCTATCTCTCAATGGGTAAGAATCACTTTAAAAATTATATAATTATCGTGTGCAGATCCCGATTCGGATATTCACCAAAATTGAATGAATTCATCCTTGATACACACCCAACCTGTCAGCGAAGTTTCGTCCTACTCCGTCCTTACTTTTTTGAGAAATCATGCTATATATCCGCTTAGCACTAACTCACAATAGTGCAGAATCACTTAACAAAACTAGAAGGACACCCGGGAGAGCACATACCTCCGTCATGTGATGCCTGATCCACAAGAACATATCGGGCCCAATACATTTATGAAATATTGTTGTGGGGCCGGGTGTCGGCTGCGAGAATGACCGCTAGATGGAGCAGCAGAGTCGGCTCGACCGATCGCCCGGAATTTAGATTGTACCTTTTCGGAAAACTCCGGAAAAGTACGGGTCCCTTATCGGACCGAAGTTCGCCAATAGACAGACCACGTTGGGTAGGGTCGATTGCCAATTTCAATTTACCTAAATACCCATGTGGTCCAAACTACCGGGGAAATTCACCCTCGACGGCACCCGTACGGAATGAGCCGCTTAGCGTACTTGAACCGTGTGCGATCCGAGCGGTTTATCGCTGAGGTCCATCAGTCCCAAATATCCCGTTACAGCGGCAACAGCCTGGCTAATTTTCCAACACGCACCATGTTAAACCAATAAAAGAGACACAAAAACGAACTGATACATTTAACACAAGGGTTTATTTATAATAGGTGGGGAAGGAGGGGAGCATGTAAGAATCAGAGTTATCACGACTATTAGAAATGAAATGCAAATAATGTGCAAGGCACTTAACAGTTGCTACTTAGAGACGGGCCCACACACAGACACACACACAGAAACGGACCCCAATGGTCTTTATTGAAGGCCTCCAGCTCGAGGACAGGTGAGCTAGAGACCAGAGCCTGCACTTGGACCTGTCCATCTCGTGTGGTCTTCGACGATCTGGCTCTTTAGGACTCGAACCCGCAGCAACGATGCCATTCGAAGCACCAGGGACGGAGGAAAAGCGTCGGACGCCAGGTGGACGAGACGAGAGACGACCGAGCACAGCCAAGCCGACCAGACCAGACGAGTCGATCTCCGGCACCTCAAACCCGATTGCTGCCAAGCCGACCAGACCAGACCAGACCAGACCAGACGAGTCGATCTCCAGCACCTCAAACCCGATCGCTGCCAAGCCGACCAGACCAGACGAGTCGATCTCCGGCACCTCAAACCCGATTGCTGCCAAGCCGACCAGACCAGACGAGTCGATCTCCGGCACCACGAACCCAATCACCCAACCCTGACACTCTTTCCAAGGCCCTGGAGTTTGTTATATTGCATTTCTTCTGCGGGCTGGGGTGTCATGGGAAGGATCGCCGTCTGAGATGTCTCGCCTCTCATTGGTCGAGAGCCTGTGGGAAAGTTCGCCGTTTGAGACATCTCGCCTCCCATTGGTCCGGGGTTCGTGGGAACATCGGTGTCTCAGACGTCTCACGCCTCCCATTGGTCCGGGTTTCGTGAGGAATTTGGCATCTAAGATGTCTCACGCTTCCCATTGGTCGAGAGGCTGTGGGAAAGTTCGCCATCTGAGACGTCTCGCCTCCCATTGGTCTGGGGTTCATGAGAAAGTCGATGTCTGAGACATCTCGCCTCCCATTGGTCCGGGGTTCGTGGGAACATCGGTGTCTCAGACGTCTCACGCCTCCCATTGGTCCGGGTTTCGTGAGGAATTTGGCGTCTAAGATGTCTCACGCTTCCCATTGGTCGAGAGGCTGTGGGAAAGTTCGCCGTCTGAGATGTCTCACCTCCCATTGGTCTGGGGTTCGTGAGAAAGTCGATGTCTGAGACATCTCGCCTCTCATTGGTCGAGGGGAACATTCCATCTCTCTGGGGCGGAGTCAGAGCTCTGGTGGCCGAGGAAACTCTGCCCACGTACGTGGTCGAACGCATGTAGTCAATGGCGTCGGTGTGAGGAAGCGAGGTGAAGGCGTGTTGTTGTAAACGAATCTCCGCAGCGCACTCACGTATTTCCCGTTAGACACAGGTAGGGGGCCCTAACTATAAACACACACTTACTGATGTAACTGTTCTATCGGGACCCTGGCTGTTGTGTGCGATGGGTTCCAGATTCGTAACAATATCATGCTCTGCAGTCCGATATCGTTTTTGGCCCCATCTCTCAATGGGTAAAAATCACTTTAAAATTAAATAATTCTCGTATCCAGATGCGGATTTGGATCTTCACCAAAATCGAATAAAGTCGTCCTTGTGACACACTCAACCTGTCCACCAAGTTTCGTCCGAATCTATCCACAACTTTTTGAGACATCATTCTATATATCGTTTTTGGCCATCTCTCTCAATGGTGAAGAATCACTTACAAAATTCTCGTAGTCGGATCCAATTCTGAATCTTCACCAAAATCGAATCACATCTTCCGTCTCACACACCCAACCTGCCTACCAAGTTTCCTCTGAATCTGTCCAAAACTTTTTGAGATATCATGCTATATATCGGTTTCACCCTATCTCTCGATGGTGAAGAATCACTTAAAAATTTATCAGATCCGGATCCGAATTCGGATCTTCACCAAAATTGAATCACTTCTTCCTTGTCACAAACTGGAACTGTCCATAAAATTTCATCCGGATCTGTCATCAACTTTTTGAGGTATTCTGTACACAAACAGAGAAACAAACAGACAGACAGTCAGAAAGGGGTGAAAACATGACCTCCACCTTCAGTGGTGGAGGTAATTATCAGATCTGGATCCTGTTTCGGATCTTCACCAAAATTGAATCAATTCTTCCCTGTCACACAGCGAACCTGTCCATAAACTTCATTCGGATCCGTCCACAGCTTTTTTAGATATGCTGTACACAAACAGACAGACAAACAGACAAGCCGGTAGGTGGCGATGGGTCGCTGAGCTTGGAAACTATAAGATATAGAGCAAAATGGATGTCATATAGCGGATAGGGAATCACCTTAAGATTATGCATATCAAATCTCATCCAGTTCCATCTACTGATAACTATTCGATATCCATTTGAATGAAAAGTACCGAAAATGCGGTTTGAAATCCCCAAAGTTCGAGGGGGTGCTGTGGGTGAAAAAAGATCTAAGTCGAAAATCCGGCTTGATCGTTCGTGCACAATTTATTCCAGACGATTAATTTGAATTTTCATGACCATCCGACCATAACCTTAGGAGGAGTAGCATTTGGCGCGAAGGCACCTCCAGCTCTCGCATATTATCGATTTTTGCACTAATTGACCTTTGACCCCTGACCTAAGCGAAATCGGTCAATATGTCCTGAGGCGAAGTTGTAGTACTCATTGAGTACCATGAACCTGCAAAGTTTCATTCATATCGATGTACTCACCTGGTCGCTAGGGGGGCCTTCAATTTTCGCCAATTTTCACGCATACCATAATTGAAGGGGGCGCTGCAGGTAAAGTATTCCATATATCACAAAAACCGGAATATATTTGATAGAGCATCACTTGTAGATCATTCGTGCCAAATTTCATGACCCTACGTGGGATAATGGCTTTCGGAATTGATTTCGCGTGAACGGTACCGATTTTGAAGGTTTTTCGGTTGTTGCTAGGGAACCAAAGCTTCTCGAGCAACCATCACAATTTTCAAAGCACTCGGTCATAAGATGTACCTACCACCCGAGTTTGGTCAAAATGGGCCCACGTTTACTACCAATTATGCTGATGACAAACGAACAAACATCCAAACAAACACAGAATTACCGACAATAAGGATCACCTATTTTGGCGACCCTACATACGACAGACGGAAAGCCTGAGACTAAGGGTAGTCTAGCGACCACGCAACAGAAAGGAGTGATAAACTTAACCTCCTTCACCTTCGGTGGCAGAGTTAATTATCTGATCCGGATCTGGATTCGGTCTTCACCAAAATTGAATCAATTCTTCCTAGTCAAACACCCAACATGTTCTCCAAGTTTCATCCGAATCCGTCCCCAGCTTTTTGAGATATCCTGATAATTGTCGGTTTCACCCAATCAATGGTGAAGAAGTACTTAAAAAAATTATCAAATCCAAATCCGGATTCGGATCTTCACGGAAATTGAATCAATTGTTCCTTGTCACACATCCATGTTCACCAAGTTTCATCCGAATCCATCCACAACTTTTTGAGATATCCCGCACACAAACAAACAAACAACTAAACAGACAGAAAGGGATGAAAACATAACCTCCTTCACCTTCGGTGGCACTGGATTGGTGGCACATAACTGGAAGAGCACTCGGTAGAGCGCAAACCTCTGCCAGGTTGAACAGGTTACGTTTTGTATCCCTCTGATCGGCCAGACCTGCATCACGATGTGAACCAAAATCGAATCGGCTTATTCTTGTCAACCACCCAACTCATGCACAACGTTTTGATATATATATATATATATATATATATATATATATATATATATATATATATATATATATATATATATATATATATATATATATATATATATATATATATACATATATATATATATATACATATATATATATATATATATATATATATATATATATATATATATATATATATATATATATATATATATATATATATATATATATATATATATACCGGGCATAGTGGCGTGCGCCTGTAATCCGGCGACTCGGAGGCTTGGGTTGGAGGATCGCTTGAGGACGGGAGCTCTGTGCTGGGCCGTGCTATGAGAGGGTGTAGGGCATTCTGGAATCATGGTGAAACCCAATCCTTATCCCTGTGTCGTGAGAGGCGACCAGGTTGCGTCAGGAAGGGCATCCGGCATAAAACCTATGCCAAATCATATGCGGATCATAACGGATGATCCGCTGTGGCGACCCCTAACGGGAGCAGCTGAAAGACGAACAACATATATATATATATATATATATATATATATATATATATATATATATATATATATATATATATATATATATATATATATATATATATATATATATATATTGTTGCGGTTGTAGAAATTCACAAAACACCATTCAGGTTCCCCGAAGATCAGTTATTTCGATAAGTAAGTGTTTCAGGTTAGAACCCCCACCGATGTGTAAAGGGAATTTGTTCGTGTGCCGGGCTGCGAATCTTTGAGGTAGCCGTTATTCTTTCTCTGTCTTTAATTTCGAAACATCTGCAAGAACGCCATCATCTCCTACAAACATCGCAACGCCATCATCTCCGACAAAAACGCCTTATCATCGACAAACAATGCTCCCTCCACAGCAGCCGCCATAATGTCATGCACAGTCTGATGCTTTCGATGACCTGATCGAACATGTTATAATGTCATGCACAGTCTGATGCTTTCGATGACCTGATCGAACACGTTATAATGTCATGCACACTCTGATCCTTTCGATGACCTGATCTAACATGTTATCATGTCATGCACAGTCTGATGCTTTCGATGACCTGATCGAACATGTTGTATGTCATGCACAGTCTGATCCAACCAATGACCTGATCGAACATGTTGTATGTCATGCACACTCTGATGCTTTCAATGACCTGATCTAACATGTTAAAATGGCATTCATGGTCTGATCCTTCCATTGACCTGATCTAACATGTTATAATGTCCTGGATGATCTAATCCTTCCAATGACCTGATCTAACATGTTAAAATGGCATGCATGGTCTGATCCTTTCAATGACCTGATCTAACATGTTATAATGTCATGCATGGTCTGATCCTTTCAATGACCTGATTGAACATGTTGTATGTCATGCACACTCTAATTCTTTCAATGACTTGATCTTACATGTTAAAATGGCATGCATGGTCTGATCCTTCCATTGACCTGATCTCACATGTTATAATGTCCTGGACGATCTGATCCTTCCAATGATCTGATCTAACATGTTATGATGTCATTCATGGTCTGGTCCTTTCAATGACCTGATCTAACATCTTTTTAAATATTCAAGCAAGCCACTTGGTGAGTGCTCTCCACACTGATTGGAAATGGAACAGACCCAATTTGAACATGTCTATCTTCTCAGTGAGCAAGATTTTAGTATGTTTGAGGTTTAAATAAATAAAGACCAGCTGTTTCACTTTCCTTCTTCACTGTCTGCAGCAGTTTCATCGAGTCCTCTTTAGTTTCTGCCAACACAGTTGTATCATCAGCAAACCTTAGATTGTTGATACATCTTCCTCCAATGCTGACTCCATCCTCTACGTCATCCAAGTTATATTTTCCATCAAAATTATTCTAACTACAAATGAATCGGTCAATTGCATCCAGTGATAATGGCATAATGATGATAATATTAAAACGGGGGCTGGCAGGATGGCCTCCAGATATGCACACTCTCCTCTAAGCTATCTCGCCTGGGTTTGAATCCCGACCCAGCTGTCATCCCGGTGTTTCACAGGCAGGGTGATTCATCGATGTGTGCCATTTCTCGGATGGATGTTAAGCTGACGTCCTGTCTGCCAGTATAAGTTGGTGGACTTCAAAGATCCCACGGTGTCCTTCACAAAGAGTAGGTGAACTTTCGGTAGCGCCCTTAACAAATTACAAATTCCTGCTTTAACCTGAGACGAACGTCATGCCTGGCTAGCCGGTTCGTGAAAGACTTGGCCCAAGCTTACCCCCAGCCAACCCCATAATATCGAGAGAATAATTGTGGCCGTTAAACAACAAGGATATTAACGAACCACCGTCTGCTTGGTGTGCATGTACATGTGATCCCTTTTCCCCCAACCCCCACCCCCCCTCCGCCAGTTACACCTGGAGGGAGTGGGTGTACTATTGTTACAAAATCGAGTCATTCCAAGCCCTGAATCTCACGTATAGATTTGTCTTTCCTCACTTGCTCCAACCCTCTTCAGCATTACGTCCCCAGTGGAAGTGCCACGAAGGCCGTGAACCCAAGGATTGGAGGTATGAAAGAAATAATTCAAAACTAGGGCCTGATTTTAATTTCATTTCGATAAAAACTCCATAAGCGGATTCAAACTTTGGTTCACAATTAAATTCTCCTTTGGCCTGACAGCTTGATGCATTGTTTGCACAAATTATTAGATATTGTATCAGGCAATCATTAAAAATTTAAACATTTTATCTCAGCCTTAGCTCTTTTTATCTCAGCTTTAGGTGCTCAGAAATTGTTTTTGGGAGCAGTGGGTATGTAGTGGGAGAGGGTGGGTGGGAGCATGTGAGTTTGAATTATTCAGAATGGTGGCCCCCTTAAATCTAAATTGCAGAATGCCACTTGTATGCAAATGCTCAAATTTTGATTTTTAACACATTGATCGAAAAAGTATTTTACATTTGCAATTCCAAGAGATTGTTCATAATTCAGCACATAACAGTAGCTGTCCCAGGATTGCAGGCAGGTGCGAATCTCACAGAAGGTAAATGGGGAATTCAAAAATTATATCCATAAGATAGCAACAACAGTCCAAGAAATTCCAACGATTTTTTTTTTTTATGAACCTTCATACATATTATATATATATATATATATATATATATATATATATATATATATATATATATATATATATATATATATATATATATATATATATATATATATATATATATATATATAGTTGCGTCCATAGGTACCGAGACACCAGCTTGTCACTCAGGGGGATTAAAGCCCTGTTGTCCTCGGTCGAGCCGGACCTGGGGCCACCGCTCACAATTAACGTTGTGGCAAGGTGGGTTGTTTTAGAACCACGAACGCCACCCAGTCAACCACAAGTTCCAGTGTCCACTGTCTAATTATTCCATTTAACTAAAGGTCACGTGGTTACCCGAGCGGGGAGCACGCCCTCGGCAAAGCACCAATGTTATCTCGATTAGATTTTAATTTGGGCGGCCGAGCGTTTTAACTGCTGGTGTGTGCTGACTATTTTGGGTCAAATCTGTGGTAATTACTCCTAGTCTATCTCGGTTCGGACAATGCTTGACCAATGGAAGGAAAGGACAAACACGGACAGGTTGGAAATCGACAAATGATTCATTAATAATAAAATAAATAAATAAAAAGAACTTTATTTTCTTAAGTAAATAAAGAATAAATTTCAAAGCAATTTATTGGGTAATAACACACACACACACACACACACACACACACACACACACACACACACACACACACACACACACACACACACACACACACATATACACACACACACCGGGATGTATTTAGTTCTGGATTTGGCTTCATAAGGAATAAAATGGAGAAGATATGACAGAAGTAAATAGACACCATGGTTTTGAAAGAATTTATTTATCTAACATTTGATCCATTTTAATACATACACTAATATTTGGTGGACTTACCATTTGCAGATTTCAATGCTTTTACTCTTTCAGGCATAGAACGAGTTCAGAAATTTTCTCTTGTGGGATTTCTGCCCAGGCTTCACGCAAAAGGTTTTGGAATTCTGCCCGTGATGTTGGTTGCCTGGACTTTTTCCGCACAGCTCGATTCAATATGGCCCAGGGTGTTCAATGGGATTCATGTCAGGAGACTGACTTGGCCATGGAAGTCGCTTGATCCCATTTCTGTCCTGCCATTCTTTGGTCTTTTTTGCAGTGTGGCATGGAGCTCCATCTTCCATGAACAAAGTGTTGTTTTTGACCCTCTGACCAGTGGAGATGACAGGGAGAAGTCCATCCGCAAGGATAGAAATGTATGTCGGAGAGTTGATGCTGCCAACACACTCCACAATATCTGACCAACCAGTGCTCCAGATTGCTCCCCACACCATCACTGAAAAATCACCGTGTTTGACAGTTGGCTGCAATCACTTCAAAGAAAACTCTTGACTGGGAAGTCTCCAGACCCATACGCATCCACTGTCAGAAAATTGAGCAAATTGGGACTCACCTGAAAAAAGTGACAGTTTGCCAAAATTCCAAGGGTCTGGTGGCCCCGTCGTCAGCCCACTTCTTTCTGCTTTGAATGTTGGCTGGTCTAAGAGGAGGTTTTCTCCTCACTGCTCTCCCATAGTAGCCCAGTTGATGAAGGCACCGCACGGCTATTCTTGAGACAACTTGAACCTCCTCTGAAACATCTGCTGCCTTACAATGGGGAGTTTTCTCAATGGACCGCTTGACAGCTTGAAGACACCTTTCTGATGGCCCAGATCGACCAGAACGGGAAGCTGTGGATTCCTTGCCTTCACTGGTGAATTGTACAATCACTCACTTGACCACACAAAGCGGAATGCCAACGTTCTGAGCATTCTGATGCTGGCTGACTCCACCTTCCGATTGGCCAATAATTCGTCCTCTTTGAAAATCGCAAAGGTCGTGCACTCCCTTGTTTTGAGGCATAGGTAATTGTCGTACAAGACCCAGGAACTCGTTTCTGCAAATAAATAGTTTAATATCAGAACATATCACTGAGTAAAACTTGTTTTATACAGATGAAATGGAGAAATTTAAGGTGTCCATTTACTTCTGTCATCTCTCTGTAGAGTAGTTATTTTGTTGAACATGACTGTGTAGCATAAGCTTATATAATCCCCCTTGCCAGTGGAGAGGGTATTGCATTTGGGTCCCTTTGTCTGTCTATCTGTTTGCTTCTTTGACCACACAGAACGTGAGTATGGTTGTTCTCTGAAACCGCTTGTCAAATTAACACAAAATTTTCACCATATGAGCAACTACTCATGTAGAATGTTCTAATGATAATTATGACATCATACGTCATGTGGTGTGGCAGCCATGTTGGAAAAAAGGAAACATTTTGGAACTCTGTATCTCCAAAACCACAACATGGAAAAAATTTAAACTTGGGAAAGCGAGACGTCTTGGCACCCGGTCATCACTACCAGCAGTTATAAAGTGGCAGTTCTAGTTTTGTCTGTTATTAATAATTATGGAACACACCAGTACACAAACACCACACCACACAAAACTACATGATCACCACACAAAACCTGGTGAGGGTCTGCAATCTCTGATTGCTCTTTTTGTTGTTAATGTATTAGAGAAGCAGTGTCAAATCAGGTGTTTAGAAGCTCGTGGCTCCCTTCCCACAGTGTTAGTGTCTAATCCCATTTCTCCCCCCTTTTATTGATGCTGCAACATTCCCCGCTGTGAAGCCTATGTGTGTAAATTTCCACCTCACATGCCAGGAGTCCACATGGCCAACATGTGAGTAGGACATGCAGGGCTACATGCGTCCACCTGGTTCCAGTTCCTGAGTGGAACTACAAAAGAAGATGGGGCCGTGTGTAAGAATTGGTTCATTCGTCACTGGGTACCTCTGGTTCTGTCCTGGTTTGACATTCTGAGATTCATCGGTTTGTGCTGATTCCTCCCCAGGATCTCATTGCATCCTTGCAGTGGTGTTGTAATCCCCCGAGGGATGCTCGTGGAAGGAGGATTATGAGACCTCACTCTCCAGCTCTCTGGTTGTCACTGCACGGACAAGCCATTCCGAGCCACACACCAGCCAAACTTGGCACCAAACCACGCATGGGCAGAGTTCGCTCATGCAAAAATGTTCCTGCTGTCTCGTCTTCTCCTCTATTTACCTCGTCATGCCCTGCCCCGCCTCTCCCTCCCTCTACCCCCCCCCAAATGAATACAGGATCCATCGTGTTTAACTGTTCTAGTTTTTTCTTTGTGCGCTGTTTGTATTTTCATCGAAATTTTCTGTGCTAAGTCGTACATTGTTGTCAATATTTGTAGAATTCGTTTTTTCATGCAGCCTTAGCCTTCTCAGATCGATGGACCTTAAACATTTCGTTTTTTGGGTTGTTTTGTTGGGTGGTCGCTAGATTACCGTTATTCTCAGGGTGTACGTCTGTCTGTTTGTATGTAATGGACAGCTCTGGAGGCCAGAGGAGTCAACCAATTTTGATGAAACCTGACTGGTACATTCATACCAGGATCTAGTTGTATGCTTTTGAGCACCGTTGCTATGGACACCACCATTGCCGAGCAACGGGACTTTGAAATTTTTGAAAAAATCCGAAAAATATTTATTTATTTTTTTTCGAAAATCAAAAATCGGCTTCCGCGCTTTTATGTGCACTATAATCAAAGTCTGTCAAATATTTTCAGCCCGATCCGTCAAAAACTATGACTAGTATGCAATTATATAGCGACCACCCATGTCACCTACCAGCTTGTCATCCTGTTTCTCTTCTCTTTCTTTTTTGTTTTCCCCAAATTTTGTCCTTTCTACCTTTTTAACGTTATCCTAATCCCCCACTTAAAAAAAACAAACAAACCCAAAAACTCTTTCACTTGGACACAATCTTATTCCATCTTCGACCTGTACTTCCTGTACATCTCTGGTTTTCCTCTCATTTTCTCAATATCTTCATTGAAGAAAGTATTTCTTCCTTCTTGCTTTAAAAGCTTTGGAAAAGGAATTAGAATGCTTCAAGTCCCCTAGTTATCTTGCATCAGCATGTCACGTGGTCTTCATCACGAACAAATCTTACTCTTCTTCTTCACAAGGATATTTTGAAAATCTGTCTCTCATCAAAGCACCAGATCTGTCATCTATCCTCTGCTTCCTACGGCACGACCTTTTTCCATGCCTTCAACAACAATTCCTTCCACTCATCTCATGATGTTCCTTTTGTAATGTTAAATTTGGGAATCTTGAGAAGTCCAGCTTGCAGAGGTTGTCTACACACAACAATCAAATCTCTTTCAGGTTATTTTTCAGTGTCAACCCTCTCCTTGTCAGTACCATCCCCCACATCTCCTACAAGCCAGTGTCCTTACAACCCTACCCCTCCTATATGTCCCCTTCTTCAACATCCCTACACTTCATGTTCCCCCTTTCTGCATCCTTCATCACCCACCGCCTCAAAGGTTCCCCTCACACCATCCTCTCCTACCTTCCCCCTCATTCTATCCTCTCCAAAATTCATTCTCACCCCCACCCTCTCCAAACTCCCCCCTCCCTCACATCACCTTCTCATACCTTGCCCTCACTCCACCCTCTCAAGCTTTCCCCTCACTCCACCAAACAAAGCTTTCCCTCAAATGTAACACCTCAATGTTTCCCCCTCTTGCATACCCCCTCATCTTACTCTCTTCCGGCTTCCCCCTTGTTCTGTCCCATCTCAGCTTCACCCTCATCCTGCCCCCTCTTGGCTCCCCTGCCATCAAACTACCTTCTCAGCTTCCCCCTCGTCTCTTACCCTCATGTCATCTCCCTCATCCTGCTCCATCCTATGTTCCCCTTTGTTCTGCCCCTCCCATCTCCCCCCTGTCTCACTCACTCCAATATCATCCCACCATCCCCCCCCCATTCCATCTTACTCCCATTTTCATCTTCAACCCACACTTCCCAGGCTCCTCCTCTCATCCCTCCCCCTCCTCTTGCAAGCCTCCCTCCTGACCCAGACCCTCCCAATGCCCCTTTACATGTTCCTCACTGTGTGGAACTCAAACATCTGAGGCCTCCGTTCTAACCTATCAGATCTCTCAATCCAGGCTGATGCTGACAGACCAGACATCATCTGTTGAACAGAATCCTTCCTCTCACAGGATGTCCCTGACTCCTTTGTGTCTCTCCCTGGCAATTGTCTCCATCAATTTGATTGGGCCGAAACCCCACCTTGGTGATGGAGTTGCTGCTTACATCGATAACTCAATTCCTCAAAGTCCTTGAACTGATCTTGCACCTCCAAACTCCCAGAAGTACCGTTGGCTGCGACTTCCCCTCCGCTCTCAACTCATTTGTCTGCATGTTGCCCCGTCCTCCAAACAGTGATGACTCCATCTATATCTTTCTTTCAGATAACAAGGACCAACTTTTAACCACTTATCCCAACTCTCTCTTCCTCATAGTCATATGTGGTAATTTCAATTGTCACCATGCAACATGCCTAAGTGTTGGTACCTCTCTAACCAGCCATGGTACTTCTGCAAAGGACTTCTGTGACTCCATGTGACTTACTCAATCTGTGAACTTCCCCACCTGCATTTCTCCCAATGGCAATCCTCCCTTTTAGACTTGGTGATGAGTGATGACCAACTTCTCCACAAATATTTCCTACTCTTCCTCTGCTCCAATTGGTTCATCTGATCACACGCTTGTAAGAGTCAATATCACTCTGGCTATTCTTAGAGAGCTGCCTTCATTCTGGCGAGTGTCATAGTTCACTCAGGCAGATTGGCAGGGACTGCAAGCAGCGATCTCTCTTCAGGACTGGTCTCCCATATCTACTGCTCCTGACATTAACTCAGCCTGGGAGTTGTTCCACAGAATCCTCTCTCTTGTGAACAGATTTATCCCATCTCTTCTTCAGTTGTCCTCCCCTTCTTCCCACCCATGGTACACCAAATCCTGTGATGAGGCAGTTGCTCAGAAATAACTTGCCTTCTAGACCTGGAAGGCAAGCCTAACCAAAGGCAATCTCAGTACATTTCAAAAAGCCTGCAACAAATGTGTGTCCGCTCTCAGGAGAGTGAGCCAGAAAACATCTGTCCAACCTCAAGAATGACCTTTCAAACTTGTGTCTACAGTGTTAAAAATACAAAATTCAATCGAAATTAAGTAGGTCCTTGATCAAAGACACATATGTAGTCCTGCAGACAGACAGACAAACAGACAGACAGACAGAGTGAACCTATTGCTTAACCCTACTTTGCAGTACACGCGTGGGGTAATAAGTATGCTCAGTTCTTGAAGTCCAGTGAAATGAGGTTCTACTCTTGTATTTGTATGTAATTTATATTGCATGTGAACACTACAGATTTGAGGTCCATGAAGGAATAAAGAGAAAAATAACTTGGTTTATACCTCATATCCTATTTAACAAAACATGACAGCAAGGTCAATGAGGTTTGAAGGCTGCAAGACAAAAGGAAGTAACAATTTGAAACAGATCGATTAAGGAAGGTCCAGAATCAAAACCGTCCTCCATTTTAGTGGCTTTGGCTTCATATGAGCACTAATAGATGTCGACACACAGAAAGCAGAGGAGGCTTTCATTATAATGCAAATCTAAAATTGGAAAATGTTGTAAAAAGAAGCACACATTAGCATGCATTATGCACAGGTTTGTTGGCTTGCCAAGAGACTTTCAGACTATCTTCTCTTCTATGTTCATGTAGGCATACTCGTAATTGACATTTCTTCAATTGATGGATTTTAATGCTCTGCTCATTTTTTCACATTTTGTATTTTACTCAAACATTAGCTATATATTTAGAGCCATAGTTAAGCCGCCTCCATCCCATCTCCTGCTCCACCACCGAAGGCATTTCTAATGTTGAAGATGCTGATTTTAATTAGTCTTTCCCACTTCTGCAAACTCTAACAAGGATTTAAATGAAGCCAAAAAAGCGTTCCAAACACAATTGCCAGTTCATTTGTCAAGTTTAGCCATCTTAACTAACTATTCATTCTGTAGGTCTTATGAGAAACATGAAAATGATACAAATTATCTGCTCACCTATTTGGCAAGTCAGCTTTGGCTTCAGAATTTTTTTTTCAAAACTATAAATCGGTATTTAATTCATATTTCACACCCCCACCCAGCCTACCCTTTTGCCAATCGTTTTTAGCTCCAGATCTATCCTGTTTAGCTGCGTAATGATGTCACTCAAGTATACATATTTCTGCGTGAAGAGCGATTAATCAGTCTTTCCATGAGAGATTACTGGTGTTGTATCACCCTTAAATGTATCTTCGTTTGGATTTCCCAAGCAAGTACAGCACAGTGCTTTTATGAGTTTTGAGCACGGTTTGTGCATGAGTAAGGCAATTGTGTTGCAAAGAGGGAGCAGGGATTTTCAGAAAATCTTTATGACTTTTCACGAGATGTCAGACAATCTCATGAGGTATCATGAGAAATGCAGAAGAGTTTTCGTAAGGAGGGTGTTTTATTGTGGAAGAGTAAAGTTGTTGTATTAGACACCAGCAGGAGTAGCCGGCATCGACCGGGTACTGTTCTAATCCTGTTGCCATTTTGAAGAAATCAATTTTTTTTTTGTTATGGGGGCCAAAAACACTTCCCTTTGCCAACTAAGGAATGGGGTCAGGGATCATTTAATATTAACTTTCACATCCCTACAAAGGCTTAGGCACGACAGAGCGATTATTTAAAATTTTAAAAATCCAACTTTTGTTTTTTCAAAAAGGTTTTTTTTTTGCCAAAACACTCCCTGGCACTCACTGATAAACCTCTGAAAATTTGATAAAGATCCGTTTGGTCATCTTTGAGAAAAATTGCAATAAACATAGACAGACAGACAAACATCTCGAAGAGTACAGACAGCAAACAGGAGGCATAGTATGAATCCACATGTTTCCAGACTTATCTTCTCATCACGTGAAGGGCATGTTATAGTTTCACGGTCGTGTATCACTTTATTGTAATAATTGGAAAAATATTTATATAATTAAGTTATGAATAATTATGATGGGAAAACAAACACACACGCACGCACGCACGCACGCACGCACGCACACACACACACACACACACACACACACACACACACACACACACACACACACACACACACACACACACACCTCAATCGTGATACTTTTTTGGTATGTATTAATTGATTGTGAAAATCTCATTCGTTTAGCTTTTTAATTCATCTTTTTTTAATTTTAATCATCACACGTATATTGTCATGTAACAATAGTGGTTGAGATGGCCAGTGTTGCAGGGTGTTTCAGAAACTAAAACGTACACGCTGAGCAGGGCACAGTGAAACCATGCCCTCAAGATAGGTACCATGGCTCTGATCACAGAACCAATTAAACATCTAGCTTGAATTCACTGAGCAAATTAAGATGCACATACTAACACACCCCAGGGGAAAACATCATGCTGCCAAGTCTCAATACGAAAAATGACTTTGCAATCATGGAAATCGAGAATTGAGCAGCAAATAAAACATGTAAAGCAAGACTAATTCTTGTTCTACACCTTAACCTTATCCACACACAGCAATTGACCAACTCTGCAGGACAGGCAGTAGATTCAACCAGTTACTTTGTCGCAGAGTACATAAGGTAAATTAATGGTAATGAACTGGACTATGGAGAATTGCATTGGTAATGATGTGGAGGGTGGGGGGAGAATTGCTAGAAATGTGGAAGATGATCAACCAGAATAGTTTGTTTTTGTTGACCAGATGGTGCAGTAAGTAGGCAGCAGTAACAACAGTCGGGTCGGATGACAGAGGTGTCGAGGTGATATGTGACAATTGTTGGTTGGAATAACACAGCAACAAACATCATCTGGGACTCAAAATACGACTGCAGCACAGAATCGCAACTAGGTGTTATCAGTTTGTAACAACTCAGGACAAGAGTGTAGAAGCACACCGTGGGTCACAGGTATGAAGCACGACCAAGATGACACTGACTAACACCTCCTCTCCTCACCCCTCCACCCCCTCCAATGGGGGAACATGCCTGCACAAGGAGCTATGAGCAGACTCTGTTCCAACCTCATTACCTTGAGTAATAAGTGGAAGAGGCTTCACAAAGTGTAAGTGTAAGAGCCTGGCCACAAAAACATCCAGGACAGGAGCACACTTACAAGAAGAAAGACAGCATATCAGATCTGCCAACATTTGCACCTATCATATGCATCTTGGTGGTAACACAACAATTTCACATGATGCGCTGAAAACAGTGTAGTACAAAATTAGCTTGAATGATGCATTTATGAGCAAAAGTGCAAACAAATAAGTAAATTTTGCCTTGTGAACCAGCAACAAAATACATCAATCAAAGACAGACACAATACAACTAGAAGGGCATTCGGTCGAGCACGTACCTCCGCCGTGTGGTGCCTGATCCACGAGAACACATTGGGCCCAATACATTTTTGAAATATCATACTATACAGTACTATATCGTTTTTGGCCGTATCTCTCAATGGTGAAGAATCACTTAAAAAATTAAATAATTATCGTATCCAGATCCAGAGTTGGATCTTTACCAATATCAAAACAATTTGTCGTGGCCACACACCCAACATGTCCACCAAGTTTCATCCGAATCCGTCAACAACTTTTTGAGATATCGTACTATATATCATTTTTGGGCCGATCTCTCAATGGTGAAGAATCACTTTAAAAATTCTCGTATCCGGATCCGGATCTTCAGCAAAATCTAATCATTTCATCCTTGTCACAAACCGAATCTGCCCACAAAATTTCATCAGGATCCGTCCACAACTTTTTGAGATATCCAGCACACAAACAAACAAACAGACATAAAGGGGTGAAAACATAACCACCTTCACCTTCGGTAGTGGAGGTAAAAATGATCGATGAAATCAACAGAACATTGATTAAGGTATGCTAACCATCGTGGGAGCAAGGAAAAGCTGATAGTTTCAAGTGTTAACCCTTCATCAGCACAAAAGAGGGTTAACAGCTCTTTTGATCCGACGATGGGTTAACGCCCAAAACGTTAGGTTTTCCTTGCATCCCACTGCAGTTACAATACTTCAATCAACGTTCCCTTGATTTCATACATTTTTGCACCTGTTCGCCAATGCAGATTGATACGAGTCTTCACCAGCAAGACTAGTTCTTCATTCCTTCCTAACAGTGCTCTTGTCCACCATAACATTCTTCACCCACCACTAGTTACAATCAGGAAACAGGTTGTCAGACAGTGATGAACAATTTGAGTAGAATATTGTCATCATATTTCCCATGGTCGGAGCTTGAGTCCTTCGATGGGTCTTATTCAGACAAAAAGCTAACCATTATGGATGGTAATATGATTTGTGCTTCAATTAATGAACAACAAAAAGTCCTCCATTATTAGTGCAATTTGGTGAACACTATTCTGAATTTAAAGCCAATAGAGGTAAGGTCCTGTGTTAATGTGTAAGGTGGAGCAAGATACTCCTAGATGGTGAAGCAGTGACACAGTGAAATATATTTATTGGGTTGTTTACCATCACCTTCCCCATTTGTAGTCAGGGACACAAACTTATGATGCTAACACACCATGGCCTACTCTTGTGAAGGACATCATGGGATCTTTAACATCTAACTGTGTATGTCAGCAGATGGGACACCCAGGTTAATGTAACTTTGATCTGTGACGTAAATTGATGGAACACTCTGCGTGTAAAGCAATAGGGTGACACTTCATAGTCAAGTTGGGAATAAAACCCAGAGTAGACAGCTCAAAGGCAAGTACATGACCTTGGAGCTATCCTGTCACCTGTGGGGCATTCAAAAAGGGAAACGAACAAGCTAGTCATAATAGTCAAGGATATGACAAAAATAGTGGGGGTATATACAACAAGACCCAATCACGTCTCTTACCCATACATGGAGGGAATAACCAATCGGCTCTCACCTTATCAATTATCCCAGGTGGCCAGGATTTACATTAATTAACCCCCATGCTGTTCACGCCAAAGAAAGCTGCATAAAGCAATCAAGAAAAGATGCAGAAGGTAAGCCCTTTTGATGTTTCAAACCCAATCCCTACACAGCTGCAGACATCCACAAGTAGCACATATATGAGAATCCCAATGCTACACCCCCCTCCCCATCCATCAGCCGCCGGACCAGTTTCATCACTTGATGGCAAGTCATCAGCGACAGCGGAGACAGAAACGTGCACCACCGATGCACCCAAACATGTGCAATATCATCAATAGCAGTTCACATACAAATAACAAGACAATCACATCTTTCACCGGTGGAGGGAATATGCAATCAGTTTTCAGCTAATCAATTACCCCAGGTGGTGAGGATATCCAAAAAATTTACCCACATGCTTTTCCAGTCAAAGCACGCTGCATAAAGCAACCAAGACAAGGAGGTGATACTCTACTTCCCCTGCCTTTCGGTTGGTTTGAGGAACATAGGTATGTAATACAAAAGCTAATTCTTAAACGGTTTTTGAACTATTGCATACACAAGCCAAGTTACCGAGATGCTTGCCACGGCCACATAATTCAGCCAATCACAGCCGTGATCAAATCCGGCTGAGATAATGTCATGAGGATTAGATATCTGCAAGATGAAAGTTAAACATTCAACAGCTTTTGAATGATGTACACAAAAGGACATGGATGAATGATCGGTCGGATGAAGCTCATTTTAATGTCCCCCATCTCTGACCTTGTCCATTGAGGTAATTACGGTTGAGTGATTTGAGTGGGACTTGTTATCTCTGCCAACGAAGCTGGATGGAGGTTATGTTTTCACCCATGTCTGTCTGTTTGTCTGTGTGAGCAGGATATCTCAAAAAATTGTGGATGGATCGGGCGAAATTTGGTGAAGAGCTTGGGTATGTGACACGGACACGATAATTCGATTTTGGTGAAGATCCGAATCCAGATCCAGATCTGATATTTTTTTCAGTGATTCTTCACCATTGAGTGATGGGACCAAAAACGATATATATATATATATATATATATATATATATATATATATATATATATATATATATATATATATATATATATATATATATATATATATATATATATATATATATATATATATATATATATATATATATATATATATATATATATATATATATATATATATATATATATATATATATATATATATATATATATATATATATATATTATATATATATATATATATATACGATATCTCAAAAAGTTGTGGACAGATTCGGATGAAACTTGGTGGGCAGATTGGGTATGTCCCATCCATCCATTGGGACCATACTTTGGGCAGAGTGTTGGTGCTGCCGAAGCAGTCTCCTTGGCTATTGGGCAAAACCCTAGATGGGTCACTACTCCGACACAGGATACCAGCAAGCTGGCACTCATTTTGCCGACCTCGGAAGGATGACTGGCAGAGTCAACCCCACCTGGTATTAATTCAACAGCAGAGCGGGATTTGAACTCAGGATCCTATGATCCCAAGCCCATGACCGTAACCATTAAGCCAACACCCGGGTTAGGTCTGTAACAAGGAAAAATTGATTCGATTTTGGTGAAGATCCAAATCCCAGAGCTGAATATTTTTTCAGTGATTCTTCACCTTTGAGTGATAAGGTGAAAATGATATACAGCATGATATCTCAAAAAGTTATGGACAGATTTGCATTAAACTTGGTGGATGAGTTGCTTAGGTGACAAGAACAAGCCGATTAAATTTTAGTTCAGGTCTGAATCCAGATGCGGTCTATCAGTGGGATACAAAACATAAACGAATCAGCTTGGCAGAGGTATGCGCTCTACCAAGTGCCCTTCTAGTTTACTATAAATTCTTACATTGATCATCCATGAGCTCCCCCCCACCCCAAAATAAAATTGCGACCTTCTGTTATTATCTAAAGTGGTGTTTTGTTGAGACTTTGATAATTCAACTTGTTTGCAGTTTTGAAACGTCACCATTTGCTATCACTTGTAATAAATAAGGTGCAACTGGGAAACATTCAGGTAATAAATGAAAAAAAAGATTTTTCGGACTTTAAATATACTATTTATCTCTGTTCAGAAAAAAAAATCCTCAAAAATCCCTTCATACTTACCTTTAAACCTGGTGTTCACCTAATGTTCAGGTAGCTGGCTGAATATCTTAAGGTCTTGAGCTTGAGCTCCTGGTGCCTGGTCAAATAACACCAGGTGGGTTGACCCAACCTATCATCCTTTTGAGGTCGGCAAAATGCATACCAGATTACTAGAAACAGGGGGTACTGCATCAGTGGCACATCTACACTCCCAGCAATGATGCAACCAGCAACCACATGCTGCATACGAAATAAATAAATAACCTAACTCTCTTTTAGGCCAAGTAACTTGAACCCAAGTAAAAATAATTCGTCTCAACAATTACTTTTGACAATCTTATTCCACTATATTATTCCACGGATTTCTACTATACCTTCCCTTTATTCTCATTTATTTAAAAAAAAAAATTCCTGGCACGGCTTCCAGATTACCTTACAATTTTGCCGGTATGTGTAGCTTGATACATGGAAACCTTAAAGCTATATTCTCGCAAAAAAAAAGCTTTCCAATTTGGATGACGTTCTGTTACAGGGAGGATTATTTCTTGTGTCAAAGGAAACAGCTACGCTGTGGGGGTAAAGGCATTTGTAAATGAATACGCTTCAATCATTTACATTCCCGCAGCTTTAAATTATGTGGCACGGTGCTCCGGTGTAATAAATAATTCCGAAGAAAACCGTTCCCTTTTAATAATCTTTTCCCTGACTGCAGTGTTTCAGTTTGCTGTAACTAAAATATTCATTAGCTCCAGTAGGAATGAGACTAGGTCGTCCATGAAACAACTTTGCGGGGTCTGGCGAGGCATTGGAGCATCCCGGGAATTTGTGCAAACGCCACAGCAGGGAAAAGCTAACAGCATGTGTGTTTCCACCTGTCTGAATATGTCTCGTCGCCAATGCTCTTGTGCGTTTCATTGACCTTCAATAGGTGCTAGAAGCCATATCGGTTTGGAACATTTTCTGTCATCGACTGTGCAAGCTGCCTAACTTTGAATTCCTCGGAATATGAACTTTTCGCTCTCCTTATCTAAAGATATGGTTCGACATTATACAGAATCTACATTCAACAAAATGTAGATTGTAGAATTCTTATTTCAGATTTTTCCATGCTCTTATGCATCCCATATCAAGATACTTTTTCACAAATCTGTATTATATTAAGTCTTGCCCTGAAGGGGTTGTGAGACTCTTGAAATGCCTCTGTCTGTCTGTCTGTATATCTGTGTGTCCAGGTCTATATATTTTCCCTTTAAAATCTTTTTCTCTAAAACCACTTATCCGATCGATGCGAAACTGCATTGGAGCTACTCCACATGGAGAATATTTTATTGATAACTCTGACATAATAGGTTACATGGTATTGCAGCCATATTGGATTAAAGGCACAAAAATTGGACATCTTCTCCAAAACCACTCATTAAAAAAAATTGAAACTTGGCACACTCCCCATGGGGTAAGAGGGTTATAACAATGACGTCATTAGTGCAGTGGTATTCCAGCCATAGTTTGTTGAATCAAAATCCTTAACCCTAAAATCTGAAACTTCATATACGTATCTGATCTCCGACCTCACGTGAGTGAAGAATTAAATGTCTGACGTCATCGGTCATGTGGTCTGGCAGCCACATTGGATTTAAAATAAAAACTTAAAAATTCTTCTTCTCCTCAACTGCTAAACGGATCGATGTGAAACTTCATACATTTGATCTACTTGACACGGGGAATATAGTTTGACATATTTTTCATATTCACCTTCATTGATGCAATTTAGCCTGAACTAGCGGGCACCCTCACCCTCCAGGCAGGTCTACTTGTATTGGCCCACCCAACACGAACGAGGATACCACCATGATGAATATAGTAATCATCAGGATGAGTCACGAGATGAGGAAAACCATTGGTAAAGACTCTGTACTGTAATCGCCAATATTGTAATCACCACTGTGAGAGGTGAGGAAAGCATGGGATAAGGACGCCACTCCATAATCACTGACATTGCAATCACCTCTGTGAAAGGTGAGGAAACATGAGGAGAGGAAAGCATGGGATAAAGACGCCGAACCATAATCACTGACATTGTAATCACCTCTGAAAGGTCAGGAAAGCATGCGATAAAGACGCCTCACCGTAATCATCAATATTGTAATCATCTCAGTGCTGTGACCAATCGACGAGTGAAGGAAAAACTGGACACATCCTATTGGTCAGTGCCACAACCAATTGATGAGTGAATATTGCTGACAGCTACAGCCACACAAGCTCTATTTATTGGAGTAGATGTGCACAAAAATGGTCAAAAATATCCTTATAATCGATCAATAATCAATAAAACTACGAATGATGGCAAAGAAGAGACATAATAGGGTGCAGGGATGATACGGGTATATGGGCCATAATAGCAGCGTGTTCAGTTAAAGATGGTATTTTTGTTCACATTGAATGCAAGAGGCGAGACTATGAGCTCTACCAAATGCCGTTGTAGTTACCTCTCTGCCACCGAAGGTGGGCGGAGGTTATGTTTTCACCCCTGTCTGTCTTTCTATTCTGTCTGTCTGTTTGCATGTTTGTTTGTCTGTGAGTAGGATATCTCAAAAAGTTATGGACAGATTAGCCTGGTGTTGGCTTCGTGGTCAGGGTGGCGGCTTGGGATCCTCGGGTCCTGAGGTCAAGCCCCGTTGGCCGCTGAATTAATACACCAGGGGGTTGACTCAGCCTGTCATCCTTCCGAGGTCGATGAAATGAGTACCAGTGTGTGCCGATAGAGGGGCACTGCATCAGTGACACAGTCGCGCTTCCAAGAAATGATAGCTACTCCGGCAGCGAAGCTGCCATCTGCAAGAACAAGAAGATGGACAGATTTGAAAAAAGCATGATGGACAGGTTGTGTGTTTTACAAGGATGAATTGGTTAGATTTTTGTGAATATCTGAATCCGTCTGATAGAATTTTTAAAGTGATTCTTCACCATTGAGAATAGGCCAAAAACAATATGTAGCACATTATCTCAAAACGTTAAGGACGGATTTGTACGAAACTTCGCAGAAAGGTTGGATGTGTGCCATGGACGAATTGACTCGATTTTGATGAATATCCAGATCTGGATCCGGATACCAGAATTTTTTTAATTTTCCACGCGATTCTTCACGTTTGAGAGATGGGGCCAAAAATGACAGATAGCTTGTTTCAAAACGTTGTGGACGAGTCACGACAAAACTTGGTGGATGAGTTGTGTGGTTGAGAAGTACAAGCCTATTGTATTTTGGTTAAGATCCAGATGCAGATCTGGCGTATCAGTGGGATACAAAACATAAACTGCATGTTCAACCTGGTAAAGGTATGCGCTCTGCAGAGTGACATTCTAGTTGTCCTTGTATTACCATCTAAACCAAATTTGGTTGCATAATGTTTTGAGCATCGTTTTTTTGTGGACATAGTCGAGGCTCATATGAGAGCTAACACAGAATGCACAACAAGGGGGGGGGGGGCAGGAGACAAGAGGGGCAGGAGAGGGAAGGACAAAACAGTGGGGAACAGGGACATTGAGATCTGTGGAAGGGAGAGGGATGGGGCGGGGAACACGGTGAAAACAAGATGGATACGACAGGGACTTCAGGAAGGAAAGCAGGGAATTTTAAGGAGGTGGGGTTGTGGTGGATTAACGGGGGTAGAAAAGATTGTAGTTTGGGATGGGAGAAGATAAGAGATGGTGGTGAACAGCTGTTTTGAAGACCTGAAGGGAAGAGTGGGCTTGAAGAGAGTGTGGGAGTATTATTTCAAAGGTGGGGAAAAAGAGGAATGAAAGAGTGAAGGTGAGCAGTGATTCTTGATTTTGGTAGTTTTACCTGAAGTGGCTTGCTTGCGGACATTGAGCGCTCTGCGGACAGAGCAGGGTGGGGGGTGGGTGGGGGGCGAGACCGTAGGGAGACGGTAGAAGACAAAAAGACCACCGACCTCTCTGCGGTGAGAAAGTGAGAGGCCCAAAGACTCAGCCTCCTATGGGAGACACCAAAAATACTAAAAATAATCTGCTCGAGATCTGAGCCATCGGTGGTTCAAACCCGGCTGACCCATGCCAAAGACTAAATATCGTACGTACTGTTTCCTTGCTTGACAATCAGCATTTAAAAAGGATAGAGCATGGACATTCAACACTGGGAAGACAATGGCAAACCATCCAGTGTGACTTTTGCTGAGAAACTGCTTCAGCAGCAACGACACTCTGTAAAGAGTATATGGCACATCAAATCAGAATCACTGTCTTATGAACTTCAGAAGCTGGCAGTATAACTTAGTCCATGGATCGAAGTATATGCACTCACCTTTTAGCTGTGCAGCCTGGGTTCAAATCCTGACCCAACAATAAAATCACTCTGGTACGTTTCGCATGCAGCATGATTCATCGATGTGTGAGCCATCCTTCAGATGTATGTTAAGCCGACGGGATTGTCTGCCAGTACCAGTTGTTGTAGACGTTAAAGATTGCACGACATCTTCAGTGACGTTAAAGACAGAGTGGCAATCTGTCCAGGATTGGTTCTAATCTCGAAATGTTTCTCAACTTGTTTGTGGAAAGATTATGTGCCTCGATCTGAATTCCTGCTCAATCCTCACCAACAAAGAAATACAATGCCACAATGTAAATCATCTCTCGAAAATGAATGTAAAAAGGTATGACAGAGTGTTCATTATACTCCAACTTCACAACAGTTATTTACAAACAGTTTCTTGTGTGCACCTCTATCTTCAAATTTAACTTCAATATAAATGCAAATAACCTTGTTCAATTCTTGCAAATTCCATTTCAACAATTAATATCATATTGTTTTATACAGCAAACAGGAGTAGTAAAGAGCTAAAGCAATCAATCATTCTTGAAAATTAACTCATAAACCGAGTTGATAAACACATAAGAGATTTTAACTTGATATTTTTCGATGGACAATCTCATGGAATGTTATGTTACATACTGCTCGGCAGCATTTTCCACTTCTCTCACCTCCACCCACCACCACTCCCACGACAAACCTGGACACCTCTCGATGGAAAGGCCAATAATTGCATTAGAAAATTCTCATGAAGAATGTACTGAAAAAAAACAACTGAGAAGTTGAAGCAGGCATGTTAGTGGAAGTCTCAGTATAGTAATCCAAAGACCTGCCAATTGCAGCTGACAGAAGCTCTTGGACTTACTTTAAACTGTTATCTACATCCAATACATCAAATTAGTGCTGATATATTATTCATTCACTTGGGTGGAAGAACGATCCATATCCAGCAAACTTTGGCTCAATTTCTTATGCATGCCTGGCTGTGTGGAGGTCCCAGAAGCATTCTGTGCAAATACCTTTCCACTTACAAAAAATCTGTAAGAACGATTCACTTCTTGCTCACCTCTATTTTACAAACATAGCCCTGGAGATTGAATCACACAACTGATATCCATGTCATTGGGCTTATTTTGGCCATTTAGCATGACAACTGACACCTCCACGTTTCACAACCTAGTGGCCTTGTACCACGATTTTTTTCTCCTTCCTTGCTCCTGGTAGGTTATAGATTGCATGTAGAAGCATTTGCCGTTGTGGCTTGCATTGTAAAGATGACACCTTTGAGTCAGGCTAAATATCTGGAACAGATGATTGCCCACGAATGATTCCATCGTGATCGACCAAAAACGAACAAACTGGCATACTTGAGTACAAAATGTCCTCGATTTATTGCTTAACCCATGAAGAATTTTAGGCAACTATTTTAAACATATTGGAGTACATAATTCATTATATAATCATCTCCAGCAATCTGCACTGGGTTTCCTGAGGCTGCCATTGAACTATATAATATTGATTTACACCCAAGAGGATGGTGAGGGAAGGGGTGCAGGGCAGTGTTGAAGGCATAGGAACACGGCTTTGCCTATCGTGTGACCATATGTTAACAGCTGACAACAGTGTAAATACGCTCCGGCAGCATTTACTCGATCTGACTTTCACGCAGTTTGACCTTTTGCTTGCTCATAACTCATGAGCCCCTGTTGAAGGCCAGGCTGAGAGAAAGGCAGGCATGCCGTCCCTGTACTGTTCATCACTTTTCCACCTCCCCTGTCAAGCCACCTTCATTCACCTGCCTGCCAGCAGCATGCACACTACACCAATCAGTCCTGTGGTCACGAGAACAGAGCACTACCCTCTTCGATAAATCACAGTTACCAGACCTTTTATTCCCATGCTGGTAACACTACCCCCTACCTCCCATCCTCCCTCTCCCAATCCAAACAAAAGCGTGAAAAATTGCATGCCCGCTTTGCATCTCATCAGCATATATCACACCGAGATTACTTTTAAAGTGAGGCGTGCTTAATCCGGTGATGTATGATACGCGTACAGTCGGCTGTTTCTGCTGCAGTGGTTTAAACTTAAAGTGACAATTCATTGTCAGAAACGGGAAACCCTGGAGCAGGTCGTCCGCAGGTCACTGAAAATGGTGACCACACCTCTGAAAACGAATATAGGGCTCACTGTTGTTTCATCCTCGAGGAATCACCGCAAATAATTTCCATCATTGAGCTTACTAGAGGACACTAAAGCGGGAATTACAGTCATGCAGGTGACAGCTCAGGGCAGTGGATGCCACCAGCCTTTGGGCATTTATTTTCCATTGGTATCCTGACTAAAGTAAAAATTACACCTTTTACTAAATGAAGTAACTCAAAACAAAAACGGGATCAGTGTCGTGAACCTTTTGTCTGGGTCGGCTCCCAGTCTCGATTGCCCATCACTCACCCGGACCTCATTACAGCGCTTCGAAAAAAATCCCCTGACATTGAAGTTAGGGTTATTAATATTACCTAAAAACTCTACATCCCTGAGATTGGCTTGGGTTTATTTACTGTACTACTTGTCTTTCACAGCTGACCTTGTCATCGTGTTCCGTTGTGCAGTTTCTTGTATTCGCATTAAAAATAAATTGGCATTCAAGGTTTCCATGAACGGAATACAATAATTTGATGGGTAATGTGTTCAATCTTGCTTCGGAAAGATTTTGGAGGTTGCTTCTGAAAATACTTTCCAAAAGCAAGCCAATGCCATGGAGGGGGTGTACTTACTGGAACCATTCCTCACCTATAATGTATCGTTTGTCTCTGCTCACAAAAAAATGGCTTCAACAAAAGCTGAAGCATAAGTATGATTAGTCAACAAGTCGATGTCCCCTGTTTAATATATGGAAAAGAATGCCTGATTAAACTGTATGGCATGTCAAAATCATAATGATGTTTTGGGGCTGATAGGATAGCCTAGATTCTGAGAGAGGTGTGCACACTCACCTCTAAAAGCTATCTAGCCTGGGAACGAATCCCATCTATGAAGTGACATCCTGGTGTTTCGCAGGCCGAGCGAGACATTAATCAGCGCGCCGGTGTTCGGATGGCCTGAAGTTAAACTGGGCATCGCATCTGCCAGAATTAGTTGGTGGACATTAAAGAACCCACAGTGTCCTTCGGGAAGAGTAAGCGAGCGGGCATCCTGGCCAAATTCCTGTTCGAACCTACAAGGAGGTACTGTATCAGCGGCACAGCTGTGCCCCCAGTAAGTGCTGCTACCCGCAGCCATGTGATGGATACAAGAAAAGATGATAAAGAATGATGTTTGGCTCAATAATATGAAGTCAAGTCGTGTTTGGTCTGCAGAGGTTTTTTAGGTGGTGCCTTCATGCACAAGTCATGCACAGCCCATTTAGCAACCGGCAATAAACTTGCAGCGGAAATAATGGCGAGTCGACTCCAAATGGTGCTGGTTTATACAGTGAGTCAAGTCTGTGGTCCTTTGAACATGTGGTAAGTGCACTATTACAAGGAAGAGCAGACAATCGGAGGAGAATGTCACACAGGTTAATGCTTGGTGACTGGTGAGTGAATGCTCGAGACCATTATGAATGACCACCCACTCTATACACGAGAACTCTAAACTCATGTTGCACTTACAGTTCCTATGGCCTCCTTGCCCTCTGCACTCTGCACTCTTTCAATATACCATTCTTTCACTCATCTATACATCATTCATGTTATGAAACATCATCCTAGTAGTCAACGATTAATCATCATCATCATCATCATCTGATGTGCCATGCTCTGCAACAGAGCGTCGGTTCTCCCAAAGCAGGTTCTTGGCTTGAGTTACAATACAGGACAGGTCACCACTCCGACACGGAACAATTGATGATGTACACAGATATGAGCAGATAAAGCACCCCTAGATCTCATTATGTAACCCTTCCTCATTATTATTCCATCCTTAACTCCTCCTACCATTCCTCCACTTCATTCAAATATTTTGCTCTGCCATGCATCTTCATCAGACACACACACACACACACACACACACACACACACACACACACACACACACACACACACACACACACACACACACACACACACACACACACACACACACACACACACACACACACACAAGCAAAAACAGCCTTTGCCATGTAGGAGCACTTGCTTGCAGAAAACCTGGGTAGCCAACAATATTCCGAGCTATAGTTTATCTGTGTCTTTTAGGCAACAGTTATGCTTTATCTGGCAGCTATGACTCTTTGGGGATAAACAGAGTAATTGGAGTTTTACTAAAAGAACACTTCAGTTCCACTTTGCATTGCAGGCGTGGAAGCGGCGAATTGAAGCCCAATTAAAAATCCAGCTGCCAGCCGGGTGTGCCGTGCATGGCAATTGCCTGCTTTGGATTCTGTTTGTTCACCTCGGCTCCACACCGCATGCTTGTGCATCCAGAATATAGTGGGAGGGAGGCTTGAGCTTGGGCCATTACGCTGGACTTCTGGCCAAATAAGAGAAGGTCCTAGCTGTCAGCAGAGAGTCTAAAAGTTTGGTGAGCATGCACTGTTTCATACGCACCATAAGGCCTTTGTAAAATGGTGACCCCAATGTGGCGCATCGCAACACGTGCCAGTAAGGACACACCAAGCTGGCTCCAGGGCAGCCAAGACCCTTTGACTTTTTAAAGCTTTAACAAAAAAGACGTTTTCAGACTG
Source organism: Eptatretus burgeri (assembly GCF_056783735.1). Taxonomy (NCBI): domain Eukaryota; kingdom Metazoa; phylum Chordata; class Myxini; order Myxiniformes; family Myxinidae; genus Eptatretus; species Eptatretus burgeri. The sequence goes on from NC_140978.1 coordinate 17,870,564, forward strand.
GACTGTCAAATATTTGCTGAGGGGCCTGTAATTGTCGAGATGATCACGTGATCCCTGCTGACATTTTGCATATAATATCTGTTGGGTTGGTGATGTCATGTGGCAGCTTTGCAACTTCGTTGTAATGTTCAAACCATTTAGGTTTCAATTCTGTGGGTAAAACACCAATTGTGTAGTTGCGGTCTGTTTGCCTCTCCACCCCCAATGCACCCCACTCTTCTCCCCCCCCCCTTTCGATTGTTGAGGCAATGAATAGGCCAGGTCATCAGTTTTCTGCGAGCCTGCCCATCAGAGGGACATTAACTCACATGAACAGCTCTGTAAAGAGAAGGAATACGTTCGGGACAACTCCGCCTTCCCGGCCAGTGCAGCGCAACGCATTCCTTCTTGAGGTTGTGCTCATTCGAGCGTGCCTGTTTGCGTGCAATTTGCACCATGTCAAGAGGGAAATAAGGGGACAGGATGAGAATGCCTCACTTTTAAAAACCGGTCAAAGTGCCAGTCATGCCGAAAGGCATTTATAAAGGCAATTCGCAACTTTCAACATGTTCATTGCATAATCATGGCTGCAGTGTCCATATTTACATGATAATTTATTGACTGGGAAATCGGAATCTACTCTGTTTTGCCAAAGTCGGATATCGTTGTTTAGCTTGCAGGTGGGAAATGCGACAAAAGCACAATGAGCCAAAATAGGGCTTATTCTCAATTATGTATGCATTATGTAGGACGAGCAGGAGTACCCGGCATTGCTTGGTCTATTTTTGTGGGGTCCGAAAACACTTCCCCAAACCCACTAAGGTATGAGGTCGGGGATCATTTAATATTACCTTTCACATAGCTACAAAGGCTGAGGCAGGAAACAGAAATAATAAAAATAAAAATAAGAATAATAATCCAAAAACAACTTATTTTTCAAATTTTTCAATTTTGTTTTGCCTAAAACACTCCCAGGCAACACACTCATGAACCTCTGAAAGTTTGACAAAAGTCCATTCAGCCATCTCTGAGAAAAAAAGTGACGGCCACACAAACAAACGACTCTCTTATAGTAAAGATATATGGCAGCCTGTATGTCTTAATCCCACTTGGTGTGTGATTTTACCAAGGCCTTTACTTATTTGTTTAACTTTGTTATACGATGTCTTGTCAGTAATTGCATTGCTCATGAAGTTCGTTTGTGTGTGTGATATTGTTACGTGTTCATGGCAGTTGAGGTGGTGAGGGGAGTTCTCGGACCCACCTCCCGGCCGATGACCCTGAAGCCGACGAACAGGGAAAGTTCAGTCCACTTTGGGGTTTTTTGTACACACTGTCGAGGCTTGTATGAGAGCTAACACACAGAACATACAACAAGGGGAGGAGGAAAAGACAAGAGGGATGGGAGAGGGAAGGAAAAAACAGTGTGGAACAGACCTGAGATCTGTGGAAGGGAGAGGGATGGAGCAGGGTACACAGGGTAAACAATATGGACACCAAGGGACTTTAAGGAAAGAAAGCAGGGCATTTGAAGGAGGTGGGTTTGGGGTGGATTAACGGGAGTAGAAAAGATAATGGTTTTGGATGGGGAAAGACAAGAGATGGTGGTGAACAGCTGTTTTGAAGACGTGGAGGGGTGAGTGGGATTGAAGAGAGTGTGGGAGTTTGTTCCAAACGTGGTAAAAAAAGACGAATTAAAGAGTGAAGATGAGCAGTGATTCTTGATTTTCGTAGTTTCACCAGAAGGGGGTTGCTGCAGGACCTTGAGTGCCCTTCAGAAACATGGGGAGGGGGGAGGGACATATCTCAGACACAGCAGGGGGCAGGCCAGAGAGGAGATGGCAGAAGACTGAAAGACAACTGACCTGCCTGTGGTGAGAGAGTGAGAGACCCAAAGACCCAACCTCATCGAGAGGAGATACCAACGATCTGAAATGCCTTGGGTTCCATAACGTGATGCCGAGAAAGGTGAGAGACGGGGCACCAGCCCAGAGGGGGGAACAGTGCTACATCAGGCCATGGACAAAAATTTTGGATGTGGTCACGACCTCAGGTGTGCCAAGGAAGGGCTTTGCATTATGGAGGTCAGCGACTGGCTTTGGAGGCCAGTTTGGAAATGTGGCTTTCCCAGAAAAGATCATGGCAGAAAGTGAGAACCAGAACCCAGAAGCAGTGTTGGTCTCCAGACACGTCCGGGCGCTGTTCGTCGAAGGACGCGACTGGGCGGTGTTCGTCTCCGGACGCGTCCAGGCGGTGTTCGTCTCCGGACGCGTCCGGGCGGTGTTCGTCTCTGGACGCGTCCGGGCGGTGTTCGTCTCTGGACGCGTCCGGGCGGTGTTCGTCTCCGGACGCGTCCGGGCGGTGTTCCTCTCCAGACGCGTCCGGGCGGTGTTCGTCTCCGGACTCGTCCGGGCTGTATTTTTGTCTGGACGGGAGTTTGTCTCCTGATGGAAGTTTGTCTCTGGGCCATGTTTCAAGTATGACTGGTAGAAAATGGATTTCAGAAATAATTTTGTTTCCGTCTTCATTGTTATTCTGTGAAAAATCATTTTGATGAGACGGTATGAATCGTAATTAATTATATATATACCCGGCTCCACAACAATATATATATATATATATATATATATATATATATATATATATATATATATATATATATATATATATATATATATATATATATATACATATATATATATATATATATACATATATATATATATATATATACATATATATATATATATATATATATATATATATATATATATATATATATATATATATATATATATATATATATATATTGTTGTGGAGCCGGGTATCGGCTGTGAGCACGACAGTTAGGTGGTGCAGTAGGGTCGACTCTACCGAACACCCGGAATCTAGATCGTACCTTTCGGAAAACTCCAAGGGTATGGGTCCCTTACCGGACCATGAATCGTCAATAATTCCATCACGTGGTACAGGGTTATTTGCCAATCTTCAAAATACCTAGAGATCCACGTGGCGAGTTACCGAGTATTCACACCCTCAACGGCACTCGTATAAGTCGAGCCATTAGCGTGCCCGACCCGTGCGCAACCCGAGCGGATGGTTGCCGAACTCCCGTCGGTCCAAATGTACATTTACAGTGGCAACAACCTTTGTAATTCACCAACACGTGCCATGCTAAGCCAATGGAAGAAACACAGCAAGGAACTGATACATTTAACAAATGGGGTATTCATTTATAATGGGGCAGGGGAGCATGCAAGAAGCAGAGATATCCGACTATTGAGATGCAAGTATGTACAGCAAAGAGCACTTAAACAATTCCTACTTACATACGGGCCCACCGACACACACACACACACACACACACACACACACACACACACACACACACACACACACACACACACACACACACACACACACACACACACACACACACACACACACACATATAATGACATGAACCTGTCCACCTCGCGTGGTTCGGCTGACATGGGCGAACCAGGCCAGCGTCGAGATGTGATGATATAATCCAGAGCTCCCTTCAGCCCTCATCCCGGCAACCAAAACTCTCCTCTGTATCCCAAACTGTCCATAAGGCAGGAGGTTTCTCTGCCACTTCTCCAAGTCTTTAAGTTGAACGTCAAGGCGAGGGCTGATAACTCCACACTTGTTCAACCTGCCCGTCAGATTGACCACAACCTTGCCTGCTCGATGGTCATCAACTATCTCAAAAACTCTCTCAGTTCACCGACAGAGAGACGGCACGCAACCAACTTGCGGTTCTTGTGGAGGAAGGAACTCTCCTCGTCCGATCACGCCGCAACCTTATTCACCCTTCTCCGGGGGGGAGAAGCCACCTCTAACCTCCCCGCTCTCCCTCACTGGACGGTTGTCGTTCTTTGTCTCTGTCTGTCTCTGTCTGTCTCTGTCTGTCTCTGTCTGTCTCTGTCTGTCTCTGTCTGTCTCAATGCTGTTTGTCTCCGGACGTGTCCGAGCAGTGGTTGTCCACGGCCAGCTCAGCTACGGATGCATCCACCAGGCAGTGTTTGTCTCCGCGCTCCTCCGGGTGGTATTTATGTTTGAATAGGAGTTTGTCTTCCAGCTGTGTTTATCGGATGACTGGTAGAAAATGAATTTCAGACATTATTTTGTTTCCATATTCACTGTTGTTGGATGCAAAATCATTTTGATGAGACGGTATGAATTTTGATGAATTTTTTTTTTTGATGAATCGTAATTAACACCCCACCGCATGCCTGCCTTCCCTTCCTCTCACCTCACACTGTCTTCCCTTCCCCCACCCCTCCTCACTCCCCTCACTCCTCTCCTTTCCATGCCACTGCTTCACTCTCCCTGCTCTCTCTCCCCCACCCCCCACCTCTTTTTCTCACTTCCCCCTTTAGTATTAGCGTCAGCGAAATAACGGGGTGGTATTTGTTCGTACATCTATGTATGTATGTATGTATGTATGTATGTATGTATGTATGTATGTATGTATGTATGTATGTATGTATGTATGTATGTATGTATGTATGTATATATATATATATATATATATATATATATATATATATATATATATATATATATATATATATATCGTTTTTGGCCCCATCACTCAATGGTGAAGAATCACTGAAAAAAATATCAGATCTGGATCTGGATTCGGATCTTCACCAAAATCGAATTATCGTGTCCGTGTCACATACCCAAGCTCTTCACCAAATTTCGCCCGATCCATCCACAATTTTTTGAGATATCCTGCTCACACAGACAGACAGACAGACATGGGTGAAAACATAACCTCCATCCAGCTTGAACTTGAAAGGCCTTGAGGGGCCCAGCCAAAGCCCTGACTTAAATCCCATTGAGAATTAATCTGTGGAAAGACTTGAAGATTGTTGTTCACTGATACTCCTCATCCAACCTGACAGAGCTTGAACAACTCTGCAAGGAAGAATGGGGGAAAATCCCCAAGTCCAGATGTGCAAAGCTGATAAAGACATACCCAAGAAGACTTGAAGCTGTAATCACTGCCAAAGGAGCTTCTACAAAAGTACTGACTCAGGCGGTTGAATACTCATTGAAGCAAGACATTTAAGCTTTTCGTTGTAATTAATTTGTAAAAAAAAATTCCAAAAACATGTTTTCACTTTGTCATTATGGGGCGTTTTGTGTAGATCGGTGACAAAAACATTTAAATGTAATCCATTTTAAATTCACGATGCAACACAACAAAATGTGAAAAAGTCGAGGGGTGTGAATACTTTCTAAAGACATTGAATACAGCTTCTTTCAGAATGCAACCACAATCCACTTCATCAAATCTATAAAGCTCTTTTACAAACGAGTTCATCAAATATATAAAGCTTACGTTTATTCTGTCTGCAAGTAGGATGTACCAAAGTCGTTAGTTGCTTGCACTAGTAATATATAAAGCTTTCATATATATATATGTATATGTATATATATATATATATATATATATATATATATATATATATATATATATATATATATATATATATATATATATATGTATATATATATGTATATATATATATATATGATTGGAAATATTAAAATAATGAACATAACCCCCGTGGCCGCTCCCGCAGGGTGCGAGTGCTTCTTTTATATGTAATCAATGGAATAACCTTCAATCGGGCAAAATATACAAAATGTGCAGCTGTGTATAAGGAGACATAAGGACCACCCTGTCGAAAATATTAAAGACTCGACAAGCCTTCTCGATACCTTGTGTTGTCCTGTACAATGATATATCCAGGACCAAAATCCTCTTCCATTTTGAGCGAAACGCGCTTTTCATTATCCGCGAGAAGCCTTATCTTATTAAGCCGGCGTGCTACCAGTGGCCAGCCTGCTCGCGGAATGACAATGGACTAAGGCACGGGAAAATGCAGGCGGCCGTTTGGCATGCGATGCGCGTGCGAGCGACGCCCTGCACGCGCCACCATCTCCGCGTGTCGATGCACGGCGGGCGTGAGCTCTCGATTGCTTTGCTGACACGCGAAGTAATTAGAGCATATGTGTAACGGCTAAACTGTTGGTTCCCCAGCGACCGGCAAATCACAAGGCACGGCACCCATCGATTTGTTTCTCCCATTTCGGACTCGCCAGATGCCGTCACGTCCGTGCTGTCGAATTAGCAGCGTTTTGTGTGTCATTGTCTATTTGCAATTTTTAACTCGATTCGCCACCCGACGTTCATATGCAGAGGCATTAAAACGAATGGAGAAATGCCACGCCAAGGTTACTTTACGATGTTACAATTAAACGACTGCATGGACAAACTTGAGGCAGCATTAATTTGGCCGAAATACGTCCACTCTTTCAAAATGTGCCAGTGATGGACGTTTTACTTCCACATGAGAAAGGACAGGTGCAGCAGGCACACAAAAAACCGAACCTCACAAATGAATATGTAGTCATTTGTGCCAAGGTCCAAGTAACTGTCCAGTCTTTGGGGTGATGCCAAACCGACTTTAAGTGATGTCGTGTTCCTTGTTTCCCTGTATCAAGCTGGCACACACAAAGCTTTTGAATCGGCCTTTCAATCTCTTCCCAAATGACTCAAGTAGTTTGGGCTGGAAAAGTTGTTTGAGACTCCTGCACTGGCTTAATAATGTCTCTTTCAAGTGGTCTCCATGATATCCTCAGTGTGGTGCCTCCTGCCTTTAGAGAGCAGCATTGATCGATTCTTCAAGGACCACTGACACGACCTCACTGAACTGGGGCTTTCTGTTTTGGAGTATTCAAACAACATCAATTATGCCTCACTGAACGTGTAAAACTGTACATGTTCACACCTTAACAAAAATATCTCTGCCCACACTTAGCTTGGTGTAGGTATAGCAAAACGACGGAATCACCATGGGAAAACATTTCATTTAGAAAATAAACCTGCAGCCAGGCTTGCCAAACTGCTGATAATACATTTACCAATTTGAGCGACCACTTAAGACACTTGTGCAGTATTACCAAAAATATAAATAAAAATCAGACAACTTCAACATATTGTTGCGGTTATATTAAAAGGACCCTGGGGAGTCACACTCAACACAGGAGGAACGCTCAGTTAGATATTTCATTAGTAAGTGTGTTTGGTCAGGTTACCCCCCACACCACACCCCATCGTAACAGGGACAGGGAAAATGTGTTATTTGTTTAGCAGGTTTTGTGCCCCTTTCAAATTTCCCACTTTAAATCCCCCGATCCATCCATCCAAATCCCTAACACTTTCACTTTCAAACCTCTCTTGCCACATGCCTCCCTAAAATCCCTTGCCCTTTCCCCCTCCAAGTCTCAGACCCCTTACTTTCTTAAAATCACCCCCTCTTCATTCAATCCATTTCAATACCTCCCATACTCAACCCATTTGAATCCTTTTTTCCCAACTTTCCTCCCCACTGCACCCTCCAACAGCACAAACCATACACACAACACAACATCTCACAGCACACACATTATGCCACAAAACACACATTCAGAACTATGTTAATGCTGCCATCGTCGGTGAGGCGGTTCCTGCCAAGCCATGTCAGTGCTGCCATCGTCGACGAGGAAGATTCTGCAAAGCCATAGTAGTGCTACCAAGATGCAGGAGCTGAACCCTCATTGTAGAAAGGCAAGTAAAAAATGCAACATCACATTGTGGAAAATGAGGGTCAATGTGGTGATGCGACACGAGCGGGCAACAACCACCTTCCCCACCCCCTCCCCCAAGCCGCACCTCACTGAAGGCCTATATAAGCCAAGACACACCAGTGATCGGCGCTGCCTGATACACCTAGGATCAAGATGAGACTCAGAACTTCCTGCCTGCTGCCTGCCTTCCTGTCTGTGTGTGTTGTCAAGCCAGAGGATGACAGGAGACACATTGTGCTGGGCCAAGACCACGAGGATGAATGGCAGCGCAAGATCCTTGGGGCACAGCGACTCCATACTGATCTGACCTCTCTCGACATGCCACACCCACATGCCAATCGGATTTCCTTCTTTCCTTTCCCTCCACTTTGGGACCACCATCAGCCCGCCATCTTGTGTTTAGTGAGCGTGAGGCCGCAACCATGCCTTATCTTCTTTTTCTAATTTCCCGAGAGCGAGAGAGACACTCTCTAATTTTCTGTGTCTCCATAAGCTAAGAATGTCTAAGGGGTTCTTCTGTGCTTAAGGAATAATTGCTTTTCGTTGTGATACTACACTTGTGAATATTTGCCTGTAAATGCATGCATTTATCTTTAATAAACTGCTGCCAACCTGCTTGATTGTCTCTCCCACCATTGGTTCAACATAGCATAGGTAATAAGGAAACAAAAGGAAGCAATCCAGAACAAATGAATGATGCACCCAACAATCCTCTTAACACACAACCAACTAGGTGCCCATGTAACCAACGGATCACCAACGGACTGAAGAGAGATTGCACCAAACCCAGCAGAGCTGGATAGGAGGCCTGTTTGCAGCTAAAAGTAGGCCTTCTGGTCCCCTCATCACGATACCTTGGAGGAAGAGGAGGAGAGGTGTACTGGGTTGTTGTGTAGCTTCCCTCAGTGTGAATAGTTTTAATAAGCAGCCTTCTGTGCTGGGCTCCGCAGTTTCTCCTCCTACATCTTTCATCGCCCCCACCTTTATAGACTTGGGTCCATGCACCCCTGTTGTCCCATCACACCCCTCCCTGCTCACTCACCAGTGGGTGCTGATTGACCTGATGGACCCATTGGCCTCACCATGACTTTTAATCCCTCCCCCCCCCCCCCCACACAGCTCGTGGCACTCGCAATGTTTGTTTGGGTTTGTTGCTTAGAATTAGGCTGCATGGCCTTGCAAACATGAAAAGACCACATCACGGCCAGATTCCAAAGGGTAAAACATCAATAAATTAGGTCAAACGGGTTGATAATTTTTGAAACAGACCGAGGAATGGGTAGACATTGTCAAACTATTACACTAGCGATGAACATCTAATATCAATATTGATTACTTTCTGCTTATGCTAAATATTTACTTTAAGGAATTAACTTTGCTATATTAAGCATGTTTAACCCACAAGATTTGCACAAAGGGTGGAGGAGCTCCTTGTTAGCCAACGGCCATCCATATCTAATGCAAACTGTGTCTGCAGACGTCCTCCTGCAGTTGGGTTACTTTTGATTCGGAGGTTAGTTGCAAGATTTGCATTCTGGCCATTGTAACACCCTTCATTCCGCAAAACATACGAAAAGCATTAAAAATCTGAAAACTCACTCCGTGGAGTACCTCCTGTGCAGCTGCCCTTCGCAGGACAGCTCACAGGATGACGGGATTGTGGCAAAGCCTTCAGGACCCCCAATAATTTATGATCGGAGGGAAAACATGGGGTAACATTCTGAGGTCAGATTGTGGTAGTGTGTGTCGGGGTGGTGCTGTCGTCCACCAGATGGCAGTTTCCTTGGGTTAACCTGAGGCGGTCCCTTCGGGTGGGTGCCTGGAATGTCTTATCCCGAAGAGAGGATGATCACCTGTCTCTGTTATCATCTGAGCAAAAGCGTTTGAACATCGGTATTGCAACACTCTCTGAGGTTCGGAGACCAGATAGTGGCGAGATCATCACGGGTGGTTATGCCTCCTATTGGTCTAGTCGCTCTGATGGTTACCATGCCCAAGGAGTTGCTGTAGCTGTGTCCAAAAAGCTGACTCCAATGATAATTGAGGTAAGACTGGCCAACAGGCGTATTATGAGACTTAGGATTCATCGCTCCTTGGGCGTCGATTCCCTGGTTTCTCGAAATGCTCTGACTGAGGTGAGTGCTGCTCACCTCAGTGAGAGTTGATGATCGCTGGAGGATGATCCAGAACTGCAGGGTCTACCGGCGTGCTCGGTTCCTCAATACCCACCACAGGCTTGTGGTAGCAACTCTGAAGTTGCAGCTTAAATCTGGGAGAATTGTACCACCCAGCATAGTCTGGAAGTTGGCTGGTGGAAATGCTGTACTCGTGTCATTGCATGCAATTCTGTGCTCTGCCTGGAACACAGGCATCATCCCAGTTGACTGGAAGAGGGGTCTTGCTGTCCCTCTCTAGAAAGGGAAGGGTGATCACCAGGACTGCAACAACTACCGAGGGGTGACGCTGCACTCAGTGCCGTGCAAGGTCTTTGCTCGGATAATTCTTGATAGGGTTTGCCACCATCTGCTTCAGCACCAGCATCCAGAGCAGTCAGGCGTTACACCAAATAGGTCAACAATTGACTGTACCCTTGCCCTGTGATCCACACCGAATGCCAACGAGATTTTCAGCAGGGGCTGCTTGCAGCCTATGTTGATCTCTGCAAAGCATTTGATTCAGTGAATCAGGATGCCCTCTGGAGGATTCTTGGTCTTTTTGGGGTGCCATCAAAACTGATCAATCTGATGTCTGAACAAAACTGAACATCTCACTAACCCCACAGTGAGATGTGGTGATACCATCTCCGACTTATTTCCAGTTGTTACTGGAATTTGCTAGGGGTGTGTAGGGCCCCAACACTTTTCAGCGCTTCGACTGGATTCTGGGGAGGATGTCGGAGAGATTAAGCCATGGTGCATCGTTTGGAATGTCAAGATCTCTGACCTTGATTTCACAGATTATGCAGTCATCTTTGCAGAGACTCTGGATATCCTTTTGGGGGCCCTCGAGGTGCTTAATGAGGCATGGGACCTGCTGGGATCATGAGTTTCCTGAGTCAAAACTAAGACCCAGGATTTCAATGACATATTGGATGCTGCTCTCTTGTCTGTACCTGTTTGTGTTGAGGATGTTGAGATCACAGAGAGATTCACCAACCTTGACAGTGATATTCATGTCTCTATTGACTTCTGGCTGTGAACCTTCGGCGCATGTAGCCCAATAAAAATGCAAATGGCCCTCATGGTCCACCAAATAAATGACACTTGGCCCATGTGGCTTTGACACAATGGCTCTTGTGACCTTTAGCAGGGTTTTCGGCATTAATGGCTCACAGCAAAAAGTGATGCAGTGGGTGGGTGGCAATGGCACAGTAGGTGGAATGGCATCACCCAGCAGATGGCATGGTTGGCACTGACAAACAGGTGGCATGGCAAATCTAGAAGGCAGTGATTGCTAACAGGCAGTTGAGTGGCATGGGAGATGAAACTAGCCAGCAGCAGATGTCATTGTCAGGATGGCAGAAATGTGCAATGGCAGCAGGTAGGATGGCTGGCTTCAGCCCTAACCTATTCCAATATCACATTCCCCACTAAACCCTCTTATCCTAATATGCGACTCCTGACCCTTTAAATCCTTCCAAACTAAGCCATCACTACCGGGCCCACTAATCCCATTTAAACTAAACCATCTCCTCAGAGGTAAATCCAGGCACATACAGTTGCAATAAATGATGAGGTGGCATGCCGCCCCACAAAATTCACCAGCAGAGAAGCCCAATGGGGGTGTACATCCCACTTATACTAACAATTTCAATGGGTCCACGCAAAGTCCAATTACCCGACTGTTTATCTCAGCAGCTGCAGACATCCAAAATGGTACAAAGAGGGAGTATCCCTACTCTAACCTCACATTTCGCAAAACACATTTCTCATTTATCATTAACCCCACCCCTCAATGTGGTTCCAAGCAGCTAAGATACCTGCGTGTTGGTGCTCCAACAGTTTTGACCTCACCCATAAATTATCTCTCTGTGCTCCTACATAATACTAGGGCTGGGCAGTGTGGCTCCCTTTTGCAGGCTACCTCTGAATGTGGAATCCTATGCCATGAGGGGTAACCCTTCCCCCCCCCCATCCTCAGCTATTCTACTTAATGGCAAGTCCTAGAGGGAGGGTTTCCTGGCTTCCCCCATGAGTATCCTCACTGTCATTTGGCATGCGAGTTCTTCTCCCAGGGAACTTGGCCAACTCCGTAGCATCACTGGGCTCTTTGGTCCGCCTGGAGTCCTGTGCACACCCAGTACCAGGATTCCCTTTTGCCAATTTCCTACACCCAATGAGACACTCTTCTAGCCCACAACTGAACTTTTTCACCTTTGCAAATTAAGAACTTTACTTCTCTCAGCATCAACGCCAGAACAGCATCTCATTCCTTAACATCTGAATCCCCTCTATGTGACGTCACTAAAGGTGGGGATTCATCCTTACAAGGGGGTGCACCTTATTTCTACACACACACCGTCCTCATACCAGTCACTTCATCTCAATCCCTAAAATATTTGGCCATATGCCTCCTTCACCTCATGTCACCTCTTCACTCAATCCCCTCTCATTCCAAACTCTGTCAGGATGGAGAGAGGAAGGCAGAGGAAAGCAAATCGAGAAATGTCTCCCAAATCGAGAAAAATATATCCCATCGTCAATTTAAAATGTTACAAATAATCCCTCTAACTCTAAACGTCCCCGTCAACCTGCTTATATGGTCTTCCGCCTTCTATTTATCCCGTGCTGGGCCCCAAGGAACCCCATGGAGAACCAGCAATTATGGCTGCCATACCTTACGCTCGTGCCGTGAGACTTCCCCAAAATCTGCGCAGGACCCTTCGCGAAGATCCTGCAGCCACGGTGGCCAAGTCCACTTGTGCCATGTGTGCTGCAAGGTCATTCATGAATGCCGCACAAGCACAGCCTGCTGCATCCTCTGCTCGGGATTCCCACGGAGCTCCTCCCTGTGCATCCCAGAACTCCCATTCCTGTGCCAATGTTCATGGGGAACACCGCATGAATTTACCTCATTACATCTACCCACTCCCTTCCTGAAGGGCTCAAGGGGGATTCATCCCCTCCCCCAATTTACGTGTTGGCCCCTGCATTTCTCCAAGCCTAATTGGGGGCCATGAAACACCCCCAAACAGTAGTGTTTCATCTTAATCCCCTGGGTTCCCCATAAAACCCAGAGGGGAGCTTTAAATCAAAACCTAACTAAACTCAAAGGGCCTGCATGCATGTATACTCCGTGTGGCACCCCGTTGGTCACCCGGACCCAGAGTCGTCTCGTTATCCCTGGGGAAGCCGCCTTATCCCAGCACTACACCATCTGTCTCAAATGATTGCTTCCTCATCTGCCTTCCTTGTTCGTCCACCACGTCCATACTAAGGGGTCATTCACCAGCGCCACATTCACTCCGCTCACCTCATGTGCACTCTCACACGTGCATAAGCACCCGCCCACATGCTTGCCCCCACCCCCCCCCAAACCCATGCCAACCTGCACAAGCCATGTGGCTTCAACCTCATGGCATGGCAGTGAGGAGCATGGCTCGCATCCCAGCCATTCTGTTTCGACCTGCGTCATGACGTCGGGCATAGGTTCGGACAGCTCACGTGGGGGACCCATAGACCACACACACTCAGGCACGTACACCTTTCTGTGGAGAGTTGCCCACCCAGACCTCTGTTAATTTGGCCCCCTTCTCCCTGTTAACACCATTTCTCTGTGTGCCCACATACCTGTTTGCAGCAATGGCCAGCTACACCCTGCGATCGTGCCTCAACGCTGACTCTTCCTGTTTGGCTACCTGCATCTGGGTCACCCATGGGGCCCTGTGCATCTCACTTTATTTCCTGCACATGTCCTTAAAATCATTATTTTATTAGAAGTGAAGTATATACTTAAACACTGTGCAAGATATCGTGTTCTCTGAACTCTCCAGTTTTGTTCTATACCAGACAGACATTTTTGCTTTTTATTGTGCACTAACTTTAATTTGGCTGCTTTCCTCGATCATGGATGTTTTGTCATCTCAAGAATGAATCGTTCACAACCACATCCAGCACTCAGCCATTATCGATCATGATCACAACCTTCATTCAGTTGCTATTTTATTCGTTTACACATTCGAAGTGTTACATCACAACATGGTCAACAAGCCTAGGGCTCCACAAGGTACTGGAACCACTGAGTCGGTGTCAGTTTAATAATTTAATACATGATGTCTTCGTTAGTTTTCAGACGTTTATCACCACCTGGAGTCAAAATCTCAAGAAATGCCTTTTTACTGGATCATAAAATGTGTGGAAGGCTAGAGTGGTCGTTTGGTGGTTGGGGTGGTTATTACTCCACCTACGCAAAACAAAAAGTGGGGTGAAGCAATTAGTTGATTTCTGTTCGTCTGTCTATGTGTCTACTCATGCCAGTTTATGATAGAAGAACAATTTAATTTCAATTGAATGTTATATTTTGAACAAGAATCGTTCCATGAAATCAGAAAACAAACCTGTAGTTTAGCACTACTTTGACTGAATTTGTCCTGACCGAGCATGCGCAGAGCGGAGTGAGAATATTGTTTTTTTTATTCTGTCTGTCTGGCGGTCAAACAAAATTGAAAATCATTCCAAACAGGTAACTTACTGTTTAAGGACATCATAATAGACACAAACAACATGCACGAAGAACTAATGTAACATGTTAAATAAGGCGGTGTTCAAGACGCTGCATAAATGGCGGTAAATTTCCAGGAAAAAAAAAATCAAAATTTCTACAACCTATAAAATCCTAATTTCATTTCAATTGAATTATATACTTGAACACTGCAGAACACATATTGGGTTTTTGGCACTTTCAAAACCCTCCTGTCAGCAACAGTACTTGGACAAAATATTACATCATTTTACATCATCTCGACCAATCAAATTTTCTGCTCACAGAGATCCCGCCCCATGTCCTCGTTTCTCAAGACCGTGTGGGGGTAAAGGTGTTCTACAAAGTCGTTTTCCATGTAAATGACTTGACGAATAAACTGGACTTGACTACAGGATATTGCAAACACTCAAAAAGCTCTTCTGCTGCTTGACCGGAGCAAAATGTTTTCATAATCAGGGAAACAATCCTGAAGTGTGAGTAGTCAAAAAATAAAAAATAAAAAGTGGGTGGGAAAACAAAAACAACAATCAAAAGGTTATTGGTTCACGAGCGCCAGCCAGAGTGACCAGTATATTCGTTATGTCTGTGTGTCTGTTGGGTAGTCGATCTTGTCGAAAAAAAAAAATTTTTCAAAAAAAAAAAAAAAACTGGAAAGTTGTTCTACCCTTATTATCACTTTTTCCGTCGATATGTTTGTCTCTCTGTTCGGTCCAGTGCTCCGTTAATACAATGGCGATTTCGATGAAACTTGGTTGGTAGGTTCATACCATGACCAAGTTGTGTGCAAATGAGAACCGTTGCTATGGACCAATCCATTGCCTAGCAACGGGACTTTGAAATTTTTTGAAATTTTTGAAAAATCATAAAAAAATTATTTTTTCGAAAATCAAAAATCTGGCCACGAGCGACTGTGGGCAGTACATTCAGCCATGTTGTTAAAAATTTCCAGCTGGATCCAATGAAAACTGTCGGAGAAGATAGACTTTGAATGAACCCTGGTCAAAAACAATAAAAAAAAGAAGTGCATTATATCTCAGAGACCATGAGTCAGATATACATGAAACTGGTATTGTAAGTTCATGGTATGTCCAAGTTATGTGTGAGAAAGAACCCTTGCTATGGACCCCTCCGTTGCCTAGCAACGGCCGAAAAACCTCTAAATGTGGGGGTATTTTCACGAAAAAACAATCTGCAGCATTAACCCTTGAAGCTGGAATCATGAATTTTCTTGTGCTGAATCCTCAGGTCATTCCCCATCGAAGGGGCCCATCGCGACTACCCATGTCTGCCTCTTGGCTTGTCTGTGTGTCTGTCTGTCCAGAGCATAACTCCGTGGACTTTGATCCGATCTTGATGAAACTTGGTTATGTGTTCGATAGCAATGTCTAGTTGTGTTTTCCTGGATGAGGGCATGGCTACGCCCATTGTGGACGGAGCCACGCCCAAAAAAGCCATTTTTAGGAGGTAGTCCGATTAAAAAATCTATCTTCTCTGAGAGAATTGACTGAATGGAATGGGTTCTTCGGTATTTGAATAGCAAAATGAATTATCTAAAATTTGTCGTTGTCCGATTTTTCATTTTCGTCCCAAGGTCAAGGTCAAAAACTTAGAAAATTGCGAATTTTGACATAAAAATCATACGACCGCCGAAACTTTGAGAGCTCGGATAACAATATTTTTTATGCATACTCTTGAGGTCATTCCCCACCTAAAGTCTGGAAACCATTTTGCTCTATCTCGAACACCTTGCCCATGGTGCCCCCTTCCAGTCTGTTTTTACGGTGATTTCATCAAAGTATGGATAATCCGAGGAGTGCGAAATGCCATATAGCCTATATGACATTATATTTTCCTGGAATGTACCAAAAGGTCATAATCCTTGACCTTTAAAGGCCACAAAGGTCAAATTTTCAAAGTTGTGGGAATCGAACCAGGTTTTCGACATTCTTCGAGGAAC
Organism: Eptatretus burgeri; assembly: GCF_056783735.1. Classification (NCBI taxonomy): domain Eukaryota; kingdom Metazoa; phylum Chordata; class Myxini; order Myxiniformes; family Myxinidae; genus Eptatretus; species Eptatretus burgeri. The sequence goes on from NC_140978.1 coordinate 17,886,873, forward strand.
TAACTCCATTAAGCTATAGCACGTATCCTGTTTCCTTATTTTAATGTCCACAACATTGTTTTGTGAACTTTAAAGGTTATGCAAAGGTCAAATTTTGAAAGTTGTTGAACGAAACCGGGTTTTCGAGATTTTGCAGCTAATCACCCATCACCCACCACATCATGTCGATCATTTATATAACTTGGTCAAACATTATCACATCGTCTTATCCTTGAATTCTGAAACAATCTACATCGTCAAATACCGCTCGTGAACCATTGTCGTCTTCAGACTTGTACTCATTGTTTTCCAAACGTCGAATGCATCAATAAAAAAAACCTCAAGAGTTATTGGAGGAGTGGACAAAAACAGAAAGGTAGCTCACGGCCACAAGACAAAGCAAGAACAGGCAGATTTGGCTCAACTAGCACCCGTTCAATCTCCCGCTGTTGGGTATATTCACAGCTGCCACCGATCATACTTATCACATTACGTGCGCTGCGGTGTTGCTGTGGTCACCGAGCGTGCTGCCGCGGATTAATCTCGACGCGTCGGGAGCTCACCGTCACGTGGTCAGCGCGGCGCGCGCGCGCGCATTATGCGCGGTTACCATGGCGTTCTACTCCAGGTTTATTTTTATTTATTTTTTTTGATGAATATATTTGTGGGATTGCAAAACGCATTAACTGTTTCGATTGAAAGCTATATCACCGTGAAAGTGCTGACAAAAGGAGCGAAAAACTGTGAAAGTCTTATGATGTCGTGACTGGCGGAGCAGAATATAACAAAAGCTTTCCTCAGGAGCTTTCCTTCGTGTAATTTATGATTGCTCGTTATTTACGGGTATAATTTCGAATTGTGAAAACGAATTCATTTAGAACTCAATCGCTTCACGGTTTGTGGATGACATATCAGCCTGTGCGGTTCGCATTCTGTTTTGCTTCTTATTTTTATTTTTTTTTAAAGAGTAAAATTTTGCTTATAAATGAACACACAGTGGACACGAATTTATACACCGCCTCGTTATTCGAAATGCTTCTCTGTTCGTGCGGTGCCAGTGCAACGTGAACAAACGAGTCTAAATATGAAAGTATAGGACAAGACTTTTCCAAAAGATGATTGTAGTTATAAAGGAGTTCGGTAACGTATCCAGGTGCAGGTAATCGGACCTGCGAATTACCTGAACGTAACGAGATCTCACTAATCGCACAGACTGAGGATCACCACTTCGGATTTCGAGCAATAACGCTGAGCCGCCAAAGCACGTCGAACGGATTCATTGAGAGGATTTTATATAATACCTAATGCCGTGTAGTACAAACATAACGATATGATATAAGATTACCGCGCTGTGATAATGTTATGTTGTACACCGATTCGGAATCGCGTTTGGGGGATATCTATTTATGACGTCACCTCATTGCAGGGAGCTCCACAGATGTCTTTTGTCGACAACAAGCGCAAATATTCGGACTCGTGGTCTGCGCATCTCACAGTCAGGGCCGGCCCGAGAACACGTGACACTGCAGGCAAGGGACGTCTTTGGTGCCTCTCCATTTGTTCGACATTTTGATTGTCAATACCTGATTTATCGGGGATATATTGAGGGCAGGCAATGGCGAGAGGAGGGGGTAAGGAATGATATGAGGGGTCAGCAGTGAAGAGCGGTACCGAGGGCAGGCGTTGGTGAGGGTGCAGCGAGGGCAGGCAGAGGATGTAGCGAGGGCATACATGAGGAGAATTTGTGAGAAGAAGAATGTCAGGAGTAAGTGTGGTTACCCCGGTTGGTCTTTTTAAAAGCGGGAAGTAGCAAAAGCATCACGTCCAGTGAACAACAACAGGACACAGCTCAATAAAATATGACAGGAGTGAGAATTGTGGATGTGGCTGGGCTATCTGAGAAAGTTAGAATATCCTTCTCCATGTTTGACGTTGTTACATCATACAAACCCTGCAGAATTCTTCGCAGGCAGTTAGTTAATATTAAGGACAATATCCGGAAGGATAAGAAACATGACTTGGTGTGTGGCATCAGATGTGGAGACCCATCAGGCTCTGAGACCGACATCATAGGAGAAACTTGGCAAACCCTTAAAACCCCATATTGTCATCCAGCTTATGAAGATGCTTTGAAGTGTGTTGTATATACACACTTGAACTTGCATGGTCACAACTTTGATAACAGTCAAGTGGTCATCTTAGACTGAAAAATTTGTTTGCTGGTGGTGTAATGGAAGGATGAGAGGAGGAGCTGAATCACAATCTCCCAACAAAAGGGGTGGTTTGCAATTTCATTTGTCACATACATGGGACAGGGTCTATAAACATCTCTTCCATGCCATCCACAACCATCACATGACACTCAGATTAGTCCACAGACCCACTCACCCTACTACCGCAGATGAACATGGCGATTCTTAACAAGCAGATGAAACCCACTGGAGATAGCGAGCTGTGGCGTTGAACCTGGTGCAAAGCTCCATTAGTCAAGGAGGACAAATGACGCGAAAGATAGTGCTACGAATTTGGTTTAACTCCAGTGAACTCACGCCGTGAACTTCAGTGAACTTCTGTTTAGTTCCATTGAAACAGAACTTCAGTGAACTTCTGTTTAACTCCAGTGAAACTCAAGTCCGTGAATCATTCCCTTGACGGTGCAAAATGGCGAGCTGCCAGGCAAGAAGTAAGACAAGGGTCTAAATGGTGAGCTTCCAGGCAAGAAATAAGACAATGGTATAAAATGGCAAGCTGCCAAGCAAGAAGTAAGACGAGGGTGTAAAATGGCAAGATACCAAGCAAGAAGTAAGACAAGGGTCTAAATGGCGTGCTTCCAGGCAAGAAATAAGACAAGGGTATAAAATGGCGAGATGCCAGGCAAGAAGTAAGATGAGGGTGTAAAATGGCAAGATACCAAACAAGAAGTAAGGCGTAGATGTAAAATGGCGTGCTGCCAGAAGAAAAAGCCGAGTCACCCTCCCCGTTTCAAGCCTTCTTTCCTTTCCTCCTCCAGTGGGAGGTCTCTGTGCAGACAAATAAGACAGACAGACAAACAAATGGACAGACAAACAAACAGACCCAAATGCAATACCCTCTCCTTTGGCGAGGATAAAAATAGCCTTTATAGCCAAATCACTTGTTCATTGTCGAGTCCAAATATCAACTTCCGAGCTCAAAAGGTGCCTGAGATATTGCCCAGATGAGAACATAAATAATAATTAAGTAATGAATTAATTGATTAATCAAAAAACAAAAAATAGGATTTTTGCCAAAGAATATCTTCACTTTTGTCCCCAAATTTCAGCTTCCTAGGTCAAAGGATGCCTAATAAATCTCCCGGACAAACAAGAAAGAAAGAAAGAAAACGGAGTAAAAACTGAGTACTCCCTTCCTTTGACGCCCAGCGATGACGTCATGCATCACCTGGATGTGGAATTGGGAAGGAGCGGTGTACAAAAAACAACCAAGAAAACAAACACATGAAAAATCATTCGTGGAGTGACACTTGGCGAAACGGAACGGCAATCGGTGGAGCGCTTACCTCCGCCAGGCTGAACAGTTTACTTTTTTGTATCCCACTGAGAGTTCGGATCTGATTCCTGACCTAAACCAGAATCAAATGGTTTGTTCTTGTCATCGAACCATCTCATCCACCTAGTTTTGTCATAACGCATCCATAAGTCTTTGAGTTCCAGTATCATGTTATAGCGAACGTAGTGAGCTTCATACTCAACGCGTGCACATGGGAGAATAGGAAACAACAACAACAACACAATACCCTGGCAATTTGGAATCCGTGTCACGACTGTGACCATTTTGCTTCCGGTTTTTGTCATGGGGGAATGATGCATGCCGGGAGATCATGATCGGAAGTGTTTATTTATTTATTCAATTATTTTTTTTCCCCAAAGTTAATTTTATACATCCGAAAGTGATTTTTTTTTCATGACAGGAAGTGTTTATTTTGTATTTAACATTACCGGGAGTGATTTTGAAACTCTTTCTGGAACTTTTAATTTCTTTTATTCTTGACCAGAAGTGATTGTTTATTTATTCAATTATTTTTTCCCCAAAGTTAATTTTAATAAAGATATCTCCTGCATCATCAAAAAATATTTTTTTATCGTGATTTACATTATTTGTTCGCTGATCCCGAATCCAGGCCGAAGTAACCGGAAATTGCGCCAAAATCATCAGTTGTGCAGCACTTACACGAACCATGGTATAGTTGGTAATTATACAGTTGTGAACAAGTTTTAGGTAAAGTCAGACGCGAATGTAAGAAGAATTCTACGTTCGCTTCTCGGCTTTGCCTATTCCATATTATATAGATTTTGGCCCCATCTCTCAATGGTGAAGCATCACTTAGAAATTAAATAATTCTTGTGTCTGGATCCGGATTTGGGTCTTCTCCAAAATTAATCATTGCTGTCCTTACCCGGTGACATACATAAACAAAAAAAATTCAGAATGATTGCTTGAAAACTGTGGCCAAAAATCGTGTGACAGACAGACAGATGCTGCAGACCAACATACTTGGCAAATTTTTTTTTGCCAAGTATCAAACAGAATAAAAGCAGTACTCCCTTCCTTCGGCGCTCGGCAATGACATCATTCATCACCAGGATATGGAATTGGGAAGGAGCGGTGTCAAAAATGTACTGACAGGATAGCCAAGAGCTCAAGACTAGACCTTAGAGGAATGCATGATCTCTGAACTGAATAAACTAAACTCTGAACTGTCTCGACCAAGCTATAAAGTGTCATCCTGGTGTTACCTACCTATCTCAGATGGATGTTAAACTGGGTGTCTCGTCTGTTTGGCTGAGTGAACGTTAAAGATTTCAGGATATCTTTCGCATAGAATCAGTTGTCATTGTTGTCACCTTGACTAAATTCCAAATTTCTGTCACCTTCAGTAGAATATTAGGCCTGGCTAGCAGGTGTAGCAGACTTGGATGAAAATTGTCACCACCAACCCCTCCCTCCAGCAACCACACAAAAGGTGGACATAATTCGGCTATTTAAAAAGTGAAGATGATGAAGAAGAAGATTCTCAATTAATGAGGTCAATCTTTTTTCCTTTTCGTAACCTCGTTTAGAAATCGATAACTGTTAAGATAAAGTTCATTTATGTTGCACACGAATTTTAAATATTTTTTTATGTCATGATCAAATAACATTCCCATTCAACTGATGTTTATCCGAACAAGCAAAAACTGTCAGTTAGCAGAAAAGAATTCAACAACAGAGCTTTAACTAGAGGGGGAGCACTCAGTAGAGTGCAAAACCTCTGCCGCCAATACTGCTGGGTCACTTAAGTGAACCTGATATCCTATTCATTGTAGGTCAAAACAGATCAGACTCCACTGAACTACGATTGAATAAACTAAACTAGATCGACGCGCATGTAGAAATGACAAACAAACAAAAAAAAAAATCGAAATTTTTTTGAAAAAAAGTTGCAGAATTTCTGGGTTTTTTTCTCTAACAAATTTCTTTGGGGGGGGGTGGAAATCACTTAAAACATGTAGAAATGCAAAAAAAAAAAAATCAAATATTTTTCAAATAAAATCGAAATTTTTTTGAAAAAAAAGTTTAAAAATTTTCGAAGTTTTTTTTTTTGGACAAAGTCCAAAATCTAATGGCATGATCCTTGGACCATACATAATCCCCCCACCAAGTTTCGTCGAAATCCGTCCAGGAGTTTTTCCGTAATACTGTTCACAAACAAACAAACAAACAGGGGTGAAAACAGTAACCTCCATCCATCTTCGATGGCGGAGGCTAATTAGTTATTGACCTAAACTATTTATTTGTTAGCATGACAAATCAAATACATACATACACCTTGAGATGGCAAAGTTGGCTGTCATTGGGGGGGGGGTGGGGGAGACTATATATCTCAGACAGCAATGCATAAGGTCAAAATGCCTAAATAGCTGTGGACATGGCTGATTTCATTCAATGTAAAAAAAATAAAGCAGAGGGTTTTGTCTGGGAAAGGAATCCAGCAGTAATTGTAAATATGTCGTTTAAACAATCAGTACAAATGCAAGGAAGTAATAAAATCCAAATAGAGTACTTTTCAGGATTTGATGTCAGGGGCTAATATTTGGTTTTAATGAATTGCTATTAACATTATATGGATGCCTGTATGACCATATCTATGTTTAACACACAAGAATGGTCACCATACTAAAGGAATACTTTATACCTCGTACAAGCAATAATTCACACAGTGATGGCAGCACAGTTTAATGAGGGTGTAATTAGTCTCGCCCAAAGGGAGAAGCTTTTGTAATTGGTCTGTGTTGTCAGTGAGTGTGCGAGTCTGTGCGCAAATCTACATTAATGTAGATCGATAATTCTCATATCTAGCATAATCTATATAACACAGGGAAACTCTGTAGGTTTTTTTACGCAATTAAATTGGAACAAAGTTGTCTAATTTAAGCCTAATAAGTGAAGAAGTCACAAATTATATTTGGCATCTACATCCACAGCAAAATGTATTTCAAGATACCGTTTGGAGTATTTCTCTCGGTCCTTGCAGCACACCTTGGACCATGGAATCACCTGGCATCCCTCGACAGCCTCAACCACATTTTGAGCTGGGAAGTAAAGCCCTTGGTTTGAGTTGCACTGCAAGGCTTACAGGCTCTACTTGTGTAATCAGATGGCTTTTGGCACAGTTCGACAAAGTTGTCAAACATAATTATAACATTTTTAGGTGTAATTCAACCACAATTTGATTTTATATATTTTATCAATGTAACATATCAATGCAGAATAAAGTACTATTTTAACAGTTAACTTTTATGAGATACAAACCAATACCATCGTATTTTTCATGATCTATATAATAATATGCTTGTCAGTCCATCCGTCACTGATCACGAAAGTTCTTCATCTCGCGAGATTGTGAAATAAACGTTGTCATCATTATTTCATTTTAATGCCAATAGTGTGTGTGTGTGTGTGTGTGTGTGTGTGTGTGTGTGTGTGTGTGTGTGTGTGTGTGTGTGTGTGTGTGTGTGTGTGTGTGTGTGTGTGTGTGTGTGTGTGTGAGGTCCGTCTAAAGAGTAATGGGACTGAGCCTGCTGCATGCTCCACTTATACAACTTGAATGAACGGGTTGCGTCACAGTCTTTCGCAATATTCCAGCAATATATATGATTGGTGATGGTTGACTGCGCTCATTGTGTGATCTTTTTTACTGGTCATGCTTTGCACGTTGTCTGTTCTGAGTCGTCGCGCTATGAGTCGTGAGCAGAGAGCCAATCTGAAGTTTCTTGCCATTCTTGACAAAACACCTTCCAAATCCTTCGCAATGCTGCAGCAAGTCTATGGGGAAGAAACAATGTCATGTACACGTGTATTTGAATGGCACAAGAGGTTCAAAGAGGGACGGGAGGAGGTTGAAGATGATCCACAGTCTGCTAGACCTTCAACGAGCAGAACGGCTGACAACATCGAGCATGTGAAGCAGATGGTGCGTGCAGATTGTCGACTCATGGTGCAGATGATTACTGCGTAACTTTCCATCAACAAGGACACTGTCTGGAGCATCATCACTGAAAATCTCGAAATGCGCAAGGTGTGCGTAAACACTAAACATGGTCCCAAAGCTGTTGTCCGAGGACCAGAAAAAGCAAAGAGTGACTGTCTGTCAAGACATTATCGAGCACCTCGAAAACGATCCAGATCTGCTTGAGAGAGCCATGACTGGCAATGAATCGTGGATATTCGAATACGATCCCGAGACCAAATGGCAGAGTTGTCATTGGAAAAGTCCGGCATCACTAAGTCCAAAGAAAGCAAGGATGTCGAAGTCGAAGGTCAAGGTGATGCTCATTGTGTTTTTGACATCAAGGGCATCATCCACTTCAAGTTTCTACCACAGGGTCAAACAGTGAATCAATACGTGTAGAAAGAGATCCTCCAGTGCCTCATGAGATCAATCCGGGACAAGATGAGGGATTTGTGGGAGAACAACGCCTGGGTGCTCCACCATGACAACGCCCCTGCTCACAATGCCCTGGGCATCCGAAAGTTTCTGGTGGAGAGGAACGTGCCAACTCTGGAGCAACCCCCGTATTCGCCAGACTTGGCCCCTTGTGATTTATTCCTATTCCCCAAGCTCAAGGGGGTGATCAAGGGGACCCGATTTCCTGATGTGGAGGCCATCAAAAGGGCTGTGATGACGGAGCTCCGGAGGATTCCAGAAGAAGCCTTCTGGGGGTGCATCGAAGCATAGAAGAGGATGGACAAGTGTGTGACACTGGAGAGAAACTATTTTGAAGGGGACAAGCTGTGATTTCAATATATTTTTTGGAATAAAATGTCTGTGAAGCAAGTCCCGTTACTTTTAAGACAGACCATATATATATATATATATATATATATATATATATATATATATATATATATATATATATATATATATATATATATATATATATATATATATATATATATATATATATATATATATATATATATATATATATATATATGCAGCCTGGTGTTGGCGCAGTGGTTAGGGCAGCGGCTTGGGATCCAAAAGATCCTGAGTTCAAGCCCCGTTGGGCCACTGAATTAATACACCAGGGGGTTGACTCAGCCTGTCATCCTTCCGAGGTCGGCGAAATGAGTACTAGTGTACTGGGCCGGTGTATACCCCGGTTAAAATAGGTGTACCATATCCCTGTGTCGTAAGAGGCGACCAGGGTTGCGTCAGGAAGGGCATCCGGCGTAAAACATGTGCCAAATCACTATGCGGATCATACGGATAATCCGCTGTGGCGACCCCTAACGGGAGCAGCCGAAAGAAGAACAAGATATATGTATGTATGAGCAGCCGAAAGAAGAACAAGATATATGTATATATATATATATATATATATATATATATATATATATATATATATATATATATATATATATATATATATATATATATATATATATTAATATGTATATACTTATTTTTTTTTATTACCTCCGCCACTGAAGGTGAAGGAGGTTATGTTTTCACCCCTTTCTGTCTTTGTTTGTTTGTGTGCAGGATATCACAAAAAGTTCTGGACGGATCCGGGTAAGATTTCGTGGACAGGTTCAGTATGTGACAAGGACAAACTGTTTAAATTTTGGTGATGATCCGGATCCGACAACTTGAATTTTTTACATGATACTTCATTGAGAGATGGGGCCAAAAAGGATATATAGCATGATATCTCAAAAAGTTGTGGACGGATTCAGAAGAAACTCGGTGGAGATATTGGGTGTGTGATAAGGAAGAAATTATTCAATTTTCGTGAAGATCCAGATCTGGATCTGATGATTTTTAAGTGATTCTTCACCATTGTGAGATTGGGCTAAACCACTAAAAACATGATATCTCAAAAGGTTGTGGGCGGATTTGCATGAAACTTGGTGGACAGGTTGGGTGTGTGATCACAACAAATTGATTAGATTTTGGTGAAGGCAGAATCCAGATCCGACTACTAGAATTTTTAAAGTGATTCTTCACCATTGAGAGATAGGACTCAAAAACGATATAAAGCATGATATTTCAAAAATGTATTGGGCCTGATATGTTCTCGTTGATCAGGCATTACATGGTGGAGGCCCCACCGAGTGCCCTTTGAGTTTTTAATGTCGTGAACAAACTTTAGTACATCACGGGTTGTGAAGATGGTGGTCGTTTTATTGGAATTGTATGTGTAGTTTTGAAGAAGAAAGCAAATACATAATTTGGGGGGCAACCCCCGTAAAAACCCATTCAGCCAGATTTGTTGAATGTCATGAACAAACTTTGCTACATCGTGGGTGATGAAGGTTGTCGTGAAGTTTCATCGTGATTGTGTGTATCGTTTGAGACGAAAGCAAATACCTCTTCGGGGAGGCAACGCACCCCCCCCCCCCACCCCTCTCTGTCAACTCCCTTGGTAGACCCCTTCAGCCCTGCTTTTTTTTTAATGCCATCACGGGTGATGAAGATTATGGCCAAATTTCATTGACAATGTATGTGCAGTATCTGAGAAGAAGTTGTAAGTATTTGTGGACAGACGGACGGATGACACGCCATTCCATAAGCTCCCTGGAACGACTTTACAGGTGAGCTAAAAACCATCCCTGGGAATATTATTACAAACTAACTACATTTGGAGGCTATCCAGGGCTCAGCAATGACCCTGAAGAGAGCCCTCGTCACAAAACTTTGAGCAAAAAACTTCACAGCTTGGTCCATGAATCGTGACCCCTTATTGAAATGAAGGTGGATACTTTGAGCCCACCCTGGGAGGACTCCATTCCACATTCTGAAACACCATATGCATGCACACACACACACACACACACACACACACACACACACACACACACACACACACACACACACATACACACACACACACACACACACACCTCTGATCGGTATCTATTTAACCTCCCGATACCCACCACCACACGTGGAGATCACACACACACACACACACACACACACACACACACACACACACGGCCTTTTATTAGTATAGATGAATCGGGTGTACTTTAGAAAGCCTGTGCCAATTAAGTGATCTGCGATAGTGATACAGGTATGAAAGCGATCCCGGTTTGAAAGCGATAACGGTATGAAAGCGATCTCCATATTAAAGCTTCAGCGGTGTGAAAGCGGCAGCGGTATTAAAGTGATAATGGTATGAAAGTGATATTGATATGAAAGTGATAATGGTATGAAAGTTATATTGATATTAAAGTGATAATGGTATGAAAGTTATATTGATATTAAAGTGATAATGCTATGAAAGTGATATTGATATTAAAGTGATAATGGTATGAAAGTTATATTGATATTAAAGTGATAATGATATGAAAGTTATATTGATATTAAAGTGATAATGCTTTGAAAGTGACATTGGTATGAAAGTGATATTGATATGAAAGTGATAACGATATGAAAGTGATATTGATATTAAAGTGATAATGGTATGAAAGTGATAACGATATGAAAGTTATATTGATATTAAAGTGATAATGGTATGAAAGTTATATTGATATTAAAGTGATAATGGTATGAAAGTTATATTGATATTAAAGTGATAATGGTATGAAAGTGATACCGATATGAAAGTGATAATGCTATCAAAGTGATAATGCTATCAAAGTGATATTGATATTAAAGTGATAATGGTATGAAGGTAATATTGATATTAAAGTGATAATGCTTTGAAAGTGATATTGATATGAAAGTGATCATGGCATGAAAGCGATAACATTATGAAAGCGATGTTGGTATGAAATTGCTGCCCATATGAAAGTGATACCGGTATGAAAGTGATAATGGTATGAAAGCAATGCTGGTATGAAAGCGATAATGGTATGATCATACCTGTACATTGTTCCATGAAGGTCATACCTGTACGGCGATAGTAATGGATTTCGATTATCGACCTGTGCTGTTACTGATACTGATCTCGCTTTAAAACAAAAAAATAAACAAAATAAAAGAAGTTAGTTGTAAAATAATCTTTTTCGTTGTCATCATGGGGGAAAAACAAAAGCCCTTTTGGGAATACTTTGAAAAATGACTGTGTCAATGATGTGCACGTCATACTGTGTATGGATACGCAATGGACCATCGAACCATTGCTTATTTGTGGAACCTGCATTAATATATATATATATATATATATATATATATATATATATATATATATATATATATATATATATATACATATATAAACATACATATATATATATATATATATATATATATATATATATATATTGAAATATTGATATACCGGTACGATCCCACAAACATATCGATATGGAAAAAAATCGATATCGATGGAGTAAAGTGTGCAAACTGGACTTCCCAAGATTCCAATATTTAACATTCTCAGATAAAGATCATTGGATGGGTGGAAGGAATTTTGGTTGAAGGCATGGAGAAAGGTTGTGCTGTATGAACCAGAGGATGGTTGACAGAACAATCGCTTTGGTGAGAGACAGGTTTGCAAAATGTGGCTAGTGAAGAAGAAGAGGAAGAATAGACTGTGATAAAGAAGAATGTGTGGGGTGTTGATGGCAGAGAAATAATGGAAGTGAAGCATTTAAATGTGTTTTCAAAAGCTTTGAAAGGAAGAAGGAAGAAGTGTTTTCTTCAATGACGACGTTGAGGAAATGATAGAGGAAAGGAGATATGTACAGGAAGTGCAAGTACAAGGCAGAAGAAGATTGTCTTTTGGAGTGAATGTTTTTGGGGGTTTTCTTTCTTCTTTTTTTTGAAGCGAGGGGGAAGAGGATGACAATGGAAAGGCAAAAATGACAATTTTTGGGGAAAATAAAGAATAACAGCACAAAACAGCCTCGAAACTGTGACAATTTAGCTCCGGGCTAGCAAGTAGGCCTCGGCAACATGGAAAAACGAATTCAACCATATCAACAATAAAGTACGATTTATCACAGAAAAATTTCGATGAAAATACAAATATCACACAGGGATGAAAATATAAGAGAAAAACACGACTGATTCAGTTTGGAAAACTTAACTTTGATTGAGGTGAAAGGAACAGCTGTACATCCGACCTACATGTGGAATAATCCCGAACACTTCATTTATGGTGCCGATCCCATCTACCACGTTGACTTTTCCATTATCTTTGGAAAATAATGTCCTCATAATGCATGCAAAACTACACTTGTATCTCTCTCAATGTCTTTGTCCTATATGTTATATATGTTGATTGTTGAAACTGCTCCACAATCCTTGGATCTTGGTTAATAAAATTGCTGAGGTGTGAGTATTTCAAAATGCCAGAGAAACAGTCTAACTGCTGTGTAGTAGTAGCATTAGATGATTACTATTGGGTTTTGTTTGCTTAAATCATTGCAATTGGTAAGTATCTCACTTGCACGACTGCGTTACAAATGGAAAATGCAGATGCACTAAAAGACCATTTGTTACATAAACCTGTCTCCATGCTGACTACAATCTATGCACACAACACAGCCTGCATTTTGGCAAGACTCACCAACCTTCAAAACACATTACTATACCTTCCTTGGAATAATTATCAGAACTACAACATGTGATTAATGGCCACCTCTCATAAATCATGGAAGGTCGTAAGGAAATATTCAGCTCGAGAAAATGAGGAATAAATCTTTTGTATTTCTGTGTACATTTTAACTGCAGCTTTGGGAAGATGATGAATAATTCATGTTTAAATACAAATGTTGAGAATTTTTTGTTCTCTCCTTGTTTTAGAGGCCATTTAAATTAAAAGGACAAAAGTATTGACCAAACTTTTTGGGGTTGTTTCATACATTCCCCTTCCCACATCCACTACCTTCCCATTCCTCCCTTATCTTCTGTCCTTTTGTTTCCTCGTTTGCAATGTGTGTATGGCTGTTAACACAAAATAAAAGTTGTTGTTTTTTTTGTCTGACAAGTCGGTGCAGTGGTAGTGCCTGGGTAGCATTAGTCGCACTGCCTTGAATTTTTTTTCTTTGGACTTTCTAGTCTGGTTTCAATTCCAGTTGATTCCCGAATTGGTGCTTCACAAGCACTGCATTGCATCACAAGGTGCGCCGTCCCTCAAGTGGATGATAATTTGTGTCTCCCATCTGCTAGTATTAGCTGGTGGACGTTAAATATCCCACCATGTCTTTCATGAAGAGTAGGCAAGTTATCACTGGCACCCTGGAAAACTGCAAATTCTGGCCACCTTCGGTCAAGAGTCAAGCCTGTCTCGTCCGTTCTTGAAAGAATTGGGCCAATAATTCTCTCTGGTCAACCCCACAAGAAAGAAAGAATTATTGGGGCTGTTAAAGAAGTTTGTCGCAGAGGATTTTATTATACTTTTTTATTTTCAAAGATTGTTCATTTCCTGAGTGTCATGATCAATAGTTATATGAGATCCTCCGTGCTATGAGGATGGAGGTCATGAAACGATGGGAGATTGAATGGACCAATGAGACTAAAATTACCTTGAAGAAGATTGTGAAACACAGTAAAAAGAAAGGTATATAAAATAGAGAAGAAACAATAGATAAATATGTGATAACAGCACAGAGGGAAAAAAATCAACAAAACGCTATGAATGATTCAACAATGCCTGCAACCTGAAGCTGCAAAGATAGTTGCGGCTAGCCTGGACTTGAAAATAATTATTCTGAGCACATCTTCAGATTCATGGAAATCTGTTTGGGAGAAAATTAGTTTTCAGTCAGTCTGGCATGAAGTTCTTATTGTTGTTCTCATTTCCAAGTGAGTTGTGCGTCCATCTCATAATAATTATTGAATGCCTCTGGAAGGAGTACACTCAACCTCACTATGAAGAAAGTGATGTGACTATAAAGTTGTGAATCACACTACTCTTTTGGTAACAAGGGCAATTGTATATTATGGAAATCAAAATGGGGGAGGTTTTGACCTTCTCTGATGCACCCCATCTACCTTTCATTTACTCCTATCCCCCAACCTCATCTTAATTTTTAAAAATGCCTCTCCTGCCCACAATCCTCTCTTTTTGTCTCTTTCTCATTTTCTTTCCACAATTTATGCCTTCCTCATGGATGTGTAGATTACACATAGTTAACCCTTTGCTTTTTCCTCTTGTGAATGCATGTTGGTCCGAGATTCCATTTCAAATTCAGTGCGCTGGTTGCATCATTACTGAGGTGCAGCTGTGCCATCGATTCAGTATCTGCATTTGTGCAAAAAGAACTTAGAATTTGGCAAGAGTACTGTCAAAAATTTATCTACTCTTTTCATAAGGGGCAGTGAGATCTTCAAAATTCACCAGCAAATGCTAACTCATGGAACATAACTTGACATTAATCCATAAAAAAACGCACATATTCAAAGGACCACGATGGTCATTTATAGATGGATAAGACTATTCCATCAGAGTTTGACACAGATTAGAAAACACCACAAAGTAGAGCATGCCAAACTCTGAGCTATCAAGTGAAGTCTATAACTGAAGCTGTTCTTGTACAAATAAAAACTTTGCGAGAAAGAACAGTTCAAGTTTGGAAAGCTAATCACACTTAGCACTGTAAGTTATTTTTTGTGAAGTAGTTGGAACTAACTTTACAGCTGTCACTGAAATATTTAGGGCTGTATGTAACTTTAATG
Organism: Eptatretus burgeri; assembly: GCF_056783735.1. Lineage (NCBI taxonomy): Eukaryota > Metazoa > Chordata > Myxini > Myxiniformes > Myxinidae > Eptatretus > Eptatretus burgeri. Next base: position 17,902,009 of record NC_140978.1, read on the forward strand.
CAGAAAAGCATCTAGGAACTTCAAAGTAATGTTAAAAGGAACTTCAAAGTAATGTCAAATCTCGAGAGATCCTGCGTGATCTTTCACTGAAATAAATAATTGGTTAATCTGTAATAATAAATGTCGTGTGTGTGTGTGTGTGTGTGTGTGTGTGTGTGTGTGTGTGTGTGTGTGTGTGTGTGTGTGTGTGTGTGTGTGTCTGTCCTCCATAACACCAAAACCATGAAACCTATCAGCCCAAAACTCTACACACTTCCTAAGGAAACTCCAAGGGAGTGCATGAATGAAAATGGGTATTAGGGAAAATTTAAACACCTCTTGTGAAGATAATTAATGGATTTCCTTCATGACAGGGTCAGTTAAACTTCACCTTGCAGAGGTCTTCGCCACCATTTTGATTTGACCTACTAAACTTGCCTTGTCTTGGAAACACAATCTACTCTCATGAACTAATTAAAGTATATAATCAAAATATGATTGTGGATTTGAGGCTCTGACTTGGTGGACTAAATATATGTCTAAATCTGGAGTGAAAGCTGAAAATGGTAAGAATTGCCAATTCTTATAACTAAGTAGATTTATTTTAGCAAAGCATTAAACTTAACTTTTTCTCTGGTTTGGACGAATATATTGAGTGAAGAAAAGACGAAGGAATGTACAGAAAGTAGAACTTCATTGAGTGCAGCAAAAAAATAACCAGTGGGATTGCTGTGCTCTACAAGCTGCTTTTGCATGCCATGGCGATGCAGTCCACAGGGGGTCCTTTTTTTGACAATTACATACGCAGTTTTCATTTTCACCTTTTTGTGCGATCTGCTTTCATTATAAAACATTAATATAAATATATTGAGTTCCTGAAATATATTAATAGCTGGCAGTTGCTGCAAGCACAAAGTACGGAGACTGCACACATGGACGTGGTGCAAATAGGTAGATTAGGATTTGTAAAGGGACTCTCCACAAGGGTGTGGTGCGTGCAATAATTTATGCAAAAAATTAATTTTTTGGGGGCGGTTGTTTACTTTATGCAAAATAATAATTTATGCAAACTTTTGGTGGTGGAGGTAATAATTTATGCAAAAAGTAAATTATATTGTATAAAAGTACATAAAAGCCAATGATAGAAAATTCAGGCATTACCGCAATCCTCACGCTGAACCTCATGCTGAACCAGTAATATGTGCCCTAATTGCATTTTGTGATCACCTTGTTGTTACAGCCCAACTGCATGACTCAATTCAACCTCTGAATTCCACCAGGTCTAAACTAAGACTTTTTCGTGAATAATTTATCCAAAATTTTGGACAATGGATTACGGCATATAACTGGGCTGATTGAACTCTACCGATAATCCTGATGAAATGGTAGAAATTTTACATAGTACCCTTATGATGTAATACAAATGATGCTCTCATGAGATGGTGATAAAGCAGAAACCAAGGGACATGGCACGGTTCAACGATAATCTCTGCAGTTTAATAGTACAATGGGACTCTACACGTGATAGTGGTGATTTTGATCATCAATGAAGAAACATCGTCCAGAGTAATATCAAAAAAGCTAACTCAGGTTACTTTCAGAACAAAGTAGAACACCTTAAAAGATCAGAGCCTGGAAAATGGCACAGCCAGATTAGATTATTCACCAGAATGAAGAAGCAGTCCTATAACCTTGCTTTTGCTGAACAACCTTCTTGTCAGCTGGCAAATGATCTTAACATGCATTTTTCCCGCATCTGTACTACATTACCTCCGCTGGACCCAGAAACTCTTATGGCGTATCTTCCAGCGTCTGCGTCTCCACCGACAATCCAGCAGCATGAGGTATATTTTTTTCATCTTAGACGTCTCAACACATCCAAGGCACCACCAGCCATTGATGTACATACTCCTCTGTGTTTGCACTGGAAATCTCAGGCCCTGTTACAAAGATATTTAACAAATGCATGCAGAATGTTTACTTTCCTGCTAAATGGAAGTGTGCCTCAGCATGTGCGATTTCTAAGACTCTTCATGTTACTGAATTTGATCAGATTCACCCAATCTCAATGATGCTTGTTTTAGCTGGGGTGTTTGAAAGTTTTCTTGCTGACTGCCTGATGGTCGATTTTAAACCTCACATTGATCCTGCACAGTATGGAAGCATGAAAGGAAGCTCTATCAACCACTATTTTGTCCACATGTTAGATGTTATACATGGAAATTTTGACCAACGAGGTCATTATGCAAACATTTGCACTGTCGACTTCACTGAGGCCTTCGACCTTGTCAACCACTCCAAGGTCATCAAAAAGCTCATTCAGCTTGGGGTTGATGCTTCCACTCTACCAACAGTGTGTAGTTTCCTTTCTGATAATTCCCAAGTGGTTCGTTATCAAGGGCAGACATCGAACCCCCTGAGTCTCTTGTGTGGAGTTCCACAAGGGACTAAACTAGGACCGATTTTGTTGCTTGTTCTGGTAAATGATGCAGCTATAATAACAGGGTACCATTGGAAATATGTGGATGACTTGAGCATGGTCTAAATGTAACACAGAACTCAACAAAATTCGATGCAAGCCCATGTTGATGCACTTGGTGATTGGTGTTGCCTTAATGATGTTTGGCTGAAGCTGGAGAAATGTAAGATCATGCAAATATCTTAACACCTTAAAAGATCAGAGCCTGGAAAATGGTCATTGATAATATTCCTTTGCAAAGAGTTCAGTCGTTCACTCTCCTTGGTGTTGTAATCAAATTAAATCTGAAGTGGAATAGTCAGGTCCAGTGATATGATATCTCATGCTGCACGATGACTCTACATTCTTTGTACTTTGAAGAAATTTGGTGTGAGTGCCCCTGATCTTGTTGAAATATACTGTACAAAGTGTTCATCCGCCCTTTGCTGGAGTGTGGTGTTCCCGTATGGGGTTCTGGCATCACAAGGGGCTCAGAGTGATAAGATTGAACGACTCCAGAAGTGTGTGCTCCGTTTTATTGTGTTCCCATCTATTCAGCCCTAAGCACAACTTACTCATTTTGATGTACAACTGTTGAGTGAACACAGTAATGAGCTTCCCTTGCGTTTTCTACTTTTTCTTCTAAAGGCTGATCGTCATCGTGGCATTCTTCCTTCCACCCGTCAATCTGTGTCTAGATATAATATTCAACTCAGAAATGCTCAATATCTTGACCTACCTCAATGCAAGACTCAAAGGTACGAAAAGTTGACAATTCCTCTTTTGAGAGAAATACTTAATTTTGCTATGTATGTGTATATATAAATTACTTGTACAATATTTGTTTAAATGGTGTTTTAATTATTAACCCTGTGATCTCTGTGCTTTTATATTTGTTTTAACACGATTTTTCTTGCTTTTCTGTGGTCAACCTTGTATCTATCAGTCCTCTAACTGTCTTAACCAAGGATGGTTTATTTAATGAACCGAAATGAAATGAAAAATGCAAGTTTTGAAACTGCCATTGATACATACGAGAGTATTCAAAATGTTCTACAAATGCGATACTCACAATAGTTCAAGAAATACAACACCTTTTTATTATGCTTTGTCGGAATATCTATAACTGGTATAACTGGCAGACATATTAAGATCGGGTGAAGGGATTGAATGGCATTTGTTGTAATGGGAGGGTCATATATCTCGAACAAAAACAATCCCATGCCAATTGGGCTTAAAGCACCATTATGTGGAATGTCCTTTACTTTGGATTGCGTTGAAGGGAACAAAAGTTTGCAGTAAATTTAGAAAGTAAATTTAGATGCCTAAAGCAGAATTGTAATAATTTTTAACGAGAATGGTATTCGGTGGAGCACATACCTCTGCCAGTTGGACAGTTTCTGTTTTGTATCCCACTGATTGCTGGATCTGGATCCGAACCATTGGTACTTGTCACACACCAAAATCTAATCAGCTTGTTCTTGTCACCCACCCAACTCATCCACCAAGTTTTTTTTATAATCTGTCCACAACTTTTTGAAATATGCTATACAGTACAGTCTATCGTTTTGGCCTCATCTCTCAATGGTGAAGAATCAGTTGAAAATTTTAAAATTCCAGTGTCCGGATCCGGATCTTCACCAAAATCGAATCATTCGTCCTTGTCACAAACCCAACCTTTCCACCAAATTTCAGCTAAATCCGCCATTAACTTTGTGAGTTATCCTACTCACAGACAGACAGTGGGAGAAAACCTAACCTGCGTCCACCAACGATGGTAAAAGTAATTATGCCGACATAGTTTGGTGACGAATCATGAAGTGGTGAGGGAGAAGATAGGAAATGGTACAGACAGATATTATTTATAAAAATTTCTAAATGTATTTTTTTATTCAAATATTTGCCTCATTTTTTTTTTTCGTATAACTTGGACTACCATGAGTATCCTCTTTGCAGAACGTTTTGAACTCCCCCACATATCTGTTACTAGCAGAAGTTACCAGGCTAACGTCGACTCTTTGTGTGTCAGGCAGTCTGTAACCTCGACTCCATCTGATGCGTAATGGTTATCTCAATGGGTTGTTTATTGTAATTAAAGTGTCGCTGCGAAGAGGCTCGTATTATTTTATGAGCTGCTGTTGCAGCGAGATTATGTGAGCAGGCTTGCTTTTCCATGAAATCCCGCATTCACACCACTTGCTGCGCATTATGAGTGCCTTGCACGCTGCAAGCACGTGCCCGTGGCCTGAATACATAGGGCATGAACAACAGCACTCAGGGTGGGTGAATCACTGCTCCACTGATTTTTTTTAAATTATTCTTCAACTGGATTATTAGAAACCATGATAAGGAAAAGAAAAACCATCCTTTGATCTTTGTCCCTCAAATTAAATCTGGACAAGCATAAGAAAGGAAAGGGCACCTGATCTCAATGAGAATAGATTTAAATTTGCAGCATCAATACTGCTGTTTAAAATACCATCAGATAATAGGAATAAGATGTCTGGTTTGATCTAAAATTTAATTGGAGGCTCAATATTCATGGAATCTCATAGAACTGTCATAAAGTTAAAGACGAGAAAGGGTTCAAAATCTTCAATGGCAACAATTGATCTTGAGCAGGTGGGACAATGAGCTTAAGGTCCAAAGTATAATCTATATAAACGCCCAGAGTATAATCCCTTTTTTTGATTAACGTCTCACGAGTCCAAAATAAAAGAAATTACAACTTCTCACTTCCCATTACTCACACCACACTGCAAGATAATTTCAGCTGCATGCATTCCAAATCCAAACAGCTCACAAGTTCAAACAATACTAATTGAGCCACTCCAATAAAACAAGGAGCTGATACTCCAGGTGCCCCCACCTTATGGATGGTCGGAGGAATAGATGTGTAATATGAAGCTAAATCTTGAACGGTTTTTGACATATCGCGTACACAAGTCAAGTTACCGAGATGGTTGCCACGGCAACATAATTCAGCCAATCATCGCTGTGATCTGATCAGGTTGAGATAATGTCATGAGGAATAGTTATTTGCAAATGAAAGGTAAAATCTTGAACGGTTCTTGAAATCTCGCGTACACAATAGGACATAGACAGATGGTCAGTCAGTCGGTTGGGTGGTTGGTTAGTCGGTTGGTCAGACGGAGCTCATTTTAAAATCCCCCATCTCCGACCTTGTTCAGAGGGGTGGGGGGCATAAACAACAATTACAATAATAATAGTTGTGATCATTATTATTATTTTACTGAACTATTTTCACGAGAAGATTAGGCATCCCATATGGGCTCTGAACATCAAGCCAAAGTTTTATGCATTGGTCATCCCTTTGTATGTACTGTTTAATTCTTTCATCAGGCGATAAGGCTTGACTTTATACAGTTTCTGAACACCATGCACTTATGAAAGCTCTTTCTTTGTCCCTTTTACTTAATTACAGGAGACTTCTTCGAGAGCAATATGACTTCGTACCTCTCCACTAATGCAAGTTAAGCCATATTTTCCCAGGACAGTCTATTTGGAATTGACTTTCCCTGTGCTCGTTCGTGTCAATATGAACTGTTATTTACGCAAGCATGTCCGTCATTCTATCTCTCAGGCAAGCAAGTCCTAACCACTCTGATGATGCTTTCCCTGCCAATTTGAGTTATAGCAGATGGACCATGAAAATGCAATTATCACGTCCAAGCGAGTCGAATGTTCTCGGGTTGAACATCAACATTACAATCAAGACCTGTGAAACAACCATCGATCGATTGATCTATTGATCTCTTGACTTGTCGATCTATATATTTATCTGGTGAAGGCAAGTTTGACCGATTGCTTCTTTTGATCTTGGGTCAGATGGTTGAATCTTTTGTTGTTGTTGTTGTGGGGATACAGCTTTGCTTATGGAGTACTCTGTGAGATGAAGGCAGAATTTTAGTATTTGACCAAGATACTGGAATACACTGACCTCCATTTATTTATTTATTTTCGAAAGATACTATTGTAATTTTAACATCCACAACATAGTTCGAGCAGACAAGTTAGCCCAATTCACATCTCCTCGTAAGGACAGATTATTATTCATTGAAGTTCACATATTCTGTAAAGGACTATAATGACAGTTTATCGTTGTGCTGGGAGCTGAACCCAGATGAGACCTCTGAGCTATTTAGGCAATCAGTTACCATTGGCCAGTCAGTTGTAGCACTTATGTTGTTTAAAAGTATTAAATCAGTTGCTCATATTTTTAAACAAAGTACAGGGCTCAATGAAAAAAATGAGAACAGAAGATGAGAAAGAAACACAATGACAGTGGGAGAGAAGCAAACAGGCCGACCAAGGTCAAACAGCATAATGGGGATAAAAGAGACAGGACAAGCAAATAAAAACAGAGGACAGATCTATGGAGGAGGCATGGAAAAGTCAATGAAAATACAAGAGGTCATGATTGGGGTTAGTGGGCAACTCACAATGGTGCAGGCCTGAACATCTGGCTGATGATGACAAGTATAGTATTTCTACAATCTCGCTCTTCAGTTAAATACAAACCGGGACATTTATGTTTTGTTTCTCAACCTAATTGCGCTGATTATAATATGTTGGTGGCAAAACAGTGACAGTATTTTAGACCCATTCTTATTTGGAATTGAAAATGCTATAGAAAGGTTGATCATTAAGTTATTGGCCCAACGTAGAAGAAGAGTTCATTAACCCTTTGAACCCTCGTGGCCGTTTTACCAGCCACTATTCAAACCTCCATATACACAATCAGCCAGATTACCAGCCACTATTCAAACCTCCATATACCCAATCATCCAATTTACCAGCCACTATTCAAACTTCCATATACACAATCAGCCAGATTACCAGCCACTATTCAAACCTCCATATACCCGATCAGCCGATTTACCAGCTGCTATTCAAATCTCCATGTCCTCGAGTGGCCAGTTTACCAGCCGCTATTCAAATCTCCATTTACCCGATCAGCCGGTTTACCAGCCGCTATTCAAACCTCCATATACACAATCAGCCAGATTACCAGCCGCTATTCAAACCTCCATATACCCGATTTACCAGCCGCTATTCAAACCTCCATGTCATCGAGTGGCCAGTATACCAGCCGCTATTCAAATCTCCATTTACCTGATCAGCCGGTTTAGCAGCCGCTATTCAAACCTCCACACACCCGAGCATCCGGTTTACCAGCCGCTATTCAAACCTCCATATACCCAAGTGTGGGCTTGGGATCCTCGGGTCCTGAGCTCAAATCCTGCTCGACCATTGACTTAATACCAGGTGGGGTTGACTCAGCCTGTCATCCTTCTGAGGTCGGTAAAATGAATACCACATTGCTGGGATGATTGAGCCTTTCGAGTATCCTGCGTCGGAGTGGGACCCGTCCAAGATTGTGCCCAATAGCCCAGAAAACTGCTTCAGCAGCACCAATGCTCTGTACAGAGTATGGTCCCAATGGATGGATATACCCAAGTGGTCGGTTTATTGGCTGCTATTCAAACCTCCATATACTAGAGTGGCTGATTTTTTCTCCTGGCAGCCCAGGGTGGGGGAGCCGAAAATCCAAGGAGCTCAGGGTTCAAAGGGTTGAGAGTGACCTTTCAGCTGAAAAGTTAAAATTATTGGGAAAGGGCAATGCAAATAAAGTTTTGTGAAGTCTATTAATTGGCCTTTTGATGTCAGGCCATTGACTTACCGATCATTTCTCATCTACCTCTAAGGTGGTGTACCCTACATTTCTGCTGACTTTGACGTTTTCTCCGATGAACAAATTTGTGAAGGTAACATTGTATTCCTGAGGCCAACTGTTGTGACATCATTCTGTCAGTGACCTTCTTCCAGAAGGAACATGCACATTAAATTGTCTACTGATAGAACGATGGATAAAACCTTGATAAGATGCATTCATTGTTCTCTTGTCAATCTGTTTTCTCGTCAATTTATTTTTTAATACATTTTTCATTCCACCTTAACCCAATAATTAATCATGTGTTCATACAATAGTATACAAAGTTGAGGTTTTTTTTTTTCATACAAAGTTGAGGCTTTGGGGGAGTGAAATGGCATGAGGTTTCAACTGACTGACAGGAACAACCAGATGGTTCAAAGGACATAGAAAGCCGGTGTAAATTTTTGGAAATAACCACTACTTGAAGAAACGACAGGATGTGTCAGAAGGCTCGATCCATTGATGGGTATTGGAGACAACCTGAAATAATGGTGAGCTGTAACTTTGAAGCCATGTAGGGAGGAACATGATTGGAAAGGCATTTCCATAGTTGGAAGAGAGAGGGATGAAGAATTCAGGTAAACAAGAAACCTTATATTTAAAAGGTTGGCAAGCAGAATGTATTTGCTGTGTTATATCTGGGGAGGGACAGTTAGCTGAATGGGCTGGAGGAGGGGACAGTGGGGATAGTTGGGTATACTGTTGAAGAGCAAAATCAAGAGAGTAGAAGATCAAAGCACCACCAATCATTCAACGGTGATAATGCAGTAAGCTCTGGGCGAGAGTTATTCAAATGTGATGCTGATGATTTTCTCAGCTTTGGTGCCAACAGTACGTGGTTCGGTCTTTTCACCCTTCTTTTGGATGGGGCATACTCAGGGCCGGATTTACTTGCTTGTGGGCCCTAGGCCAATAGGGCCTACTAGCCTACTCCTTGGCTGATCAGAGAACCCACAAGTCCCTGGTGGGTTCTGGCAAAACTTACTGGTGGTAGGGTTAGGGCCCAGTTACTGGTGGGCCCTAGGCCAATGGCCTACGTTGCCTCTTGGAAAATCCGGCCCTGGGCGTACTTGCCACTTTCAAAGCAGTTTATCCTTCCTTCTTGGTCACCATATTTTGAATGGTGACCTTGAAATAATTTTACCGGCCCTACTTTGGCCTTGCTCCTCAACTCTGCCCAGCACCTGCTCCAAAAAGTCACAATCATTCGAACAGAAATCCCTTCCTTGTTATTCTTCTCAAGTCGAAACTCAAAGCTCACCTCCATTATTTACTAACCCTCTTTTTTCATTTTGAGAACTGTTTTCATGAGTTTATTGTCTCGTGTTTTTCCCTGCAGGAGTTTACATCTGCTGCCCACCACAACCTCTTGCTCTCTGTTTTCCACTCCCACCTTGTTATTCGTTAATGTGTGTGCTGTCCCTCAGATGGATGTTAAACGGCTGTCCCATCTGCCAACATTCATTGGTGGACGTTAAAGATCCATTGGTGTCCTTCACGAAGAGTGTACGAGCTTTCGCCAGCACTTGGCCAATTCCAAGTTTCTGCCCGAACTAGTAGAGGACATTGTATCAATGGCACAGCCACGCCTTCAGCCAATGATGCCACCCCACAGCCTTGTGCTGCGTTCAAATGAAGAAGACAACATTTTCCTGTAATTCCAGGCTGTTTTTTTCACTTTATCAAAAGACCAAGGCAGTTGACATACCCAGCAGGAGCAGCATGGTTGGGGTAAAATAAATCACTTTCACCTGGTCAAGGTTTGGATAAGATAATGATATTGTTGCACACTTCCATTGGAGCACCGTGTTGCTATGGCCCATAGAAGACCAAGCAATTCCCAAAGATGGCGAATTATCTTTGGCTCAATGTCAGACATGAGATTAGGGCCGTCTTTCTGGGCATATCTCGTGCTTTTGATACAGTCTGGCATCCTGACTTGCTCTCCAAACTCTCTGCCGACAGCATCCATGGCCAACTCTACACATGGCTTACTCACTTCCTCTACTCTCGTAGCCAACATGTGGCACTCAACGGAATCCTTTCATCTCCTCTCCCTGTCAAGGCTGGAGTGCCCCAAAGCAGTGTTCTCGGCCCAATCCTATTCCTGATCTTCATAAATAATCTCTCTGAATCTCTGGAAAATCCTCTTTATCTATTTATTGATGACTCCAACCTGTGCCATGACAACCCTCATCCTTCAGGCAGGGAGGCTGCAGCCTTTTCCCTCTCTTCAGACCTTGAAAAACAAATCACAAGATGGTCTAACATTTGGAATCTGTCTTTCAATCCAGACAAATCTCACATGCTCACCATCTCTCTCTCCAAAAGGACCATCTGGCAAGCCCCACTCACCTCCTCTCCCATCTACTTTCTTAACTGTCCTCTTGAGGAAGTTCAGTCATTCAAATTTCTGGCTCTCAGGATCAGCCAAGAACTTTCTTGGGCAAAGCACATTTCAAAGTTGGCCTTCAAAACCAGCTGCCAACTGAGCATCCTCCATCATACCTTTCTTGGCACGCCTGAACTTCGATTCCACCTTACAAGGCCTTCCTCCGCAGCTTGATGGTAGACTGTTCTCCCCTCTGGACTGGATCCCCAAGGCCTTCAAGATTATTGGGATCTCCTGTGATGGGCTGATCACTTCAACATTGCCAACAGTTCGGCAGTCTATCTGTCTTCTCCCACCTCCTTTCTGGTCTTAAACCCTCTTCCCTTTTCATATTTTGTTCCCATCAGGTTTATGCAGGGCACACACCATCAACCCCCTTCTGGTGAAACCTAAATCCAGGATCACTGCCCACCTCCACTCATTTGTTCCTCTTTTTCCCCAACTATGGAACAAACTTCCACATTCTCTTCAATCTCATTCTTCCCTCCAGGTCTTCAAGACAGTTGTTCACCACCATCTCAGATCACCCCAATCCAAAACAATGATATTTTCTACCCTCATCAACCCACCCCAATCCGTCCTTCAAAATGTCCAGTTTTCCTCTCTTGCCACTTTCCCATTCCTTCCCACACCCGTTTGTGGAAGTATACCTCCATCTTGGCCTTCAACTATGCTGTTCCTTTTGTCCTGATCCATTCAGTGTATGAGTATGACCTCTTCAATGCACCTCAACTACTGTATTTGCAGGATACAAAAAAATGGGGATGAACAATACTGGTTAGTGAAATGAGATATCAACTTACCTTCCACTAGAATGTAACAGCAGATTGGACCGTAAACATCAATAAACCAATGATGTTAAAGACAGGCCTCTATCTGGATGACTCACAATGACCTATAACAGTAAATGCAGCTCTGCTCAAGGCTTGCCAGACATTCCTTTTGCCACAAACACAGTGATGCAGCATGAATTGAATCTCCCAAATTGTCTGGAAGTGGCTTTGAGATGCAAGTTACAAAGCCAGCAGACCGATAAGATGCTCTCTTTTCACCCAAGAACACAAAGCATCCTGCATGGCATGATGCTAGTTATGTCAACACTGGAGTCTCGCATCCTCGAGGAAGATCCATTGATCTGATGGGAGCCAATTTCTCCTGCATGCGACAGATGGTAGAATTTGGGTTTGCTGGCAACCTAACAGGGGATACACCCAATAACATTATAAAGTCCATCCACTCTGGTGGCAGATCCGTGATGGCATTAGGCTGCCGGTTACAATTGTAAATTTGACCGTTACTGTACAGGGTAATCTGACAGGAAGAAAAAGTAACATTGGGACATGTGGGATCATGTTGTTGTTCCAGATTTTGACAAACCACCCACTTCTCACAAGACCAGTATTTATAGATGACAATGCCAGTCCCACCATTCTCATGCAATTAAAAACTCCTTGCGAAATGATGTCATCGCATTGCCCTGGTCAGAAAGGAGTCCTGATTTAAATCCAATCGAGCACGTTTGGGACATTGGTGATAATGGAATTAAGAGAATGGACCCTCTTGTGCAGACTCTGGCACAGTTGGAGGTTGCTTTGCACCAGGAATGACAATAACTCCCTTTGGATTCTCTCTATTGGCTTCTTCGGGGGGTGAGAAGGAGGGAAGAAGCAGTCATTATTCTTTGTGGTGCTTACACACGTTATTGACCTTTTGAGACATTCATTCCATTCTGACATCATTGGATGTCATTATTGACTGGTCTTGAGCCCTACATCACAAGACGTGTTTCCAGCAGCCCCATTCTCAAGTAAACATGTTTTTTTTAGTGTTAAGCAATGCCATTACAGACACCCTCATGTTGTGATTTTAAAAATCAACAAAACCTCTAATTTTGGCTCGAGCCATTCGTCAAACATACATACACTTGTATATGGTTTTATTTTTATTTAAATGTTACGGTTTCTGTATAATCTTCTCGGTTACTGCTCTGATCCATAAAAATGCAGTCCGTGCTTCACTTTTCCCCCTGTGTATATTAGACAAGCTCCTACTCTGGCATATAAGTGCACTAGAAATTCATGTAGGAGGCATTCTTTGTCAAAATTTGTCAACTACTTTTTTTTCTAAACGATTTTGACCTGCTGAATTCAATGACCCTGGTTGCGAATCTCTCCGACCTCGTTTTTATGTCAAAATGTCCGATTTTGAGATGGCCGTCATACTAAAAATATAATTTTAAAACATCACATAACTTTTGAACCAGTCGGGCTAGAAAGACAATCTCGGGGTCTATTCTTACTGATTTGGCATTCTAAATGAATGGGTTTGGACATGCACAGAGAGGAGTGAGATTTTTTTTTTTTACTGTCTGCCTGCCTGGCAATCAAACAAAATTAAAAATCATTCCAAACAGGAAACGTACTATTTTTAGGATGCCATAAAGGACACAAACAACAGGCACGAATAACTAATGTAACGTATTAAATAAGGTGTTGTAAAAGCTATTGCATCAACGACGGTAAACTTCCGGAATCAATTTTTATACTATACCTGAACACTGTGTCAGGTGAGGTGTTCTATGAACTCTGTAGCTTGAAATAGATTCCGATGCCACACATACCTTGTAATTTCTAACCAAGTTAGTTTATTTTAATTAAGGGCACTTGAAAACTGCTGCCTCATGGAAATATCAACAGGCTTCAAGCATGCTCATTTCAAAACGTAAGGACATTATGATATTGTGACACTGCATCCCTTATACAACTAGATTTTTTTGCTTTTTGCTTATTTTTGCTTACTTATACAACTAAATTACCACGAACATTGCTTACAAACTCTGAAAATGAGCTGATCTAAAATCGGAAGAATAAAGGGTTGATTTATTCATTTTAAAATGATAAAATTATTGTAAAGTAATGATTGTGGGATACTAATTTATATTATTTTATTTCAGATGAGGAATTCCATCCAATTTCCTTAAAGGTAAGGTTTTTATCTTTTACTGATTTTTTGAAATTGGATATTGTATTATTTTTGTTTTTCTCCAGGGAAATTAGCTCATAGAGGAGTTTACACAACATATATTAGATGCACTCTGGTTGATCATGTTATCTTCGGAATCTTACAAGGAAACAAGGGGAAGAAAGAGTTTTGGTTGGTCCTGGGATGTCTGAGGAGTTCAGCTTGAACATTGGTTTGAAGCAAGGAAGTGTTCTCAGCCCACTCATGTTTATCATGGTGATGGATCTGATAAGCATGAAGATGAGCTTGAGGGGTAGTATGGGGAGGATGTTGAATGCGAACGATCTGACTGTTGTGAGGGAGAGTGGGCGGGAGATGCAGGAAGTAATGGGGGAGTGGAAAGAGGCATTTGGGAAGCATGGGCTGAAGATGAGTATGGATAAAAACTGAGGTGATGTGGGTCAGGCAGCAGAGAAAATAAATGAGTATCAGGTTAGAGGGGAAGTTGAGCAGGCAGGTAAATAGGTTTGAATATCTGGGAGGAACAGACTATGGATGGTAAGTATGAGGCAGATGTGCAGAGGAGGATTCAGTTGGGTGTGAATGTGTGGAGGAGGGTCGAGGGAGTAATGGCAGAGAGAAAGATATCAACGAAATTGAAAGAGAAGGTTCTGATGTCATGTTCAACGCCGGCCTATCTTTATGGTCTGGAGATGGTGACACTGACAGAGAGACAACAGAAGCTGCAGGTTTGTGAGAACAACTGGATCAGGAGGATTGCAGGAGTGAAGAGGGTGGATAGAAGGCGGATGGATGAACTGATGTAGGAGATTGGTGTGCAGACGAGTTTGACGGGGATATTGGTGAAATGCCATCTGAGATGGGCTGGACACTTGGTGTGGGTGGGGAAGAAAGAATGGCAAAGAGAGCAGTTAGATTGAAGGAACAAGGAAGGAGGAAAAGAGGTAGACCACAGTTGAGATGTGAGGATGGATATTCGTAAAGTAGGGGGTTGTTGGAGAGTGGAGAGAGTTGGCTGAGGACAGAGGGAGTTGGAGGAGTACCGTGGTCAAGGCAGGGCAGAAACGTGGTGCCATTAGACCTCAATCCTTATTAAGCAGTGGTTCTTAACCTGGGTTCGACAGAACCCCAGGGGTTTGGTGAGCCAGTCTCAGGGGTTTGGTGAAAGCCCTCCGAAACACATTGCAAGTTTGCTATAATTTGCTTTCAGTCTAACTTAATTTTATTTCTTTTTTTTTCAGGATCAGGATGTCAAGTAAGAAAGGGAAATGGTCGGTGGATTACGTGCTGTACGGGTTTACACATACCACGGAGCAGGACGGAACTCAGCATCTTCAATGCATGCTTTGCTATGTGAAGTTGAGCAATTCCAGCCTTGTACCTGTGAAATTACGGGAACACTTTATAAAATTGCACGATGAGGGACAGTACAAGGACGCAACGCTCGATGAATTAAAATTCCAAAGAGCTCGATTCGACGCAAGGGCTAATTTGCCCGCTCACAACTTCATTCCAATTGACAAACCGATCCTCAGTGCCTCGTATGAAGTTGCGTATCTAATCGCAAAACAGGGTAAACCACACACCGTTGGCGAAACACTCATCAAACCAGCCACATTGAAGATGGCCAACATCATGCTTGGAAAAGCTGCTGAAGAAAAGTTGTCTCTTGTTCCACTCTCAAATGACACCATCAGCAGCAGAATTGACGACATGAGCGATGATATCCTCACCCAGGTAGTTGCAAATTTAGTCGCTAGTCTAACGAAATCCAGCCTTCAACTTGACGAGACCACCGACATTTCTAATTTGAGCCAGCTCATCGTATTTGTGCGTTATGTCAAGGGAGACAAGATCACGAAAGAGTTTCTGTTCTGCAAGCCTCTCACAACAACGACTAAAGCAGCTGACATGAAGAAACTTGTGGAGGACTTCTTCAGAAGCAACGGTCTTTCGTGGACCGTTGCTTCAACCAATATGGGGCTAAAGCCATGCTGGAACGCAACTCCGGTTTTGGAGCACTGGTGAAGGCAGATGCACCACACCTCATCGTCATGCACTGTGTCCTGCACAGACACGCGCTGACATCAAAAACTCTGCCTCCAGAACTGGCCGATGTTCTGAAAATCGTCGTTGAAACTGTGAATTATGTGCAAAGCAGTGCTCTGAATCGTCGCATCTTCAAAGAGCTGTGCAATTAAATTGGCTCTGAATTTGAAGTCCTTCTATACCACTCTAACTTTCGGTGGTTATCACGAGGGAAGGTACTGAGGCGTGTTTTTGCCTTGCGTGTAGAATTAGCCCTGTTTCTGCAAGAGCACCAGCATCGCCATGCAACTCATTTCGAAGAATCAAAGTTCATCCTGGCCTTGACATACATGGCTGACATCTTTGACGCACTCAACCATCTCAATTGCCAGATGCAGGGCGGTGGAGTGAATGTCATCGAAGCTGAAGAAAAGCTTAGCGCTTTTCAAAATAAGTTACAATTGTGGAGGCGGCGAACAGAGAAGGACAACTTCGTGAACTTTCCACTAATGGAGGAGTGCATGAGCAGAATTGAAGATGATTCTGAAGTTGGAGGAACTGCTATACCAAGGGAACTGAAGCAAGCGATTGCCATGCACTCGGAAGAGCTGGGAAAGTCATTCGATGGATATTTCCCTGACCAAGCACAACACCAAGCATGGGTGAGACAGCCATTTACTTTCGGCGTTGCAACGACATATGTCAACGATCAATACCTCGACGACCTCATCGAACTTCAGCAGAGCCAGACTCAACAACAATTCTTCGGCACAACAACGCTCTCAACGTTGTAGTACCGCCAAATGGAAGGGCATCCTCTCATCGCTAAAATTGCCCTTGAGATCCTCATGCCGTTCATTACAACGTATCTCTGTGAGCGTGCATTTTCGAAACTGTTGGACATCAAAACAAAGAAAAGGAGCAGACTTGCATGCAAAGGTGATATGAGGGTGGCCCTTGCCAAATCAAAGCCACACATTTCCCAGATTGCCTCAAAAAAACAAGAACAAAAATCGCATTGAGATCCAATTCTTCTTATTATCCAAATATACTTTTGAATTTTGATGCAATTCGATTTTTATTTTTGTATTAAATAAAATTGAATTTTGGGTGGTCGCTCGAGTACCCTTATTCTCAGTTTTTCCATCTGTCTGTATGTTTTTTTTGTATGTTTGTTTGTATGTAATGGACAGCTCTGGAGGCCAGAGGAGTCAACCGATTTTGATGAAACTTGACAGGTAGGTTCATACCAGGATCTAGTTGTATGCTTTTGAGCACCGTTACTATGGACGCCACCGTTGTCTAGCAACGGGACTTTGAAATTTTTGAAAAATCCTAAAAAAATTATTTTTTCGAAAATCAAAAATCGGCTTCCAGGCTTTTATGCGCACTATAATCAACCTCTTTGTCAAAAAATTTCAGCCCGAACCGTCAAAAACTGCATGACTAGTATGCAATTATGTAGCGACCACCCATGTCGCCTACTGGCTTGTACTCTTCTTATTGTATAAATATACTCTTGAATTTTGATGAAATATTTTTTTTTCATTTTTGTATGAATTAAAATTGAAATTTTTGGTTAAATTTGAGGGGTTCGGCGAGTGTACAGAGGTTTTTGTTCGGGTTCGGCCCCTCTGAAAAGGTTAAGAACCACTGCTATAAAGGGAAGAGGAGGAGAAAAAGAAGGAATTCGCCTCTGGGTTTATAACTACTGCAGGCATTCCATTGAGGCTCTTTTATCAACCACCACCAATAACCCACACTAGTTAATTATTGTCAAGAAGCAAATCAAGTACTGCAGTACTGTATAGTAAAATGCCACTAAAATATCCAGTCTAGTTTACCTGACTGGCATGGATCCAGGAAATTAAAAGTTGGAGAGGGGGGAGGGGGAATTTGAGTATAGAAAAGACAGTAAATCAGTGGGGGAGCTAATGGTGGTAACGAAAATCATACCCATAATCCAACATCACATCTGTTTATGGTGAACAGCACACACCTTTGACACTAAAGGTGGAAAGAAAGTCTTCTCTCAGATGCAGCACATGGCTGAGAAGCATCATTGCCAGGGAACGAGGCTGTGCAAGTCATGCAGAGCCTGCTGTATGTTAAAGAAGGAATTTCTCCAATTTTGCAAGAATGACAGTAGTTTAAAGAGATGGTGGGATATTTATCTTCCACCAGCTAATCATGCAGCAAAGTTTTCCGCAGTTTAATATTCTTCCAAGGTAAGGCACACATTGTGTTGCAAAGCCAGCAGGCTGCGCAGTGCCAATAAAATAGTGCATCGTCTGACTCAGAAATGAATGCAGACTAGACACCTCAGAGAAAAGTGCACCCTAAATCTAACCCAAACACCTTCCTTAGGAAAAGCATTAGAGCATGGGATTTTCCTGTATTGAGAGGAAAGTTACAAGTATCTGAGCAACAACCTTTTTCCAAATCTGCAGATGTATGCTTCAGCAGCACTTCCTTTCAGAAATGTGGCTGACTGCTCTGCACATTGTACATTCATCAGCCAAATCGCACAGATTTTTCGAGAGAAGTAGAGAGGTGGTGGTGGTCGTATGGCAGCTTAGCTGCCGGGGTAGCTATCATTTCTTGAAGCGCGAGTGTGTCGCTGATACAGTGCCCCTCTACCAGTACACACACTGGAACTGGTACTCATTTCACCGAACTCGAAAGGATGACAAGGCTGAGTCAACCCCCTGGTGTATCAATTCAGCGGCCGACGGGGCTTGAACTCAGGACCCTAGGATCCCAAGCTGCCACCCTAACCAATGAACCAACACCAGGCTTAGTAGAGAGGTCATTGATGTTATCTAGCTATCTAATTCCATTAAGTCATGTATGACGTCTGGAGGCATTCATGATCAGATTTCTTGAACATCCCTATCCTGCACTACTTCTCAAAGCTCTGAAAGAGACAACTTGGTTGCAGCCTTTATTACATCCATCCAGCACATCCACAGTCTATTTCTTCCTCTTCTTACCTCGAGCATGGTTGATTTCTCCAGACTTTCGTTTTTGCACACATGAGGTGTCCAAAGTAGACAGTTTCTCTTTTAGCATCAGCACTCCTTATGTACACGGTGGTCTAATTGATTTAACTATTAATTGGTTTGTTATTCTTGCAGTCCATGGATTTTTAAACATTCGTCTCCAACACTACATTTCAAAACTGTCAATCTTCTTCCTTTTTCACTGTTCACAACTCACATACATGCACTGCAACTGAAAATACTGGAATATTCACCAGCCTCCTCTTGTTGTGTCTTCTCACATCTTTGTCTTTCTAGATATTGATCAATCCTGACATTGCTATTTTCCACAACATGAACCACCTGTTAATTTCTCCTCAACATTCTCCATTCACTTCAACCTAAGGACCGAGCTGCTGACAATTTCCCTCTGATTTTGTCTCAGGTTGAGAAAAAAAAAGACTCAGGATGTAACTTTCCACTATTTCCACATGATCGTCCTTTCAACCTCAATGATAGTAACCCGTCATCGATGAAGACCAAGTGTAAGGTCGGTCCGAAAACACTGCCTTGTGGGATTCCAGTTTTAAGAGGTAGATCTCGAGACGAAATGCCACAGATAGAGCAACCCATATTGCTTTTGCTCACAGAGAAAATAAGATCATCATTAAAGAAATGGCCCTTGGATACCATTAGCAGACACCTTTGAAAGTAAGGCTTAGTGCAAGACAATACCTCGAGGGATCTCCAGAGAGATGGCCCTGATCTGTCGTTGGAGATTTCACATATTAGTCCATTGTTGGGTTAAAAAGGAGAAACATGTCAATGGTAGAATATTTGGGGCAGAAGCTGAACTAATGATCATTGATAAGAATGTTAGTGAAGATGTATTGCCTGCGATCTGTACCAATGATAGTTTCCATCACTTTGCTTATGATGGGGTGAAGCCAAAACAATCTTTAGCTGAGTGGACCAGACTTACAAACGTTCTTGTGAATAGTATTGATGTTTGAAACTTTCCAAGATAAGTCAGGAGACCAACTGAGAAATGCACTGCATGGACAAAAGTATGCGGATACCCCTTCTAATTAGTGCATTCGGCTATTTCAACCACACCCATTGCTGACAGGTGTATAAAACCAAGCACACAGCCATGCAATCTCCATAGATAAGCATTGGCACTAAAATGGGCCACACGGAAGAGCTCAGTGACTTTCAACGTGGCACCGTCATAGGATGCTACCTTTCCAACAAGTCAGTTTATCAAATTTATGCCCTGCTAGAGATTCCCCGGTCAACTGTAAGTGCTCCCAGGCAAAAATGTGACGGTTAGAACGATAGTATATGAGAGTTGTACTCTCATATACTACAGTAGTCTGCAGAGAATTTCTACAGGAAAAAAATGTTATTTTTGCCTGGGCTGTTCTTGTGAAATGGAAATGTCGAGGAGCAACAAGGGCTCAGCCGCGAAGCGGTAGGCCATGCAAGCTCACATAACGGGACCGCCAAGTGCTGAAGCGTGTTGTGTTGAAAAATCGTCTATCGTTGGTTGTAATACTCACTACCGAGTTCCAAACTAACTCGGGAAGCAATGTCAGCACAATCACTGTTCGTCAAGAACTTCATGAAATGGGTTTCCATGGCCGAGCTGCCACACACAAGCCAAAGATCACCATGAAAAATGCCAAGCATCAGCTGGAGTGGTGTAAAGCTCACCGCCATTGGACTCTGGAACCGTGGAAACGCGTTCTATGGAGTGATGAATCATGCTTCACCATCTGGCAGTCTGATGGTCGAATCTGGGTTTGGCAGATCCCAGGGGAACGCTACCTGCACGAATGCATAATGCCAACTGTAAAGTTTGGTGGAGGATGAATAATGATGTGGGGCTGTTTTTCATGGTTCGGTCAAGGCCCCTTAGTTCCACTGAAGGGGAATCTTAATGTCACAGCATACAATGACATTAGAGACGATTCTGTGCTTTCAAATTTGTGGCAACAGTTTTGGGAAGGCCCTTTCCTGTTTCAGCATAGCAATGCCCCTATGGACAAAGCGAGATCCACACATAAATGGTTTGTCGAGATTGGTGTGGAAAAACTTGACTGGCCTGCTAACAGCCCTGATCTCAACCCAATCGAACACCTTTGGGATGAATTGGAATGCTGACTGTGAGCCAGACCTTATCACCCAACATCAGTGCCCGACCTTACTTATGCTCTTGTGGCTGAATGGAACCAAATCCCCGCAACATTGTTCCAACATCGAGTGGAAAGCATTCCCAGAAGAGTGGAGGTTGTTATAGTAGCAAAGGGGGGACCAACTCCATATTAATGCCCATGATTTTGGAATGAGAAGTTGGATGAGCACGTGTTCACATACTTTTGGCCATGTAGTGTATCTAGAGAAACATTTGGGAAGCGGTGAGTATAGGGCTCTGGTATAGTTCAGTGCTAATGCCATCAGGTCAAGTTGCAAAGGAGATGTCAAGATCAACTCGGAACTTCACAACCTTTATGGGAGAGAGGTCCATGTGCTGAAGAGAGCAATATGTAATGGCATAAAGGTGGAGGAAGGGGTGGGGGTTGGAGAGCTTAATCTTTTATGTAAAGACAGTGAGATATTAAGCTTTTCACAAAGCAGTATTCAACATGACCCAATCCTTTAGGAATGAAGGTACTGAAGAAGAATGTTTACCAGCTGCCACCAGGCCTTGAAAGAGTCAAGGATGCTGACCAGCTGCCACAAGTCGTTTTCAGGATGCTATCAGCTTCAAAACGATTTGAGGTATCGTTAAAATATTTTCACTGCTGCTTGATATCTGTGCATTAATCAAAAAACGATGAGAGGTATCAATATGTTGTGATGTAAAATTTCAGCCAGATTTATTTAACTCCATTTGAAGATACTCATACAGAGCAAAAGATGAAGACTTAGGTTCCCTCAAGATATTCAAAAGTTATTCCCTTTTAAAAATGTTTCAGAGCCAAAAACACAACGACTATTCAGTGGCATCAGGAAACTCATCCAGTATCCACTGCTGGGAAAATTCGGTACACTGGAGGGAAACTACAGAGGAAATAATTAATATCCAGTTTTGTTGGTGCAGGGCCATTCAATCATTTTGGGGGCAAGCTTTTTGACCCCTCTGTACATTAATTAACAATATAATTGTGCATGCATGACTTTTATGATTGCTCAGATGTTTGTAACCTTGCATTACATGCAGATAAACGACTATGCAGCCTTTGTTGACGTTTCTTTGCAACTCCTTTTAACAGTTAAAGATATCACCCAAAATTAATTTTGAGTGATGGTGGAAAGGGATTCAAATATGTGCAGGATTTCAACTTTGCACAGCTCAGCACTTTGAGTTGTGTTGACAAACAAACATATTCAAATTAACTTCGAGGGAACTATTTTTTTTTTAAATAATTAATTAATAAATAGTTTTTGATTTTTTTTTAAAGAAGTAATCCACTACATTCTGCCAGCCAAGACCTCATTAGACCTCAGATCTAAAACACAACTGCCATGGCACAATTTCCACTCTGAAAATCAGCAAAGTTGGTGTCTTTTTATTCTTTGGACAAGAAAAAAACATTATGGCATATTCATAGTCTGCCAAATTCCAATAAATGATGTAGAGATAGCCTGCCATGTCTTAAATCTACTAGCAATGGCACAATTAGTTGCGAGTCGGATGCGTGTAAATTGCAAGATCACTGGTTCGAATGGATGAGGTCGATTATTAGGTTCCGAGGTACAATCATCTACTCTAACATTCTGAATTGTAATATCACGAGGAAATTAGACGCTGGTGGAGGCCATTCAGCCCATCATGCCTGTGCCACAACAACACCACACTAATTTATCAACACAAGATCGAAAGAAGAAAATGCAAAATGTTTTTTTTTATTTTTATAAAATAAAGTGTTTTATTGAAGTTTTTGTATTCCCCCTCCCCCCCAAGGAGGGAGCATGGCTTGGTTAAAAACACACACACAAACAACCACACAACACCCCTTGATGAGACCCCCACCAACAGCATTCCGTACACATGCACACAATCACCCATCAATGCTGAAACTACCTAACGTCCTGCCAACTTCCCTATACCCCTCCATCTCCATGACTTCCAGGAACCTATCTAATTCCCCAATTCCAATTTAAACTTATCCACTATTTCTGCTGCCATGACCTTTCCAGCGAGACCATTCCTGCATTAACGACTCTGAGTAAAAGACCTCCACCTAACTACCATACTAACTCTCCTCTTCTTTACTCTCAGGCTATAGCCCCTGGTCATATCACTGTCTACTCTGTTGAATAATTCATCTGCACTTATTATGTCTATACCTTTCATTATCCTGAACATCTCTATCATATCTCCTCATAACCACCTTCTTTCTAGTATATAAAGCCCTGTCTCCATCAGCCACCCCTCAGAGCTGAGTCTAGCTAGGCCTGGAATCAATCTAGTAGCCCAACACTGAACCCTCTCTGGAATCTATGTCCTTCCTGAGTTCTGGTGACCAAAACTGCACACAATATTCTACATCTGGCCCTCACTAAATTCCTGCACAATGTTAACACCACCTATTTTGATTTATAAATGATCCCCCTCCGAATACAACCGAAATCTCTATTTTCTTCACCTCTAGCTGCCTGACACTGCTGCGTGGTTACCTCCCATATCTATGACCACCCCCAAATCCTTCTCTTGTGTGACATGCTGCAAAATTACCCCTTGCATCCTGTCATCTCGATTTTCATTGTTCTTTCCCATTCCCAACAACTTACACTTGCTCAGGTTAAATTCCATCTGAAATCTTTTGCCCAATCTAAACAAGTATCAATACTTTCTTGAATCTGATCACCGCCCCCTCTGCTATCCACCTTACCGCCAAGCTTTGTGTCAACTGCAAATTTGGAAAGCATACTCTTTATCCCATTATCCAAATCGTTGATGTAAATCATGAACAGTAATGGTCCGAGTACTGATCCCTGAGGTACCCCACGACTTACATCCTCCCAGCAAGACCCACCCACTCACAGCCACTCTTTGCTTCCCATCACTAAGCCAGTTTGCAATCTAGTTCACTACCTGACCAGCCACTCCACAAGCCCTCACTTTGGCTAATTAGACTCTGATGTGTTACCTTATCAAATGCCTTCTTAAATTCTAGATACACCATGTCCACTGCCTTTCCCTCATCCACCCAATCAGACACTGCTTCATAGAACTCTAATAGATTTGTTCGACTGGAACTACCTTTGGTAAACCCATGCTGACTACCCTTAATTAGTTTGCATTTATTTAAATGGTTCCTCATTTGGTCCTTAATTAATGTCTCAAACACCTTCCCCATTACTGAAGTCAAACTAACAGGTCTATAGTTCCCAAATTCTTCACTGGATCCTTTCTTAAATAATGGTGTTACATTTGCTACTCTCCAATCCTCTGGAACCTGTCCTGACTCCAGTGAGCAATTGAAAATATCCATTAACATCTCGCTTACCTTCTCAGCCACCTCCCTCAATACTCTCCGGTGCAACTTATCTGGCCCCGGAGCCTTATCGACTCTTAGATTTCTTTGCTGTTCCTTTCCTCCCTCCACTACAACCTGTATCTTCGGTAAAAAGCCATTTCTCACTTCCTTGACATATAATCTCAGCTACTGGCAAATCTCCTGATCACAACCTAAATTCTGAGATTATATATTTTTTGAACCACAATGAGTTAATAAACTTCTTCATAGAGCACCCAACACTGATTTTTTTTTTTTTTTTTTTTTTTTTTTTTTTGTATACCTTGGTCGAGGCTCGTATGAGAGCTAACACACAACTCACAGCAAGGAGGCATGAGACAAGAGGGGCGGGAGTGGAAGGGACAAAACATTGGGGAACAGACACAGGTGAACTGTGGAAGGGGGAGGGATGGGGATGGGACGGGGAACATGGCGAGGGGAAGATGGACATTAAAGGGACTTTCAGGAAGGAAAGCAGGAGAATTGAAGGAAGTGGGCTTGGGTGGATTATCGGGGGTAGAAAAGATCGAGGATTTGGATGGGGGAAGATAAGAGGTGGTGGTGAACAGCTGTTTTGAAAGCCTGGAGGGAAGAATGGGAAAGAATAGAGTGAGGAAGTTTATTCCAAAGGCGGGAAAAAGAGGAATGAAAGAGTGAAGATGAGCAGTGATTCGTGATTTTGGTAGTTTTACCAGAAGGGGGTTGTTGGCGGACCTTGAGCGCCCTGTGGAAATGTGGTTGGGACAAATCACAGAGAGAGCAGGGGGGCAAGGCTGGAGAGGAGTCGGTAGAAGACAGAAAGACCACCGACCAACCTGCGGTGATTGAGTGAGAGGCCCAAAGACTCAGCTTCATTGCGGGAGATGCCAATGATCTTAAAAGCCCTGGTTTCGACAGCGTGAAGTCGAGAAAGGTGGGAGGCAGGAGCACCAGCCCAGAGGGGAGAGCAGTACTCCATCAGGCTACGGACAAAAGCTTTGTAAGTGGTCAGGAGCTCAAGAGGGCCGAGGAAGGACTTTGCACGACGGAGGATTCCCAGTCAGCGACTGGCTTTTGAGGCAAGGTTGGAAATGTGACTTTCCCAGGAAAGGTCATGGCAGATAGTGAGACCCAGAAGCTTGAAAGAAAAGACTTCTTCCAGAGGATTGTTGAGAAAGTGGATGGGGGGGTTTTGTAAACAGTCCTTTCGAAGAGACATAGTGAGAGTGTGAGATTTGTCTGGATTGAAAGACATGTTCCACGTGTTGGACCAGTTTGTGATTTTATCCAGATCTGCAGTGAGCGAAGAAGCTGCTGCTTGCCGGTCTGAGGGATGACAGATGGTACGGCAGAGGGTGGAGTCATCGGCAAAGAGAAATAGAGGATTTTCCAGAGAGTCCGAGAGATCATTGATGAAAACCAGAAAAAGAACAGGGCCCAGAACGCTACCTTGAGGAACTCCAGCCTGCACAGGAAGAGGGGATGAAAGAACTCCATTTAGGGCCACACGTTGGCCCTAAATTTAGTATTAAATGAAGGGTATGTTGAATTCTAATTCAATATAAAGAATCACACTCAAATTTAAAATGGGAAATTATATCTTCTTCTTCTTCTTCTTGCGGCTGCTTCCGTTAGGGGTCGCCACAGCGGATCATCCGTATGATCCGCATAGTGATTTGGCACATGTTTTACGCCGGATGCCCTTCCTGACGCAACCCTGGTCGCTTCTTACGACGCAGGGATATGGTACACCTATTTTAACCGGGGTATACACCGGCCCAGTACACTGGTACTCATTTCGCCGACCTCAGAAGGATGACAGGCTGAGTCAACCCCCTGGTGTATTAATTCAGTGGCCTAACGGGGCTTGAACTCGGGACCTTTTGGATAACCAAGCCGCTGCCCTAACCACTGCGCCAACACCAGGCATCAAATGGGAAATTATATGTGAATGCAAATTCAATGGATTGCTTTGTATGTTTGATGGGATCTCTTGACATAATTTTTTTGCTTTTGCAAAATATTCCCACATTATGGGTTTTATTTCAGTCCTACCCTTGCGGAAATCTTCTATGCACCATGAGATTTGATGATATTTTGATGAGAATTGCACAAGACTTAAAAAAAAAAACTTTAGAAAGATTCAAGTGATTGTCATGACACCTGACAACGTTTTATCAATTGAATTCAATGATGGTTTTAAGCCAACGGGCGATCATAAACAGCGTAAGATTTGCCGTCAATAACATCAACACAATTGAACAGCTCTCAAAGATGTTCAATGAAGAAGCGATGCACTTTGTCTGTTTTATTTGCCTTACTTTGTGGCCTTTATCTCCTGCTCCAAGCTCGTGTGTTGGTTTGTTATCTTCCTCATTTTCTACACAGGTTCTGCCATGTCTTTCTAGATTAAAGTCGGGAGGCAATGATTCACGGATATGCATGGCTCTGCTTTCTTTAGCTCCCTTTTTCACTCTATTTGGTTCACGGCCATACCCATCTCACCTGTCATCCTACTCTTGTTCCGTACACATCGTGCTTTTGTGCCTGTGGGTGTGACAGATGTATTATCACTCATAATGGTACACGTGATTTTTTTGCATCATGTTGTTGGCATGGTTGGCTAAGAGCTGCAAATGAACATGAGGTGTGGAGGAATGTGGTGAGAGGAGATGGGGTTGAATTAGGACTGCACATAATGTTCCAGGGGCAGCCCTCGAGAGATTTCCTGATAGAAAAAGAATGTCCAATCGCTTCGGGAATGTGATGACCTAATTCCAGTTTCTCCAATACATTATCTTGCTTCTTTGATGTACCTCGTACATTATCACTAATGCTGCTTCTCCTATTTCATTTAACTTCCATTCTTTCCTCTTTCACATTCTCCTCCTAACTTATTTTGTTCAGGATTTTCTAAATACATTTGGTATTTTGTCAATATTAAATACAGTGGAAAATTGATATAACGCTCACCGGTGGGGTCCAAAGCGACGGGGGCGTTATAAATGATACAGTGAAAAATATTTTATATAACATACAAACCAGAGCCAAAACACGTGGACATGTACGTCCGCAATCTTGGATTGTTGGGGTTGATGACGAAGCAGTCAAGTTATTTACTTTTCTTTAAACAAGAAATAAACACAGGAATTGAATGCATATAGAATATATTTTATTTTTTTATTATTACATATTATTCGATATTACAATCGAACATTACTTACAAAATAAAAAATACAAAATGTACATTATCACATAAATCGGTAAAATATTTTACGCTTCCTTAATCACAAAATGGATACGGAATTTATATCTTGAAGAATTCGGAATTTATTTCTTGAAGAAAATCGGTGATCTTGGTTGGTTTCATGGATGCTCGTGAGAGTCTTCGGGTGTCATCTAGAAGGATTTTAACCTGGTGTATCTTCAAACGAAGATTGGGGCATTCCTGCTCATCCAAGGACTCCAAACAACGAAGACCATAAAGAAAAGACTGTTCAGCTTTGGAGTGGAGAGACTGGGGGAGAGGTTCAACTGGTGCCTCTTCTTCTTCTTCCGACTCCTCTAGGGGTTCCTCTTCCTCTCCAGTTGACAGCTGTTCTTCTCTGAGCAGTTCTTCAGCCAGGTCTCTTTCTTATTGATCAATCCAGGCCTGGAGAGCATCAAGAGCTGATGTGCCAGGGGCGAGGTTGAGGGCCGTGATGGCAGACCTGCCCACCTCCTCCTTGGAGAACCCATTGAAGTCTTCTTCATTATCAGACTTGGGAGGACCTAGGCCTTTCCTCCAGCAGTTAATGATGGTGTCCTTGGTGACCTTCTCCCAGGCTGACCTGCAAACTCCATCGTCTTCTTAACGTCCATGGCCTTGAGGAAGACGGTCATCTCTTTCTGCTCCCTGACCATAGCCTCGTATAATTGATCTTTGTAGAATAGCTTGAAACAGTTGACGACCCCCTGCTCCAAAGGCTGGATCTTGCTGGTGGTGTTCTTGGGCATAAAGGAAGTGAAGATCTTCCCATCCTTGGACTTTAAGATGTCTCCTGATGGATGAGATGTAGCGTTGTCAATGAGGAGGATAGCTTTCTCTTCTTGCCCAAGCTTTCTCAGGTGCTTCCGCACTGCAGGGCAGAACCTCTGGAAGAACCAGTCCTTGAAACAGGCTCCTGTCATCCAAGCCTTGCTGGTTTTGGTGTAAATGCAGGGAAGGAGGGATCTGTTGACATGGTGTAGACACCTGGGGTTTAGTGACTTCCCAATGACCAACGGGGTCATCTTCAGAGACCCTGACCTGTTGGCACAGAGAAGGAGGCCGACTTTGTCCATTGGCTTCTTGTGTCCAGTCTTTCTTGATGGGTTGTCATCCAGGTCCATAGTTCTGTCTGGAGGGGTCTTGTAGTACAGACCAGTTTCATCTGCATTGAAAACCTGGTCTTCTGTGAAGTTGTTGTCTTCGATTAGTTCATTGAAGACAGAGACGTAGTTCTTGGCAGATTCAAGGTCTGCAGACTTGGCCTCTCCATGTTGTTGGTTCATGTGGACCCCATGTCGATCCTGCCAGTGTTGCAGCCACCCCCTGGTTAAGCTGTATTCAGCATCTTCACCTCTCTCTTCCTTGTGAAGATCGTTGTGATCTTCTTGGCCTGATGAAGGAGGATGGTGCCTGAGATGGGTATGTCAAGCTCTCTAAACTTGCAGAACCAATTGAATAGTTCCTGGTCCAACTCCTGATCCCTCCCAAGCTTGACCCTCTTCCTCCTCTTCATCCCTTCATTGGAGTTGACAGTGACGATGAAGCTCTTGAAGTTCTCTTCAACCTTCAACCATCCTCTTAGAGTTGAACCGGCGATGCCTGTATCCTTGCTGATGGTCACTTGAGTTTCACCATTCCGTATCCATTTAATTATGTGTAGCTTCTCCTCTATGGAATAACACTTCCGCTTCGGCATGGCGGCGCTGAACTGAACAGGGCAAATAAAACTAACAAATTTGAAGATTTCTCGGCTGGTAGGTGATGAAGATGTCGAAGAACTGGTACAGGAGATGTAACGTAAGCTTAGATTTAAGTTGTTGACAACTCTTCCGAAAGGATGTGGGCGGTAGAGCACGTGAACATTAGTTAATCTTGTACAGTACAGTACAGTACTGTACTTACGTTGTGCACTGTGTTGTATGGTGTTAGAAGGGAACATGAACGCGAGTTACAGGAGATACAGATGCTATGACAATTTGAATTGAATTGATTTTGTTCATCTCAGCTTCGCCATTTATACGGGAAAGGTGCGAGAAGATCGTGAGTATTTTCACACCACATGTCAACTCAACACAGGGCGATGACAGCTTGAATTTTTTTCGCCACTTAGTGCTATTTTGGACAAACTTTGTCTCCGTTTTCTCACTTTTTTGCCTTTAAACATGAAATAGTATTTTTTGGGGTTCAAGGTGTATGAGCGTTATATCAGTACAAGCGCTATAACGCTTAGCGTTATATCGATTTTCCACTGTATGTCTTTTTCAGATCTTGAAGATTCAGTTTGTAAAGTCTTTCCTTACAACCCTGGCTCATACCTTGGGTGCCATGATGATTGCAACCATCATGACATTTCAGTGGATAGCAGACCCTACCGGTGTCCATCTCATCTCCCAAATTTTGTTAAATGCTAAAATTATACAAGTTTAATCCTAATTCCATCGAGATTTTATGCAAAACTAGATTGAAAATATATCCAGTATATATAATTTTTAAAATTTGGAAATGCAAAGCTGCTTGTAATGCATGCAAACAAATGCGTAATCATACAGTTATTTTAAAAGACCCATTCAGTTGGTATGTATTACCCACTTATAAAGAAATATCTGCAATTATTTTAAAGAAAACTTTCAAAAAAAAATAATAGTTTGTCACCATTTTCACAAAGAGAGTCATGTCATTGAATTGCATTTTATAGTGGTTGATAAATGTTAAATTGAAACTTCGTTGCTATAATGTACTGTGGGTTCACCGTTGAAGACATATTTTGACCAAAAGATGCATTCAATAGATTCTGACGAACAACTGTGAAAGAGCAAATATATGCACTGAATGTTGCAAAGAGCTTCCATTTTCACCTCACGCAGAGCTTCGACCATTCTTAATGGAAAAAAGAAAACCGCAAGGTGACTTTGTGGTTGAATGACGCATCTTACCAGACATAGTGATTGTTTGAGTAAACAGACATAGTAATTCAAAATATTTCTGCTTTCAATGCTTGCTTTCCTTTCTGATTGTGCTGTTTAGTTTTATTGTATTTTAAATCATCCACATATTATTTAGTGGATGTGCTGTTTTGGCTCTTCATCTCAATACAACCACACTGAAGTGACTCAATATAGACATGAATATCAACCACATATACAGTGCGATAAAGACATCTTATATGCAAGAGTCATTCCGATGATTCTCTCACTTCCCATGTAACTCTTAAAGTTAAACGTCTTGAAACTGTTTCATAATTTACTGATATGTCTGGTTAATATCAAGATTATTGCATTGTTTAATTATTTTTTGGAGGTTTTAAAATAATTGCATCAGGAACCAAGAGCATGTTTGTGGCATAATGCTTCTCACAGCACCCACTCTGCCCTCTCCCACCTCGGTTCGTCCTCCAGGTGCACGGGTCGTCAACAACAAAACTTAACGTCACATGCCCTCTTGACATTTGTGACCTCTGCTGCTCAAGGCTCTCAGGGCCCGGGGTGCATATCTCTCTCGAGCTCTGGCTCGCATTCGGACTACACTTCCAGCCATTTGACTACATTTTTGCACCTTAAATTTTTTTTAATTTTTTTTCTTCTTTTAGCACAAACACCAAAACGGTGTCCATGTTCCAAAATAGCTGGATCCTCTCTATCTACCTATTACTAAGATAGGGATTCATCTCTGCAGAGGGGGTTGTGCTTCCACTTCTTTTACATTTTCACATTCAGTTTGTACCATGTCGTTCAATCATTCATCATGACAAAATTGGGCCAAGCATATTCCAATCACATCCACTACAAATCTCAACATTCATTCCTCCAACCACCCCAAATCCCATTTGGATAACAGAAGGGATAAGGGAGGAGGAGGAGGAGGAGGAAGAAGACATTCTGATTCTCAAAGTCATCAACTTAAATCCACATTAACCATCACCATTTTGAGATTTTCTGACCAATCCTCTTCTCTTTGCAATTCAAACCATCAATGAAAAACAACTTTCTAAACCCTCCATCTGTCAACCTGACAATATTCGTATCTACCTTATTTTTAACCCCTGTACCACTGTGCGACCCCCATGGAGACCCTTCAGCCTCGGTTGCCACATCCACCACTGATGTGGAACCTCCACGGAGCCAATATGGGACCCCTCTCTAACAGTCTCTGTGGCCTCACCTTTATGCCAATGCTCGTGGGCTACGCCGATGTAATTTGCCTCATTTCGTTGTCCCTCTCCCTTTCTATAGGGTTAGGGTTAGGGTTAGGGTTAGGGACACGTCTTCCACCCCCTCTCCCCCAAATATATTGTTACTGTTGTGGAAATTCACAGAACACCATTCAGTTTCCCCAGAGGTCAGTTATTTCGGCAAGTGTGTGTTCCAGGTTAGAATTCCTCACCGATGTATAAAGGGTATTATTCGTGTGCCGGGCTGTGCATCTTTGAGTTCGCCGTTATTGTGTTCTGTCTTTTATTTCAAACAAACAGCATATCTTCAACAACACCACAGCGCAGACCACACTGCAACCACGCCACCTCCACCACCACAACAACATCTCAGCAACCACGCCATCCCCACCACAGTGCCAACCATGATATCTCAACCACCACGCCATCTCCACAAACACCACCATAGGAGCCACATTCTCCAGAAGGACGACCCTCCTCGACAAACGGGTCCGACGGGGCTTGGCGATATAAAACCGCTCGGCAATCGCAAATGGAATGAGCTGCTTAAAGCGGCTCGTTTTCGTGCAGGCTCCGTTGAGGTGTAAATCCGCGGCATTTCTGTCTGCGCGAATAATTAGGTACATCGACAATTCGGCGATCAACCCTGTCGTGCGTGGACAGAAGAGTTGGCTTATTTATGGTGTGGTTAACAACACCCGTAGCTGGGTTTCGGCGTTGATCCGAAAAGCTGCGACTGGATTGCCGCGTTCGGTGGGTGTGTGCGGCCGCAAATTAGCTAAAGGCGGTCGTCCGCACACCGGAGTGGCGAGAATCCATAACAATATAATTGCGGCCACCTCCTTTTCAATAAGGCTTACAGGGGCCATATGACACACACACCCTGCACCCAATACTATTTGGCACTCCGAGTCTTCCTCAAAATCCGGAGGTAGCACAATCGTCCACTCTTAGATATCCTCAGGGAGTTTATGTGTATGTGTACTTCATCAAGCATGCCCATGGCTTGGCCCTTGGCTCAACTTGAGCCATTGCTGTGCTCAATAACTCAGTAGGAGAGTTACCATGGTTTCATACCTCACCAGTTCGTCACTCATGTGTTCATGCCATGCCTGAGCCAGCGGAGAGAGTGGGTGTGATTCCCTGTGTGGATGCCGTTTGTGAGGTGGTGGTCCGTTCTGTTGGGAAACAGTCTCACTTGTACAGGCTCTGTGGGTTAGCTCCCTGGTTGAGTCACGAGTCCGTCACGGCAGAGCCCATCACGCCTTTTATAGAATCCCCTCCCACCCATTTTGTGATGCAATTAGCCCCTCTCCGCTCGTACTGCTCTTGGTTTGGGGCTGTCTGGGAGTGGGGTGAACCCTTCCCTGACCTATCACTCAACACCTTTGGTGCACTTTCCGTAATGGTGGCTTTCTCAACCAATCTTGTGCCTCCATCTTTCTTTTGTATGGCATGTCTCTGAGTTGCTGGTCTACGATGTGAAGTGAGCTGTTTTCAGGCAGCCTCGGGCCCTTTGGTCAGGTGCTGCAGTTCTTGCCATTCTCCCTCGAGGCGATGCAAGGGGGAAGTATTTTTTTTTGTACACCTTGACGAGGCTCGTATGAGAGCTAACACACAACGCACAGTAAGGGGGCATGAGACAAGAGGGGCAGGAGTGGGAGGGACAAAACAGTGGGGAACAGACACATTAGGAGATCTGTGGAAGGGAGAGGGATGGGACGGGGAACATGGGGAAGAGAAGATGGACATTACAGGGACTTTCAGGAAGGAAAGCAGGGGAATTGAAGGAAGTGGGCTTGGGTGGATTAACGGGGTAGAAAAGATCGAGGATTTGGATGGGGGATGATAAGAGGTGGTGGTGAACAGCTGTTTTGAAAGCCTGGAGGGAAGAATGGGAAAGAATAGAGTGAGGAAGTTTATTCCAAAGGCGGGAAAAAGGAGGAATGAAAGAGTAAAGGTGAGCAGTGATTCGTGATTTTGGTAGTTTTACCAGAAGGGGGTTGTTGGCGGACCTTGAGCGCCCTGTGGAAATGTGGTGGGGACAAATCGCAGAGAGAGCAGGGGGGGTGAGGCTGGAGAGGAGACGGTAGAAGACAGAAAGACCACCGACCAACCTGCGGTGATTGAGTGAGAGGCCCAAAGACTCAGCTTCATTGCGGGAGATGCCGATGATCCTAAATGCCCTGGTTTCGACAGCGTGAATCCGAGAAAGGTGGGAGGCAGGAGCACCAGCCCAGAGGGGAGAGCAGTACAGTGGAAAATCGATACAATGCTAAGCGTTATAGCGCTTGTACTGATATAACGCTCATACACCTTGTACCCCAAAAAATAGTACCATTTCATGTTTAAAGGCAAAAAAGTGAGAAAAGAGAGACAAAGTTAGTCCAAAATAGCGCTAAGTGGCGAAAAAAATTCAAGCTGTCATCGCCCTGTGTTGAGTTGACATGTGGTGTGAAAATACTCACGAGCTGTCATCTTCTCGCACCTTTCCCGTATAAATGGCGAAGCTGAGATGAACAAATTCAATTCAATTCAAATTGTCATAGCATCCGTATCTCCTGTAACTCGTGTTCATGTTCCCTTCTAACACCATACAACACAGTACACAACGTAAGTACAGTACTGTACTGTACAAGATTAACTAATGTTCGCGTGCTCTACCGCCCACATCCTTTCGGAAGAGTTGTCAACAACTTAAATGTAAGCTTCCGTTACATCTCCTGTACCAGTTCTTCAACATCTTCATCACCTACCAACCGAAAAATCTTCAAATGTGTTAGTTTTGTTTGCTCTGTTCAGTTCAGCGCCGCCATGTTGAAGCGGAAGTGTTATTCCATGGAGGAGAAGCTACACATAATTAAACGGATCCGGAATTCTGAAACTCAAGCGACCATCAGCAAGGATACAGGCATCACCGGTTCAACTCTAAGAGGATGGTTGAAGGATGAAGAGAACATCGAGAGCTTCATCGTCACTGTCAACTCCAATGAAGGGATGAAGAGGAAGAGGGTAAAGCTTGGGAGGGATCAGGAGTTGGACCAGGAACTATTCAATTGGTTCTGCAGGTTTCGAGAGCTTGACATACCCATCTCAGGCACCATCCTCCTTCATCAGGCCAAGAAGATCAACAAGGATGTTCACAAGGAAGAGAGAGGTGAAGATGCTGACTGCAGCTTAACCAGGGGGTGGCTGCAACGCTGGCAGGATCGACATGGGGTCCACATGAACCAACAACATGGAGAGGCCAAGTCTGCAGACCTTGAATCTGCCAAGAACTACCTCTCTGTCTTCAATGAACTAAATCGAAGACAACAACTTCACAGAAGACCAGGTTTTCAATGCAGATGAAACTGGTCTGTACGACAAGACCCCTCCAGACAGAACTATGGACCTGGATGACAACCCAAAGACTGGACCCAAGAAGCCAAAGGACAAAGTCAGCCTCCTTCTCTGTGCCAACAGGTCAGGGTCTCTGAAGATGACCCCGTTGGTCATAGGGAAGTTACGAAACCCCAGGTGTCTACACCATGTCAACAGATCCCTCCTTCCCTGCATTTACACCAACACCAGGAAGGCTTGGATGACAGGAGCCTGTTTCAAGGACTGGTTCTTCCAGAGGTTCTGCCCTGCTGAGCGGAAGCACCTAAGAAAGCTTGGGCAAGAAAAAGCTATCCTCCTCATTGACAATGCCCCATCTCATCCATCAGGAGACATCTTAAAGTCCAAGGATGGGAAGATCTTCGCTTCCTTTATGCCCAAGAACACCACCAGCAAGATCCAGCCTTTGGACCAGGGGGTCATCAACTGTTTCAAGCTATTCTACAAAGATCAATTATGCGAAGCTATGGCCAGGCAGCAGAAAGAGATGACCGTCTTCCTCAAGGCCATGGACGTTAAGAAGACGATAGAGTTTGCAGTGCCAGCCTGGGAGAAGGTCACCAAGGACACCATCATTAACTGCTGGAGGAAAGGCCTAGGTCCTCCCAAGTCTGATAATGAAGAAGACTTCAATGGGTTCTCCAAGGAGGAGGTGGGCAGGTCTGCCATCAATTATCACGGCCCTCAACCTCATCCCTGGAACATCAGCTCTTGATGCTCTCCAGGCCTGGTGTGATCAAGAAGAAAGAGACCTGGGTGAAGAACTGCTCAGAGAAGAACAGCTGTCAACTGGAGAAGAAGAGGAACCCCTAGAGGAGTCGGAAGAAGAACAGGCACCAGTTGAACCTCTCCCCCAGTCTCTCCACTCCACAGCTGAA
The DNA here is from genome assembly GCF_056783735.1 of Eptatretus burgeri. NCBI lineage: Eukaryota > Metazoa > Chordata > Myxini > Myxiniformes > Myxinidae > Eptatretus > Eptatretus burgeri. The sequence goes on from NC_140978.1 coordinate 17,937,750, forward strand.
CAGTCTTTCCTTTATGGTCTTCGTTGGTTGGAGTCCTTGGATGAGCGGGAATGCCCCAATCTTCGTTTGAAGATACACCAGGTTAAAATCCTTCTGGATGACACCCGAAGACTCTCACGAGCATCCATGAAACCAACCAAGATCACCGATTTCTTCAAGAAATAAATTCCGAATTCTTCAAGATATAAATTCCGCATCCGTTTTGTGATTAAGGAAGCGTAAAATATTTTACCGATTTATGTGATAATGTACATTTTGTATTTTTTATTTTGAAAGTAATGTTCGATTGTACTTAAAAAAATAAAATATATTCTATATGCATTCAATTCCTGTGTTTAGTTCTTGTTTAAAAAAAAAGAAAAGAAAATAACTTGACCGCTCCGTCATCAACCCCAACAATCCAAGATGGCGGACGTACATGTCCACGTGTTTTGGCTCTGGTTTGTATGGAATATAAAATATTTTTCACTGCATCAGTATAGCGCTGTATCATTTATAATGCCCTGGTCGCTTTGGACCCCACCGGTGAGCGTTATATCGATTTTCCACTGTACTCCATCAGGCTATAGACAAAAGCCTTGAAAGTGGTCAGGAGCTCAAGAGGGCCAAGGAAGGACTTTGCACGATGGAGGATTCCCAGTCTGCAACTGGCTTTGGAGGCAAGGTTGGAAATGTGACTTTCCCAGGAAAGGTCATGGTAGATAGTGAGACCCAGAAGCTTGAAAGAAAAGACTTCTTCCAGAGGATTGTTGAGAAAGTGGATGGGGGGGTTTTTAAACGGTCCTTTCGAAGAGACATCATGAGAGTGTGAGATTTGTCTGCATTGAAAGACATGTTCCACGTGTTGGACCAGTTTGTGATTTTATCCAGATCTGCAGTGAGCGAAGAAGCTGCTGCTTCCCGGTCCGAGGGATGAAAGATGGTACAGCAGAGGGTGGAGTCATCAGCAAAGAGATATAGAGGGTTTTCCAGAGAGTCAGAGAGATCATTGATGAAAACCAGAAAAAGAACAGGGCCCAGAACGCTACCTTGAGGAACTCCAGCCTGGACAGGAAGAGGGGATGAAAGAACTCCATTTAGGGCCACACGGTGACTGCGACAGGAGAGGAAGTCTGCGAGCCATGAGTGGAGATGGCCTTGGATGCCATGGGAAGAGAGTTTGGTGAGTAGGGCAGGGTGCCAGACTGTGTCAAAAGCACATGATATGTCCAGGGATACGGCTCGGATTTCCTGTCTGGCATTGAGGACCTCCATCCATTGATGGGAGAGAAGAAGCAGCATATGCACTGTAGAGTGACCTGGTCTGAAACCAAATTTAACATCAGAAATCAAGCCATTTGAGAAGAGGAAGGATTTAATGTCTGAAGTGATGATGGATTCCATAACCTTGCTGGTGATTGGGAGAAGGCTGATTGGTCTGTAGTTGCAGGGATCTGTTTTTGCACCTTTTTATGCAGGGCAGTGATCTTTGCAGATTTCCAAGCAGATGGCAGATGACCTTGAGCAAATGAGAGGGCGAATAGAACAGAGAGAGGGTGAGCAAGAGCAGAAGAGCAGGCTTTGAGGGCTCGTGGGCTGATGCCATCTGGACCGGTTGCAGAATCTGAGTCGAGGTTTGAAAGCAAGCTCTCCACCTTGTTCGGAGAAAAGGACAGAGTCCAGGGACAGTTGGGTGCAACTGGATAAGGTGGCGAGAGAAAGAGATGGGTTTAGGACACAAGATTTAGCTGCAAACACCGAGTTTCGGCATTCAGCTTTTTCACGTGCTGTATCAGCAGTGCTGCCATTTGAGGTAAGGGAGGGGATGGAGGGGGAACATACATCAGAAACAGATTTGATTAAACGCCACCAGGATTTTTAGGAGGGTGAGAGGTTTGAGAGTTCAGACTTGAGATGAGAAAGATGTTGTTTTCTGGCTCTCCTGAGGGTAGATACACACTTGTTCCAAGCTTTGTGGAAGGAACTGAGATTACCCTCAGTTGGGTTTGCTTTCCATGAGGCAAAGGCAAGTTGTTTCAGGACGACTGCCTCGCCACAAGCTTCAGTAAACCAAGGGCGTGAGGAAGGGAAGGACAACTGAAGACGAGAGGGGATAAATCTGTGCATGAGGGAGAGCAAGTTTCTTTGAAAGAATTCCCAGGATGAGTTTATGTTTGAGAAAGTAGAGATAGGAGACCAGTCTATAAGTTTGATGGCTGCTTGGAGACCCTGCCAGTCGGCTTGAGTGAAATGCCAGACTCGACGGCGGTGAGGTGGTTCTATGATAACAGCCAGAGAGATGTCCACTTTGACAAGGACGTGGTCAGAAGAACCGATTGGAGCAGAGGAAGAGCAGCAGATATTGTCACGGAAATTTGTCAAAATCAGATCCAGAAGAGATGGAGTACCATTGGTTGAGATCCGGGTCGGGAAGTTGACCGATTGAGTTAGTCCCAATGAGTCGCAGAAAGCTTTTGCTGAGGTGCCATGGCAGGTGAGAGAGGTACCCACACCTAGCCAACTGGCGTGATGACAATTGAAGTCACCACATAAGAGGAAGAGAGAGTTTGGATGAGAAGATAGAAGATGGTCCATGTTTTTGGATAGTGAGGTGTAGATGGAGTCATCACTGCTTGGTGGACGGTACAGTACACATATAAACATGAGGTGGGAGTGGAGGGGAATCCATAGCCAGAGGTATTCCTGGGGGTGTGGGGGAGTGAGAGCAGTGCATGGAGAGTGAGGAATTGAGTCTTTGATGAAGAGAACAACACCTCCACCAGGACGAGGCTCAGGTCTGTCATACTGGAGGAGGGGGTAACCAGGGAAAGACACTTGGAAGTCAGACACGTCTTGGGAGAGGAAAGTTTGTTAGGCAGATAATGTCTGGTTTGTCAGTGGCAACCTGTATGGAAAGATCTGAAAGGTTTGAGCGAAGGCCCCGGATATTTGAGGTCCACACTTTGAATGAAGAGGTAGGGGAGGAGGCTTTGGGTGCAGGGGGTGGGGAGGAGGGGGGGGTAGGACAAGGGACAAGGGGGGGAGGTAAGGAGAGCTGTTTAAAAAGTGTGGGGGATTGCAGAATAGCTCAGGGAGGGGCCAAATGAGGAGGAGAAAAAGCTCTGTGGTGCTGGCGGAGAGGGGGACAAGAGAGGGGGAAGAAGGCAGTTGAGGATTTGAGGAGGTGGAGTGAAGAGATGGAGGTGAGAGGCCAGTGGAGGGAGGCAGCTTGGTGGATGAGAGGGGGGCAACTTTGAGAAGGATGAGTGAGGGGGATGAAAAGTGGGAGAAAGGTGAGGGGGGAATTTTTGAGAGAGGTGAGAGGTAGCCTTGGAGGGAGAAGAGTGGGATGGTTGCTTTGAGATTGAGAGTGAGGGGTGAGGGGGGTAAGTTGGCATTGAAGTTGGAAAAAAAGAATGGTTGATGGAAAGCGAACATTCATAGCAAACTGTTTTTTTTTTTTTTTTAAGTTTTCGGTCAGAGATGCGATTTAACACAATTCTTGGTGGATGCAATAAAGGCGAATTCAGAGAATGGAGAGAAGAAACGCTGTCACAGTTCGATTTTTTAGGCAAGGAATGAAGAAGTCGAAATGAGAGCAGTCTGTTAAAATAGTGGAAGAGTTGTGCATTATGATACAGTGAAGAATACCACATGTGTGAGAGAGGAAGATGAAGCATTATAATATAGTTTTTGTTATTATTATTAATGTTTGAGAGAGTTTTCAACAGATTAGGTCATGGAAGTGTTGTAGAAAAAAAAATCGAGGAAGAAGAAGCAGAATCGGGAGAAGGTTCACGTATTGCTGTTGTTGTTTTTTTGTTTGTTTTTTTTTTGTTTGTTTTTTTTGAGATAAGAAATAGAGATTAGTTTGGAGAATGGGGGACATTAGGAAAGTGGGGAGGATAGCAATTGAAGGTAATGGGGAGAAAAAAAAAACCCTCGAACACCGAGGGGAACCGGTAGGCCTCAAGCCGAGGCCTCAAACACCCGGTAAGAATGTCGACAAAAAAAACTCACAAAATAGCATGATTTTTGAAACAAAACCGAACTCGGAACACACAGTATCATGTAGGTGAGAAAATTAAACAGTTAAAACGGGACAAATAATGACCGAAAACTTAACTTTGAGAATGTCAGCAGAGAGCCCTTAAGGAGACCTCTCGTCGCTCCAAACCCGGAACCGGAAGTTGATGATTTCACGAGATGATCTGCAGTCTGGGAGAGGCTACAATCACAGTCGAGCTTGGTGGAACAGGGAAGGTGTTGTCGAAGGGTGCTGGGTTGGTAGGTATGCTATGTGTGTTTGCTCAGGCCATCATCTGCTGTGATACAGGTTAGAGCTACTCCAGTAAAGGGCTTGAAGTTAGCTCTTCAGTCTTTGGGGGGGAGGTCATCAGCGAAGGCTTGTTTTGCAGGGAGTGGTCGGGGTTCTGAGATGCATTGAGGGCTGCTTGTCTCGTGATGGCTGCTTGTCTCATGTGATGGGGATGGATGCGCGCAAGGACTGGGAAGGCATCCAATGATGACCCTTAAGGAAGAGTTGAGGTGCACATCTACCTTCTTGGAGTGGTAGCTTCTTCCCCATGTGGACAAGTAGCAATATGCAGGGGCGTGTACCAGGGCTAGTGTTGAGGTGTGTAAGGTTGTGATTTCAGCTTCCCAGGCGTGGCCAACTAATCTGATGATTATGATAACTCTCGCAGCTGTTATCCCTTCTAACTTATTTGCAAGCTGCCAGAAGGTCAGGTCCATTTGCACTGCAAGGTAGGTAGGATCATGCGTGAAGCAAAGCTGGGCGTTATTTTGCTTGACCTCTATCTGACTGTTCTGTAGTTGGAAAACAGAGCAGACGACTTATGGATGTTGAGACATTGGCAACATTGGTGGTAGCAACGGTCCATAGAAGATGTCTTGGCTGAGTGTGTCCTCGCTTTCCTCAAAAGACTTGCAAAGATGCAGGGTCGAAAGGTCATCAGCAAAGGAAAGTTTGGTACCTGTTTTCTTCGGGAGGTCTGATGTGTTATAATATATGTTGACCATAATCATTCATTTCGTTTGCACTAAATGGACTTCTTAATCAAAAATTTTGTTTTGATGTTGGAGAACATGCTGAATAGATCAGCTTCTGGCCTGCAATCAAAGTGCAGGTGCTAATTTTGTTTTTCTTTAATGTAATGAATAAGTGATCGCACTTTTGTTTTATCATGCCATGGACAATTCATGCATTTTACCGCCACGCCATAATTCTGGAGTAGACTGGCTACTTCCGGGGAAATAAAAATGATAAATGTTAACTGTAATAACCTGAAATCATTCATAATATACACTATTAAATTAGTAATTAGTAGCCCAAGCTAGCCTCCAAAGCCAGTCACCGACTGTGCATCCTCCGTCATGCAAAGTCCTTCCTTGGCACACCTGAGCTCTTGACCACATACAAAGCTTTCATCCACAACCTGATTGAGTACTGCTCTCCCTTCGCTGGTGTTGCTGTCTCACCTTTCTTGGCTTCATGCTGTGGAAACCGAGGCATTTAGGATCATTTGTATCTTCCACGATGAGGGCTGAGTCTTTTGGTCTCTCACTCTCTCACCACAGGCAGGTCAGTTGTCTTTCTGTCTTCCACCATCTCCTCTCCGGCCTCCCCCCCCCCAACTCTGTCTGAAATATGCCCCCCCCAACCATATTTCCACAGGGCGCTCAAGGTCCTCCAGCAACCCCCTTCTGGTAAAAGTACGAAAATCAAGAATCACTGCTCACCTTCACTCTTTCCTCCCTCTTTTTTCCCCACCTTTGTAACAAACTCCCACACTCTCTTCAATCCCACTCTTCCCTCCAGGTCTTCAAAACAGCTGTTCACCGCCATCACCTATCTTCCCCCATCCAAAACCACGATCTTTTCTACCACCGCTATCCCGCCACAAACCCACCTCCTTCAAATTCCCTACTTTCCTTCCTGAAAATCCCTGTCGTGTCCACCTTGTTTACCCTGTGTACCCTGCCCTCTCCCTTCCACAGATCCCTCTCCCTTCCACAGATCTCATGTCTCTGTTCCCCACTGTTTTTTCCTTCCCTCTCCCACCCCTCTTGTCTCCTGCACCCCTTGTTGTACGTTCTGTGTGTTAGCTGTCATACGAGCCTTGACAGTGTATCCATAAAAAACAAAAATGAAATAAAGAATTTGAATTTTTCTACATTTACTATGGTGTTCTGGTGTAAGGGAGATTGTGTGAAGGAATAAAGGATTGATATTGGAAGGAATGAAGGGGGAGAATGAATGAATGAAGGGAGGAAGGCAAATGGTGGTTTGACATGCTGTGGTGGTGTGGTACATTTGACTGCTGTCTGTAGTACAAAAACAGTAAAACTGTGGCCAGCATAGGTGTGGTTGATACAAGATCTCTGCTCGGGCACACATCAGCCATCCAACTTGGGGTGCTAAGTGTCAATTCACCTGTTCTATCAACACCATTACAAATGACCAAGATGGTAATCAATCCGTGAGAGGTCATCCATGTTGGTATTGTCGATGAATGTTCCCAATGACCAGAACCAATTATCCTGTCATCCATCTCTACCCATTCCATCATTAGAGGCCTCACAACTGTATTTTCCATCCATGGCTCACCACATGACATTGTATCATATAAATTGACCAAAGTTTATCAGTTTCGAGTTCAAACAGTTTTGCAGCATACATGGAATCAAAGTACACCAAATAATTCTCCAAATTACACCTTATTGACTTCATGCCAACTTGGAAGTAGACCGTTTTTTCCGCACTCTGGGTAAAGCTAGTCACACAGCATGCATCGATCACAGGAAATGATGCCAATAACTCTTCACATTTCTGCTAGGTTATCGTACAACACCGCATTGTATCTATCACATGGGCATGTCCAGCAGCACTTATTTTCGGAAGAGATGTCTGCACCAAAATCCCTCACTTTCCAACTCTGATCAACAATCCTGAACTCCAAAATCTCCTGGACCAAGACTGGGTTATCAAACAAAATGCAGATAACAAGAAGCATGCTTCAACAATTGACATACAGTAGATCCTCGCTTAACATCATCCCGGTTAACACTGTTTCGTTATTAAGTTGCTGATGTATTGAGAATATTGGTTCACGAAAAAATATTTTCACGAAAAAAAAATAAGTGACCTCTATATTCGTTATTGCTGTGTGTCTGTCTGTCTGTATGTCTGTCTGTCTGTCCCGAGCATAGCTCCGTGGGTTTTGATCCGATCCTGATAAAAAATTTTGCTGGGAGGTTTATATCATGTACTAGTTGTGTTTTCCTGAGAATGGGTGTGGTGCGCCCATTATGGGCGGAGCCACGCCCGAAAAACGTGTTTTTAGGGGGTAGCCGATTTCAATTTGCATCTTCTCCTCGGGGGTTTATCGAATCTGACAGGGGTTTCAGTATTTGGTTAGCCCAATGACACCTGCATAGCCCCACGGAGCTCGATTTTTCATTTTCATCCCAAGGTCAAGGTCACGAATGTAGAAAATTGCGAATTTTGACATAAAAATTTATCTTCTCCAAAGGGTTTGTCGAATCTGGCAGGGGTTTTGGTATTTGGTTAGCCCAATGGCACCTGCATAGCCCATGGAGCTCGATTTTTCATCTTCGTCCCAAGGTCAAGGTCACAAGGTCACGAACTTAGAAAATTGGGAATTTTGACATAAAAATCCATCTTCGCCGAGGGGTGTGTCGAATCTGGCAGGGGTTTCGGTATTTGGTTAGCCCAATGGCACGTGCATAGCCCCACGGAGCTCGATTTTTCATTTCCATCCCAAGGTCAAGGTCACAAGGTCACGAACTTAGAAAATTGCGAATTTTGACTTAAAAATCATACGACCGCCCAAACTTTGAGAGCTAGGATGACAATATTTATGGATTTATGCATAATCTTGAGGTCATTCGCCACCTTAAGTCTTGAAACCATTTTGCTCTCGCTCGAACACCATGCCCGTGGCGCCCCTTAAAGTTTGTTTTTATGCTAATTTCGTCAAAGTATGGCCAATCCGAGGAGTGTGAAATGCCATATAGCCTATATGACGTTATATTGTTCCTGGAATGTTCCAGAGAAAGTTTTGCACCAAAGGTCATAATCCTTGACTTTTGACCTTTAAAGTTCACAAAGGTCAAATTTTTAAAGTTGTGGGAATCGAACCGGGTTTTCGACCTTCTTCGACGAATTAACTCCAATAAGCTATAGTACGTATCTTGTTTCCTTATTTTAATGTCCACAACATTGTTCTGTGACCTTTAAAGGTTATGCAAAGGTCAAATTTTGAAAGTTGTTGAACGAAACCGGGTTTGACATTTTGCAGCTAATAACCTGTCACTCGTACCACATCATGTTGATCATATTTATAACTTGGTCAAACGTTATCACATTGTCTCATCATTGATATCTGAAACAATCTACATCGTCAAATACCGCTCGTGAACCATTATTGTCTTCAGACTTGTACTCGTTTAAAGTCATTCACCATTCGGTTATAAAGTCGTTTTACCTCTAATTTAAACCAAACTAATGGTTTTCCTCATTTTAATAAAGAAAGTTAATTTCAGCTTGGCCAATAAAGCGGGATTTGATGAGGTGGAAGAAGCTGATGCCACACGACTGCTGCAATCACATGGAGAAGATCTGAACCAATGAAGATTTAAAGCAATGAGAGATGAGAAAAAAAAAGCAACTGGAGATGACGATATGCAATTGTTTATTTAAAATTATTTAAAGCTTATACTCGATATTTAAATAATGTATTTTGTCTGACGATAAAAAAATTCCTATTTAACCAAACCCCCACCCCCACCACCATTTACATTAAATGTTATGGGGAAATTGGATTTGTTTAAAGTCGTTTTCAGCGAAAGTCACACTTTTCAAGAATGTAACTACAACGTTAAACAAGGACTGGCTGTACATGTATGTGATGCAGTTCTTCGCCAACAACCAAAACAGAGTACCACCTATGATCCACACCTTTATATAGTAGTTGAAGTGAAGGGGACAGGTGTTTTTCTTCAGAGGTAAACAAAAAATCACATGCAAGTTCGATGATTTGTCAGCAAAGTTCATTCAGAGTTTTGGGGAGAGGAGGAGATGGTGAATGTTGGTGATTTCCAGAGGCAAAGCCGGCAAATGACCCCCAGGGCATGTCCGGAGGCTAAACCTGACAAGTCAGACACCCGCCTCGATACCTACAGGATTATATTACAATTTTTTTAGATTTGATTGTGAATTTGGGAGATGACCGCCATGCAGAGCTAGCGTGTTAATGCTTTGAATATTTTGGAAACTTATCTTGATTAACTTTGTGTTTTGTGGTTGTTTGAATTTGAATGCACAGATATTGAAATAAACTGGTGGCCTGCCAAACAGAGAGCAAGCTATCTGTGAGAGCTGAAAGCCACCTTATGTAATGCTCGAGGTGATTTTGTGTCTGCTTTATTTGCCTCTCATCATCCGTTTGTTGATGAACAAATCTCTACTAAGTTTCTCGAATTTGTGCTCTGTCAGTCTGTGCTGTTGCTCATGATTCAGTATGATACTGTATCACAAGCAATGATACAAGATTCGGTATAACAAGCAATGATACCGGTCTGGCAGCTGAGGTGGTGTGTAATATTTGGATCTCATGGATATGCTATTTGTGAACGTCTTTACATCTGTGGAGGAGCTCTCGGAAGGAGTTGACATAGCAAGGAGCTTACCTCAGTAGCCTTTCATAGTTGCTTTATGCAGATTTCTTCAGCTGGAAGAGCATGGGAGGAGTCCATTTATTTTTATATAATCCTAGACACCTGGATTTAATTGATAAGGTGAGAGCTAATTGGTTATTTTCTCCTTTCACAAATGAGAGATGTGAGTGGGTCTTTGTTTTTCATATATATGTGTGTGTATATATATATATATATATATATATATATATATATATATATATATATATATATATATATATATATATATATATATACATATATATATATATATATATATATATATATATATATATATATATATACATATATATGTGTATATATATATATATATATATATATATATATATATATATATATATATATATATATATATATATATATATATATATATACACATATATGTGTATATATATATATATATATATATATATATATATATATATATATATATATATATATATATATATATATATATATATATATATATATATATATATATATATATATATATATATATATATATGTGTGTGTTCATCTTTCGGCTGCTCCCGTTCGGGGTCGCCAGAGCGGATCATCCGTTATGATCCGCATACTGATTTGGCACAGGTTTTACGCCGGATGCCCTTCCTGACGCAACCCTGGTCGCCTCTTACGACACAGGGATCAGGATTTGGGTTTCGCCATGATTCCAGGCTACTCTACACCCTGCCCAGTGCAGAGATCCCGTCCTCAAGCGATCCTCCAACCCAATCCTCCGAGTAGCCGGATTACAGGCGCACGCCACTACGCCCGGATTATATATATATATATATATATATATATATATATATATATATATATATATATATATATATATATATATATATATATATATATATATATATATATGTATATATATATATATATATATATATATATATATATATATATATATATATATATATATATATATATATATATATATATATATATATATATATATATATATATATCTTCTTCTTCTTCTTTCGGCTGCTCCCGTTAGGGGTCGCCACAGCGGATCATCCGTATGATCCGCATAGTGATTTGGCACATGTTTTACGCCGGATGCCCTTCCTGACGCAACCCTGGTCGCCTCTTACGACACAGGGATAAGGTACACCTATTTTAACCGGGGTATACACCGGTCCAGTATACTGGTACTCATTTCGCCGACCTCGGAAGGATGACAGGCTGAGTCAACCCCCTGGTGTATTAATTCAGTGGCCCAACGGGGCTTGAACTCAGGACCTCTTGGATCCCAAGCCGCTGCCCTAACCACTGCGCCAACACCATGCTCGGTTGGAGAGATGGGGATATGAACTGATAATTCATCAATCACACACAACCAAATTTCCACTCACCTCTGAATGACCCTTGTCTGTGTTTAGCTATAAGTCAACCTCCAATAAGCATCTGCTCTTGGTCTCTTTCCCGGCATTTTGATTGATTTTGCTTTGAAATTCGTTCTTTGTTTACCTCAGCAAATAAAAAGTTATTTTTATTTATTTATTAATATATTAGTAAATTCTTTGTTGATTGCCAACCTGTCTGTGTTGGTCCTTTCCTTCCATTGGTCGAGCATTGTCTGAACCGAGATAGACTGGGAGGTAATTACCACAGATTTGACCAAAAAATCGTCGGCATGCACCAGCTGTTAAAACGCTCGGGCGCCCTAATTAAAATCTAATCGAAATAACAATGGTGCTTTGCCGAGGGCACGCTCCCTGCTCACGTGACCACGTGACCTCTACTTTAACAGAATAATTAGATGGCGGACAATGGAACTCGTGGTTGACTGGGTGGCGTTCGTGGTTCGAAAACAACCCACTGTACCACAACGTTAATTGTGAGCGGTGGCCCCAGGTGTGGCTCTACCGAGGACAACTGGGGATTAATCCCCGAGTGACAAGCTGGTGTCTCGCTACCCGTAGCCGCAAATATATATATATATATATATATATATATATATATATATATATATATATATATATATATATATATATATATATATATATATATATATATATATATATTCTTCTTCTTTCGGCTAGCTCCCGTTTGGGGTCACCACAGCGGATCAACTTGTTGTCCGCATAATGATTTGGCATCGGTTTTTACGCTGGATGCCCTTCCTGACGCAACCCTGGTCGCCTCTTACGACACACAGGGATACAACAATATATATACATATACATATATATACATACATATATATATATATATATATATACATACATATATATATATATGGTCTACCATGGTGTGGATGGGAGGAGAAATGGTGTCGGGATAATCCTGAAGGAAGATCATGTCAAGAGGGTATTGGAGGTGAGGAGGGTGTCTGACCGAGTGATGAGTGTGAAGTTGGAAATTGAAGGGGTGATGATGAATGTCATCAGTGCATATGCTCCACATATGGGGTGTGAGATGGAATATAAAGAAGATTTCTGGAGTGAGTTAGATGAAGTGGTGGAGAGTGTATCCAAGGATGAAAGAGTGGTGATTGGAGCAGATTTCAATGGACATGTTGGGGAAGGGAATAAAGAGGATGAGGAGGTGATGGGGAGGTACGGTCTCAACAAGAGAAATGTGGAAGGGCAAATGGTGGTAGAGTTTGCAAAAAGAATGGAAATGGCAGTGGTAAACACGTATTTCAAGAAGAAGGAGAAACACAGGGTGACATACAAGAGTGGAGGTAAGTGCACACAGGTGGATTACATCTTAAGTAGGAGATGCAACCTGAAAGAGATTAGTGACTGTAAGGTTGTGGCAGGGGAGAGTGTAGCTCGACAGCATCGATTGGTGGTCTGTAGGATGACTTTCGAGGTGAGGTTGAGGAAGAGAGTGAGGGCTGAACCCAGGACCTGATGGTGGAAGTGGAAGGAGGAATACTGTTGCGTTAAATTTAGGGAGGCGGTGAGACAGGCGCTGGATGGTGGTAAAGATGGGTGGGATGATTGGGCAACGACAGCAGAAGTTGTGAGGAGATAGCTCGGAAGGTACTTGGTGTGACATCTGGACAGAGGAAGGAAGATAAGGAGACTTGGTGGTGGAATGAGGAAGCACAGGAAAGTATAAGGAAGAAGGGTTGGCTAAAAAGAAGTGGGATAGTCAGAGAGATGAAGAAAGTCGGCAGGAGTATAAGGAGTGGCGTCGAAAAGCAAAAAGAGAGGTGGCAAAGGCCAAGGAAAAGGCATATGACGAGCTGTATGAGAAGCTGGATACAAAAGAAGGGGAAAAGGATTTATACCGATTGGCAAGACAGAGGGACCGAGCTGGGAAGGATGTGCTGCAGGTTAGGGTGATAAAGGACGCAAATGGGAATGTGCTGACGAGCGAGGAGAGTGTGTTGAGAAGGTGGATGGAGTACTTTGAGGAGCTGATGAATGAAGAAAATGAGAGAGAGAGAAGGTTGGAAGAGGTGGAGATAGTGAATCTGGAAGTGGGGTGGATCAGTAAGGATGAAGTGAGGACTGCTATGAAGAAGATGAAAAGTGGAAAGGCGGTTGGCCCAGATGGTATACCAGTGGAGGCATGGAAGTGCTTAGGAGAGATGGCAGTGGGGTTGTTAACCAGATTGTTTAATAAAGTCTTGGAAAGTGAGAGGATGCCGGAGGAGTGGAGATTAAGTGTACTGATTCCGATTTTCAAGAATAAGGGTGATGTGCAGAGCTGTGGAAATTACAGAGGGATAAAGTTGTTAAGCCACACCATGAAGTTGTGGGAAAGAGTAGTGGAAGCTCGGTTGAGAGGAGAGGTGACTATCTGTGAGCAGCAATATGGGTTTATGCCAGGAAAGAGCACCACTGATGCGATGTTTGCTTTGAGAATGTTGATGGAGAAGTACAGGGAAGGCCAGAAAGAGTTACATTGTGTGTTTGTGGATTTAGAGAAAGCTTATGATAGGGTGCCAAGAGAGGAGTTGTGGCATTGTATGAGGAAGTCGGGAGTGGTGGAGAAGTATGTGAGGATCGTGCAGGATATGTATGAGGACAGTGTGACAGCGGTGAGGTGTGCGGTAGGAATGACGGACCGGTTTAAGGTTAAAGTGGGATTGCACCAAGGATCGACTCTGAGCCCTTTCCTGTTTGCAATGGTGATGGACAGGTTGACGGACGAGATCAGACTGGAGTCTCCATGGACCATGATGTTCGCGGATGACATCATGATCTGTAGGGAGTAGGGAGCAGGCTGAATCGAGCCTTGAGAGGTGGAGGTACGCACTGGAGAGACGGGGAATGTTAGTCAGTAGGAGTAAGACGGAGTACATGTGCGTAAATGAGAGGGAGGGTGGTGGTATGGTGCAGTTGCAAGGAGTTGAGGTGGGGAAGGTGGATTGGTTTAAATACTTCGGATCAACTGTCCAAAGTAACGGAGAGTGTGGGAGAGAAGTGAAAAGAGAGTGCAGGCAGGATGGAGTGGGTGGAGAAGAGTTGCAGGAGTGATTTGTGACAGAAGGGTAGCTGCAAGAGTGAAGGGGAAAGTATACAAGACGGTAGTGAGACCAGCTATGTTGTATGGTTTGGAGGCGGTGGCGCTAACAAAAAGACAGGAAGCGGAGCTGGAGGTGGCAGAGTTAAAGATGCTGCGATTCTCGTTGGGAGTGACGAGGATGGACAGGATAAGAAATGAGTGTATTAGAGGGACAGCGCAGGTAGGACGGTTTGGAGACAAAGTGAGAGAGGCGAGATTGAGATGGTTTGGACATGTGCACAGGAGGGAAACGGAGTATATCGGGAGAAGGATGTTGAAGATGGAGCTGCCAGGCAGGAGGAGAAGAGGAAGGCCAAAGAAGAGGTTCATGGATGCGGTGAGGGCGGACATGCGGGTGGTTGGAGTGTCAATGGAAGATGTGGAGGATAGAGCAAAATGGAGACAGTTGGTCCGCTGTGGCGACCCTAGCGGGGAGTAAGCCGAAAGAGGAGGAAGAAGATATATATATATATATATATATATATATATATATATATATATATATACAAATACATATATATATATATATATATATATATATATATATATATATATATATATATATATATATATTTTGTTGTAGTATTTGCGCCCTCCCGGCATGCGAATGACCGCGTTTCACCTATAGCAGCCAGTTCACCCACCGAACGGACAATGCAGTCATGACTTTCTGTAATGGCGTCAGAAACCAGTCACAGATGTGTTTTCAATCCCACCACAACCTTGTCCATACCCGACCCGCGCTACAGGGTCCGATCGCCAAATCTTCGATTTACCTCATTATTCGCGCGGGTAGGTTACCGAGAGGTTGTACCTCAACGGGACCGCTTGGAAACGAGCCGCTTAAGCAGATCGCTTCCTTTTAGGATCACCGAGCGGGGTAATATCGCGCAGTCCCGTTGGACCCGATCACTTTACCGGCAATTGAAAAGCCAACTAATATTCTGCAATACAAGATGGCATTTCAATGGGGGCATGGACGCAACAAACAGGTTTACATTTAAACCAGCACATTTATTTACTCTACGTATGCAGGAACAATCATGCAGTCAGTCAAAAACACCAAAATGCACGTACACAGAACAAGCAATGAATGTGGCACGGCACGTGGGCAAGACAAAGCGCTACAACCGTCTATAAGCAATTATTAATGTACAGTCACTTACACAGTTTTACTTACGGGACTCGGCGCCACAACATTCATTCGAAAGAAAAGCAGGAAAAAGACCCCATCAAAGGCAATGGGGTCAGACTGGACCTCTTGGGTCTTTATGGCGTGGGACTTGGCAGACCGAACGAGTCCCACGAGACCGTTGCAGGTTATCTGCACCCTCGTGGTGTCTGGCTTGGGCGACCCGCGACGTCCCGTCCCCACAGCAGCTGGCATAGCCACGGTCGAGCTTGGGCCTTCCGTGTGGCAGGCGAGCTCTCTCTGGCTCTCTCAACATGAACGCGCTTGGGTGACCAGCGATGCTCCTTCCCCACGGCAGCTGGCGTAGCCGCGGTCGAGCTCGGGCCTTGCCAAGCGGCCGGGTGATTCGGGCCTCAGTCGGCAACTCGTTTGAGAGGAACGAACGGGTCTTTTCTCTCTTAGAGTTGATGCTCTGTAAGAACCCGTCCATCCCACGGTGATGCTCGAACTGCCTGTCGCTGGCTGGCGAGCTCTCTCCGGCTCTCTCCACACGAACGCGCGGTTCCACACGACACAGCAGGCAAGGCTGCGCCTCGAGCTCGCGTCTCCTTCGCGACGCCCGGACTCTCCACCGACTGCAAGCTCCAAGCTCCCCACTCCGCCACGAGCCCAGACTTCTACGCAGCTCTCCGACCTCTCCAGACTGACTCAGGCCGACCGATCAACTCGACTCGACCCAACTCGAACGCGAGCTTGGCGCTCTGCTCGTCCTTTTATAGGGCTGGTGAGACGCGGTTTGGCCTCTGATCCTCGACCTCTGAACCTCTGACCTCTGCGCGGAAAGCGGACGTGCGCGAGATCACCAAGCTTGATCCGACGAGCAAACGTCCCACGTCGGCCTGCAGCGACACCGCTCGATGCCGATTCGCCGCTGCTGGCGCAAACATGGCGTCGTTTCGGAGACGAAGGTGAGGCGATGTTTGTGGTGTGGAGATGTTGACGGTTTCTGGCGAAGTGGTGAGGATGGCGTGGTTTGGTGAGAGGCAGGTGTGGTTGTGGTGGTGGAAGGCGGTTGGTCTGAAGCGGTTGTTGAGAGCGATGTTGGTGGTGGTGGTGGTTGTTGTAAAGCGGTTGTTGAGAAAGATGCTGGTGGTGGACGCGTTGGTCCAAAATAACGATAGTAAAGAATAACGGCTAACTCAAAGATTACAGCCCGGTTAACATGAATAGTTCCCTTTAAACAACGGTGGGGAAATCTATCTGGACACGGACTTATCGGCCGAACTGATCTAGGGACCTTTATGGTGTTCTGTCAATTTCCACAGCCGTAACAATATATATATATATATATATATATATATATATATATATATATATATATATATATATATATATATATATATATATATATATATATATACATATATATATATATACTTCACTGAAAGTTGAATACTCAAAAGTCAGGCGAAAAGCCCACAAAATTCCTGTATTTTCAATCAAGCCTTTGTGGCTATATGTCAGCATCAGAAAGAGTAAAATGGTTTCCACACATCAACCACTCAGCAATCTCTTTCTCTGCCTTACCAGATGGTGGAGAAAGGCATACTTCTATTTCTGTCTTTAATCCATACACCTTTGCCATATTTATGCCAAACTTCTCACAGTGCCATGACTAGCCTTGTCACATGCAGTTTTCCTCAAATTCCTACAAAACCTCAAGCATGACAAAAAGGCTTAGCAAGACTCTCCAGCATACCTTCTGCTTCTAATTCCAAATACTTGACAGTATTTCTTCCATTCCTTTTTGCACTTGCCTTTGAGATCAATATACGACACTTAGTTGTCTTAAATTAATTGACCAGGTCAAGGTTTTACAAGGTAAATCTTCCCAGCACCACATTATTGCTATCAATCAAACATTATTGCTCTTGATTAAACCACCATAACCACCATGCAATCGATCAAACATTATTGATATCGATCATATCGATCAAATCTATCAAATCAACCACACGTCACATCTGGGATGTTCAGAAAGTTAAATGAAGGAGATACTCATAATAATACAAGCAACGCCTCACTTTTTCATTTTTCAACTCACAATTATACAGTACATCATTTGTAATAAAATTATTATATGAATTATATCGTTGTCTTTTAAAAAATAAATAATTATTGGTGTTTCTTGGTATATTTGGGTTTCTCTTTTGTCAAACGTTTTGTTTTGAATAACCTTCGAAAATTACATTGCGCACAGTTGTGGACTCATATCTGCCATTGTTGTGTCGAACCGCCAAGTGTCCAAACCTAGTAATCTATATTCATTCAGAGAACACCAATTCATTCACACAAAGACACCATAATCTCCCAGCCATCACCAAATTCCCCTGGTTTCACTTCTCCATCCACCCTGCTCTTCACCAACACAACTCTTCTTAACAAGATTCCGTTTTCAAGCCATCTCAAGTTGCCTCTGCCAACTCTTTAGTGCAAACTTCAGAGTGCCTCCTGGCATCTCTTAACCTCTCTCCTGCTAATAAATTTGCAGATCACATATCACACATCAACATATACATGAAACCAAAGACAATGGCCTCAAAGCTTAAATATGGCACCATATTAATGACTTTGTGTTAGTGCATTCACATCAACTCTAAGAAACCTTTTGTACTTGTCATAAAACTTTCATTGCACTCCTTAGCATATTATCCTCCAATCTAGCTTTTGTCTGTTTCGCTTTCCTTTTGTTCTGAAGAAAATGTACATGTCTCTTTGTTTTTTGTTTTTTCCAGTACCACAACGTTATCTCTTTATTTTTTGCTAAGGCTCTTTATTTTTTGTTTTTTATCTTTTTTTATCTAAATTTATTTATCTAAATCTTTATTTATCTAAATCTCTTTATTTTTTGCTAAGGCTAAGAAAGGTGGTGCCTTTATGAACCTGTTAATTGTGGATAACAGATAACTAGAATAAAGTTCGAGCTCAACTCCACTCATTCTTGATAGAATTGCAAGCTGGTCAAACACTTGAAATGTTTCTTTCAATCCTTAGAAAAACACACTCAGTTTCTCTCTCCAAAAGGACCGTCTTGCAAACCCTCCCATCTACTTTCTTTACAATCCTCTTGGGGAAGTTCAGTCATTCAAACTCGTCGGTCTCACAATCAGCCACGGTATTTCTTGGGCAAACTACATTTCAAAATTGGCCTCCAAAGCCAGCCTGCGACTGGACATCCTCTGTCGTGCCATCTTCTTCCTTGGCATGCATGAACTATTATCCACCTATAAGGCTATCATCCACAGCTTGATGGAACAAGAAAAAAGATATAAAATGTCATAACCCCCATTGTTTAGTAATTTTGCTGAATGGAGTTGAAGGCCTAGCCCATATTCATGGACAAATAAAATAGCCACCAGTCTTCCAGTCGGCCGACTTTAATGAGATCGCAAAGTAAAGTGAGGGGCACGTGTATGCCATCATGTACTGTGCTTGTGCCAAGTTTGAACAACATTGGTGAATGCATGTCCGAGAAATGGTTGAAGACGTATTCAACATCGGGTGTTTTAGAACTAAAATGGCCGCCAGTCTACCAATCAGCCAGCTATGATCAGATCCTAAAAAATAAAGTCAGGGTCACGTGTATACCATAATGTACTGTGATTGTGCCATGTTTGAACAAAATTAGACAATCCATGTCTGAGAAATGGTTGGGGACACATTTATGTAACAAAATGGCCACCAGTCAGCCATCTTGGATCTGATCTCAAAAAAAAAAGATGACATGCATCTGCAAGCCTTCATTCATTATAATTATCAGTGCATCAAGTTTGAACAAGATCGGTAAATGCATGTTTGTAAAATGGTCGAGGACGTGTTCGATACCAGGTATTTTTTTACAACTAGAATGGCAGCCAGTTGGCCATCTTTGATCACATAACAAAAACAAAATGATGTGCCTATGTATACCAGGATGTGTGTTCTTTTTGCCAAGTATGAATACAAATGTTGCTTACATGTCCGAAATATGGTTGCGGGTGCACGCACACACGCTCAGACACGGAAATCAAGACCAAATCCATCAGCCCCTGTTTCGGACAAACTCCAACAGGGTCTAAATAATGGAAAATGAGCTCCCACATAATCATCACATAATGAAGAGATAACAAGATACGTAACCCTTTTGTTAGGCGGCGGATATATTATATAACAAAGTATGTGAATAAATTATACTAATCCAGAT
This sequence comes from Eptatretus burgeri, assembly GCF_056783735.1. Classification (NCBI taxonomy): domain Eukaryota; kingdom Metazoa; phylum Chordata; class Myxini; order Myxiniformes; family Myxinidae; genus Eptatretus; species Eptatretus burgeri. The sequence goes on from NC_140978.1 coordinate 17,957,342, forward strand.
GATGAATATCGTTTGCAATACTGCCTTCCGATAAGTGTTACAAATTGTACAGGTGACAAATGACCTCTGTTAGTTCTCACTCCGATGATGTGAGACTATTGCTGTGTATGTGTGTGTGTGTGTGTGTGTGTGTGTGTGTGTGTGTGTGTGTGTGTGTGT
>NC_140978.1:17960000-18017500 GCF_056783735.1 Eptatretus burgeri
TAGGCAAATAGGTAAAAGATGAACAATTGAGCAAACGGTTATATTATTATCAGCTAAAATGTCCTTAGCTTATATTATCAGTGGTTACATTACCAGTGGTCATATTTTCATTGGTTATCATCAAAAGATTAAAAAGCCTAAAGCAATCCAAAGGACAATTATGGAATTAAACAATTAAACTATCAGATCTCACTTTACTTAGCTCAATAACCTCTCTATAATGTCCCGTTTGAAAATAAAAGATCACTAATGAGAAAAGAAAAACAACAGCAAATATCTCTACTCATAAAATAGCCTGTGTGTCTGTGTATATGTGTGTGTTTGTCAGCACCATAGCTCCATGAAAATGACAGCGAGAAACTTGAAACTTTGTATGCATACGAAGGGGACCCCAAGGGTGTGCAGCTGTGTATGATTTCTTAAATTCAGTTAAAAAATTGCTTCCTTTTCCTGTCACTGGGGACAGTACTTTTGCTTTTACAATAGATGAGCTTCACACAAAGTTATCAAACATCAAAATCTACATTTATAACTTTGCATATCCCTTGAAGCATTGTTCACAGAAATCTTTTGCACAGCACATTTTTATTCTTTCCCTTGGATGTTTTAACCTCATCAAGCCTCATGTACACTAACATAAGGTCACACATCATATGTGCAGAAGGCGTGCACTGAGATGCCAAACAGGATCCAGTAATATTCACACATTGTTTGTACTATAAATTTTGAAGTAATTATCTTTATACGTTTGAACAATACAGCAAAACAAACATTTTTCCAACAAATAATGCTGATACATATGCAATTGTTTGGCTTCATATGGCTGAATAAAATTATCGGTTCATTTTATCACTGAACCATGACATCACCCCACAGCGCTCTCATATGATTCTAATTTTCAAAGGAGTAAACGTCACACAGTTTAGTAATCTTAGAATAACACAGTTATTTAAATTCCACTTGTCCCAAGTAGCTTTGAATACTCTTGTTTGTAGTGAGGATGTCACATTGCTCTCTGTATAGACTTAAAGTGTACTTATCTCCTGGGCTATTTTAGCGGCTTGAGACTCCGGGTTCACCCGCATGGAAGCAAGGAAATAAATTAAATAACATAGAACATGCAATCATGTTTCTTTGCAAATACAATGTCCCCAAACTGTAATTCATCTATTCAGTATATTAAAGTCGCCGGATTTCTCCATCCGTCCATCCCTCTGTCTGTCATGCTCTTTTTGCTGGGACGTCATTATGGTGTTACATCTGGGATATCATGACAGTGTTACTTCTGACAACTAGGTTAGGCCTCTACGGAAATGCACGTCATCCCAGGATCCATCACTCAACCCATCCCATTCCTTCGCTGACAGCAATTGAAGACCATAACCCAGATATCTGAGATTGGCTGATTATCAGATGCTAGGCATCGGGGTGATAGATTTAGTAAGATGGCGGTGTCGTCAGAAGGCGTTGCGTCGAGACGGCATTATGTTGAGCACTAGGCTAGGCCTTTACGATGGTGTATTATTCATGCCTCAATGAGAATTGCATTTTGCAACATGAAAAAGTAAACGATGTTTTATGCTTCCAGGCTGATCCCTGGAAGCATGAAACAAATTCATAAAATCGTTTTTTTTTTGGCGAATAAGTGTGCATATTACTGCAAGTAATGTTAGGTTGTTAGCAGGAAACAAAATGTACCTGGAAGAAAAAAAATTCAAATATTGACTATCAACAAACAATGCTGATGTTTCCCAAGAAACATTGCTGATACATATACAATTGTGTGGCTTCATATGGCTGAATAAAATATACACTTCTGGTAAAACTACGAAAATCAAGAATCACTGCTCGCCTTCATTATTTCATTCCTCTTTTTCCCACCTTTGGAACAAACTTCCACATACTCTTCAATCCCACTCTTCACTCCAGGTCTTCAAAATAGTTGTTCAGCACCATCTCTTATCTTCCCATATCCAAAACCATGATCTTTTCTACCCCCGAAAATTAATGTTAGGGTTAGGGTTAGGTTAGGACAGGGATAAGGTCACATTATAATCCATCCCAAACCCACCTCCTTCAAATTCCCTGTTTTCCTTCCCGAAAGCCCCTGTAGAACCATCTTGTTTACCCCTGTGTACCCTGCCCCACCCCGCTCCCTTCCACAGATCTCATGTCTATTCCGCACTGTTTTCTGCTTCCCTCTCCCGTCATTGGAGATCCAAGCACCACACTCCTGTGCTCCTTGTTATACATTCTGTGTGTTAGCTCTTATACGAGCCTTGACATTGTGTATATAAAAAATAAAAAAATAATAAAAAAAATTAAATTGAGTTACTGCACTGTAACATATACAGGGCCAACACCAGTTAAGCCAACACCAGTCCTTTTCATGAAACAAAATACGCTTTCTGAAGGTATTCTTTCAGTTATTATTATAGGCATTCTTACAGGTCTTCCTGTTACTGCACTGTAACATGTTCCAAAAAATCCTGGACAACTTTTGTTAGTTGTTCATATCTTTAAACCACAAATGAGGCAACGATACCCTTTTTGTTTATATGATACAGAAACTCATAAAGTTTTGTGCACATCTTCAATACACTTCAATCTTAGTTCAGTTTGTCGCATGCAGGACATCAAGGTGGTACATGAGTTCTTGCCATGTTTAGCTCAGCATGTTTGTGTCCTCCTCCAGTGTGTACGCAGCTGTGATCTGAGAATGAAGATCCTGCAGTTTTGCCACCTTGGTGTTGTAGGCAATATCTTTGACAAACCTCCACAGAAAAAAACTAAAGTGGGGGGAGTGATCGTGGGTGCCAGGCGGTTTGTCTGTCTCGGCCACTTCAGCGACCTGGGAAATTTTAATTCCAGATGGCTCGACCTACTAAGGCTCAATGAGTGGGAGTGCTGTCCTGTTGAAAAATTATATCAGGTTGCAAGTCTTCAATCTATGGGAAGGAAAATCCTTCCAACATGTTCATATAAATTGTTGAGGTCACTGTATCCTCTGTGAAGAAAAACGGACCCACCAATTGGTCATGGAGAAGGTCACACCACACATCACCTTTGGACTATCACATATGTGTTCAATGACCACGTGGGGTTTTTCAGGCCCCAGATCCTCACATTGTGCCACTTGACCTTCCCCGATCCATGAAAGCAAGCTTTGTCTGTGAGCATAAGCCTTTTCAGGTAATCTTCGTCATCCTCGATGCGACTGAGCTTTTCCAAGGCAAATAACTTGTGTTATGTCTGAACCTGCGCCATATAGGCATACCACTTGTTTTTTATGCAAAATTATGTGTACAGTGGTGGTTGGTCATCCCAGTTCTCATGAGGTGCATCAAATAGATTTTCTGGGAATTTGATGAAATGATTCATGCACTCGTTCAACGTCTGCTGCACTTGTGCTTGGTTGACCAGTACTTTTCTGTTTCTGACAACTTCTAGTATCCTTAAATTTATTGTGCCACTCTCTGAGACTAACCTCGATTGAGGATTCCTTCCATACCTTGTATGGAAATTATACTGAACTTGCATGTCGGATCTCGTCTCGATGAAACATTCGACGCAGTGAACTTTCTACCGTGGAGTCACCATTTTCATTTAAATTATATCACCAGAAATGAAAATAAAGAAGACATTGATTTTCTGTATCATGTAATACAAAGGGTATCATTGTATCATTTGTGGGACGAAACATTTTAAAAACAAAAGTTGTCCAGGTCTTTTTGGAACACCCTCTATAAGTTATTCAACTACCATCAGTGAAGTGACTGGTTCAATGCTAGTCCAAAATAATAAAGGACTGGAGACATTTGTTTCATTTCCTCTGTATCTATCCATCCACTGGGACCATACTCTGTGCAGAGCATTGGTGCTGCCAAAGCAGACTCCTTGGCTATTGCACACAATCCTGGATGGGTCACCACTCTGACACATTATACCAGCATGCTGGCACTCATTTTGCCAACCTCGGAAGGATGACAGGCAGAGTAAACCCCACCTGGTGTTAATTTAACATCTGAGTGGGGTTTGAACTCAGGATCATAGGATCTCAAGCCCACCACCCAAACCATTCAGCCAACAGCAGGCATACTGTCTCTCTTTTGGGGTACATCTGCTTGCTTCCCAGAACTTTGTTTTTATGTTGCTGAGCAACTTCCTGCCTGAGGCTGACATGTATTCACGTGTCAATTGGGAAATTCAAATGACTTCCACAAGCAGAAATATATATATATATATATTTTTTTAAATCCTGCACCAAACATTCAGTCAAAAGCTGCGATGTTGCCATTAAATATGGAGATGACTTTTTTGTTTTTAAACCAAGATACCTTATAGAATGGGATGACTTTGCAATATCTCTTATCGACAGGCATGTGATATTTACTTTGTTTTATTTTAACCCTCTTACTATACATTGAATCATTTTGTGGATTTTGTTTTGTCCATTTAACATCTGTTTACAGTGTTGTCCCAACATTGAGCTGTGTTCTGTCTAACCCAAACTCATCTATGGACTGAGATTACTTTGGTATACCCCACCTGGATCTCTCTTGTATCTTTGATTACTTTTTTCATAACATGAAACCAATAAGATTTGTTTTGGATTTCTAAAATAAGTTCTGTATTTCATAAACTTTAGAAGCCTGATATTATTCAATATTCAAATTAAATCTACATTTGTGGGTTTAGAAACTTCAGTGCAGTCCCTCTGAAATGGGAAATTTCCTATCTTTATGTTGTAGAGCATATTTATTTAACATCAAATATTTGTTTTTTTCTTTGCAAATAACCTTGAAGCCAAAAATTCTATTTTTCATGAAACATAGCTATCGCGTGCAGGATGTGGTTGCTGGTTGCATCATTTTCTGCGGGCACAGCTGTGCCAATGATGCAATGCCCCTATTACCAGTGCACTGGTACTCACTCATTTCACCGACCTCAGAAGGATGACAGGCTGAGTCAACTCCACCTGGTGTTAATTCAACCGCAAACAGGAGCTCAAACTCAAGACCCTAAGATCTTAAGCCAGCCACCTTAATCGTTAAGCCAACACCAGTCCTTTTCATGAAACATAATACGCTTTCTGAAGGTATTCTTTCAGTTATTGCTATAGGCATTCGTATAGGTCTTCCTGTTGCCATTTATGTTTCAGTACTATATGAAAGGTGAATATGATGACATGAAATACCATACCATATTCCTGTTGTCATATCGGTTTATATCTCCTTACATATATTTATGTTGTCTAACGTTTGAGTCTTCATCATATATACTAAAGCAAATCCTTCATTGCATTTTCCCTTCTTAAATGATTTTGTATTTTGTTTGCTAATGGTGGTTGCACCTGTCTCATTAGCAAACCAAGCGTATGATACTGTAATGGTCATCGGTCACTCCAATTGCCAAATACGAGTCTGAAACATCATTTCAACATTATCCCAATGGTCAGTGGCTTCAGGATCTTCCTTGCTGGATCAAGTGTTCAAGAGCCATGATACCATGCGAATCGGAAGGCCAAATCTACTGAGGTCACAATGATGAGGTGTCACGTCATATTTAAATGAGGCCGAGTGAGCCTGATGTGCGACATGATCTGAGTATACGGTATTAACTCACCGTTGCCAATTACCCCATAATGTGTCTTTCTTAATCACCTCAGGAGAACCTCAATAACCAGAATTCACCCCAAGACCAGGTATCTTTTATTATAAACAAGTGCGTGCCCGTACGTGCGTGGCCGTACGTGCGTGGCCGTACATGAAAAAAGAAAAAAATCAAACCGTGTGCCAGAAACAACAACCACACAGGCCGTTCCTTCGCTCTCGCGTGCGCGTACGTGCGTGGCCGTACATGCGTGTTCGTACATGCAAAAAAAAAACTTTCAAACCGCGTGCGACAAACAACCACACAGGCCGTTCCTTTGCTCTCGCATGGCCGTACATGCAAAAAAAAAGAAAAGAAAAAAAAGAGAATTGACTTCAATTGTCATGTCATTGCAACATGTCCTGTCATTGGTTTGGTAAATAAATGGCCATAACTTGGGAACCACTTGTCCGATTAATATCAAACCTTGAAAAGGCACATCCACAGGGCCCCAGCAATATCGCTGGCAAGTTTCAATTAGATCAGACCAGTGGTTGTCGAGAAACAGCGGTCACAGACACACACACAGACATATTGTATTACATTGTTGTAATTATAGATAGATTGTTGTAATTATAGATAGATTTCACTGTGTGTCTCCTCCTTAACTTCAAAACCAGGAAACCTAGCGGGACAAAACTTGACATGCATACCAAGGGAACTCCAAGAGAGAAGAAAAACAATAAAAGGCTTACTCTTGGTCAGCCTGCTTACCCCTCGCAGGGTTCTTAAGCCACCATTTTGTTTCAGCCTGCTCAAAAATGCCTTGCCTTGGAACCATGATCTACTCTCATGGATTAATGAAAATATAGAATCAAAATCTGTGTTTGGATTTGAGGATCAGAGCTCGTAGACTATAAGTGTCAAAATCTGGAGTGAAATCTGAAATTTTAAGAAATTACCGATTGTTATAAGCATATGTTTTTTAAGCAAGGCTGTGATCCCTCCTTCTTCATATTTCCACAAGAAAATACAAATATATAGTAAATAATGAGTCATGAAGCTGGGGAAATTCCCTTGAGGTTTTTCTTCTTCTTCTTCTTCTTCTTCTTCTTCTTCTTCTTCTTCTTCTTCTTCTTCTTCTTCTTCTTCTTCTTCTTCTTCTTCTTCTTCTTCTTCTTCTTCTTCTTCTTCTTGAAGTTATTATGCATGCGTAGACTTCAAATATGTTATGCACACGTACAATTTAAAATTTAAATGTACATGTGCACTTTTGACACTCAACATCACCTCTGAGTTTATGTACATTTTTAAAACCATAACAACATGTTGAAAACTGAACAAGATATGTTTTCATTAGAACAAAAATAGTCATGATTTTGTCCTTTTGTCAGACGTATTGTATGTACTGTATTCTGCCGAGATGTCCATGGGAGTGTTCAGTTACCAAGCAGATAGCTAGTTCTTGCCAAGCCAGCCGTTCCTTATCAACAGTTTCAAATGGAGTGCTTGCTTGAGTGCCTAAGCCACTTGGTGCGAGCTCTCCAAGAAACTTGGTAACTGAACACACCGCAGATTCATAATATGACGAAAAAGATAATCATCTATACCATGACTTATTTCGGCCATATTGGGGGAAGATTTCTGCACAATGTCCCTCAGGGGGAAGGTTTCTACACGACATATCGCAAGTTGGAGGTGACGAAGTGTGGGTTGGGAGGAATCAAAAGCAGGTTTTATTTTAATTGTTTATTTTTCCCAAACATGGTTAAAATCACTTGAATCAATGTCAGTGACATAAAATACACCAGAATACTGAGATAGTCACTTATTCACGAGTAATAAGGAGGTACCAAGGAAGCCAATTCCAAACTCGGTGATTGTGGTGACAATATTAAATATTAAATGATCCATGTAAGTATGAACTTTCGCTTTTATGACCAGGAGAAGGGGAGGGGAGGACAAAGAGATGGGGTTCGGAGGGAGTCTTGGCACCACACGGAAAAAGACATAACATTATCTCTCTTGAAGATCTACAAGGATAAAAAACAACATAAATGGCAAACTGTGATAAAATCAGATAAAACAAGAAGGGCACTCAGTGGAGCACAGACCTCCGCCATGTAATGCCTGATCCACGAGAACATGTCGGGCCCAATACATTTTTGGAATAGCATACCATACAGTACTATATCGTTTTTGGCCCTATCTCTCAATGGTGAAGAATAACTTTAAAATTCTAGTAGTCGGATCCGGATCCGGATTTTCATCAAAATCGAATCAATTCTTCCTTGTCAGACACCCAACCTGTCCACCAAGTTTCATCCAAATCCGTGTACAACTTTTTGAGATATCGTGTTACTTATCGTTTTTTGGCCCCCATCTCCCAATTATGAAGAATCACTCAAGAAAATTCTAGTAGTCGGATCCGGATCCGGATCTTCACCAAATCTAATCAGTTCGTCCTTGTCACATACTGAACCTGCCCACAAGATTTCATCCAGATCCGTCCACAACTTTTGGAGATATCCTTTACACAAACAGACAAACAGACAGAAAGGGGTGAAAACATAACCTCCTTCACCTTCGGTGGCGAAGGTATCGAGAAAGCATCTCAAAATGCAAAGCTCGTATACATCCGCTTTGTAGTCAAACTAAACTTGACAAAAACGACGGTCTAACAAAATTATGCATTTTATTAATTTGTGTTCTCCACAATCTCATAATAAATGTTTGTTGAAGATTTGATGACAAAATGTCAATTTGTAAAATATGTTACAGCCTGGACATGCACACTGAATATCAATGGTAAACAAAGATTTCAATTAAAACATTTAAGACTGGTCGACCACTTCACCAATGATGTCATCCTTACATTAATTTATTCCTCATTGGGAGTAGAATGAGATTTGCCAAGTTTCAACTTTTTCCGATCAGTGGTTTCAGAGATATAATGCTTTAAGTTTTTTGCGTTTAATTCAAGATGGCTACTAAATCACATGATGATGACATCACAATTGTAATTAAAATATTTCCCATGGGGTTCACTCCAACCCTGAACATTTTGTGTCAATCAAACAACTGGTTACTGAGAAAAATAACGTTGAACATAATCGAGCAAAAAAATGACAAAAAAGGGTTGAACAATAAATAATAGAAATAATGATGAAAATTATTTCAACAGAATTATTAATTTGTCTTTAATGTATCCTCATAGTAAAGCATTGTTGAAAATTTGATGATGAAAGCTCAAATGGTTCTGTTCTTGCATATGACAACTTGGCTGCCGGGTAGCTATCATTTATTGGAAGAGCGGCTGTGCTGCTGATGCTATGCCCCTCCACCAATACACTGATACTCATTTTGACAACCTCGGAAGGATAACAGGCTGAGGCAACCGCACCTGGTGTTAATTCAGCAGCCAACAGGGCTCGAACTCAGCACCCTAGATTCCCAAGCCAGCCAGCCACCCTAGCCGCTAAGCCAACACCAGGCTTGCTCAAATGGTAAATAAAAGTTACAGCCTGGACAGACACACAGACAGACACAAATAAGTGAATAGAAAATCCCATCTTCTGCTGTGTGGGGGATGGGCTAAAAATGTGCTGTGAAATCATCAGTGTTGAAGAAGAAGAAACAATGCAGATAAAGGGGTATAGGGATGTTGACAGGACTTTTAGGAAGCTTGAGCATTGATGAGTGATTGTGTGCATGTGTACGGAGTGCTGCTGACTAAGAAGGCAGAAAGAGGAAAGAGAAGAAATGCAGAAATAAGATACAAGGAGATCAGACACAGGTGGAGGCCATTTAAGATAATCTGATGTGTTCAGATTGGGAGACGATCATGTGGAAGTCGTGGAAAGTTTCATCTTCCGGGGTTGTAAGATTGAAGTGAGTGGACCAGCATGTACATTCGAAGCACTGATGCTAAAACAGAAACTGGCACACTGTGTGCAGAAAACAAGTCTGGATAAATCAACCATACTGGATATGGTTGATGGAAAAAGACGAAGAGGCAGACCTTGTATGCGCTGGATGGATGGGGTAAAGGCTGCCATCAAGTTGTCGCTGCCAGAGCTTTAGGACGCAGCGCAGGATAGGGAAGTTTGGAAAAATCCGAACAGAAATGTCACCAGAAGTCAGACACGGTTTGATGGAACTCGATAACTCGAAAACTTTTATGATATTTTAAAAGTTCTACATTACATTTTATATTATTTTCAAATTATTTATGCCATTGATGAATCTGAATCATTTATTTTGTGGAGAAACATTAACCATTACCTCGTTTTATCTCTTTAACAACAGCTTGTGGAAAAGACAAAAACATATCTCCAACTACAATTCTTGTATTATCTATAACTATATTTCAAATTGATATACAAAATCAACAATTACCCCTGAACCTGTGATTTGTTTTTCAATTTCATTCTCCGGTCTTTCCAACTTTCTGAGCTTGTTGAGCTTTCTTTTCATTACCAGTTTTTACCACACTGCCGATTTCCCTCCTGTTAATGCTCCCACTGCACTTAAAACAGCAAATCAAGCAATTACAAATGGTACAAATCTACCACTCTTCACCCTGACTTGTTATTTATTCAGCATAGGTTTTGTGAACCTTAATTGAAGCAAGCCTTTTTATTCCCAGTTTTCTCCTGTTCTTTGGGGGAGCAAAACATCAATTCTTAAAGCTACTTATCTTTGAAGTGAACCATGTTAATTATACAAGGTTTTTGATTTTGGATACACAAATTCCATTTTTTTTTTAATATGACATTTATATGCACACATTTTTTTATTTTCTATTTTCTGTTTTTTTGGTATACAAGGTCAAGGCTTGTGGAAAAGTGAGAACACTGAATGAATCATGATGTAACAGAGCAAAAGGAATAGTATAAATAGGAGGGAAGCACCAACAACAGCATTGAATGACAAAATCGAGGGAGACTTGGACAAATATGGCAAGGGGAGGAAAGAGGGGCAGGGGAGGATGCATTGTGGGGTGGACAAGACGGATGCAGAAGCAAACTCTCAGGAAGTAAAAACTGGAAATTTGTAAGTTGTTATTGGGTGCCGAGGGGGCGGGGGGGGAGGTTAATTGCAAGTAGAAAAGTTCATACTTTTGGAAGGGGGATGATCTGAGATGGTGCTGAACAGCTATCGACAAGACCTGGAGAGAAGAATGAGATTGAAGAGGATGTGGAAGTTGGTTCTACAGGTGGGGAAAAAAAGAGGAACGAATAAGTGGAAGTGAGCAGTGATTCTGGATTTGGGGATTTTGACCAGAAGGGGGTTGATGGTGGGCAGCGTGCACTCTGTAGAAACCTGGAGGGATACAGCATGGATTAAACAGAGGGTGTCAAACCAGAAAGGAGGTGACAGAAGACAGAGAAACATCCGACCTATCTGTGATGAGAAAGTGATAGGGCCATATACTCAGCTTCAATGCGGGAGATTCCAATGATCCTGATGGACTATGTTTCTGCGGTGTCAAGTTGAGCAAGGTATGAGGTGGGGAGCCAGCTGAGAGGGGAGAGCAGTACTCCATAAATCTGTTGATGAAGGCCTTGTGGGTGGATCGGAGTTCAGGTGTGCCAAGGATGGAGGGTGCCAAATCACAGGCTGGCTTTGGAGGACAATTTTTAAATGTGTTTTGCCCACAAAATACTGTGGTTGATAGTGAGATCCAAGAGTTTGAATGACTGAACTTCCTCGATAGGATTGTTAAGAAAGTAGATGGAGGGTTTGCCAGACAGTTCTTTTAGTCTTTGCTTATTTATTTCATCTTTTTTAACATTTCTCTTTTATTTATACAGTCTATCAAAAAATATATACTTAAGATTAATCATAACACCATTTTTACAGTGCATTATTATCAGTTGCAGTATCTCCCTCCATCTGGTTCCTTAACAAGTGAGCCATAAATATTATGGCATTAACCTTCAATAACTCCCAGATTCAACGTATATCTGACACTTTAGTATTACCTGCGGCATCTTTTCAGGAATGATACACAAAGAAGTTTTTGTGAATTTAACCTTTTATTTAGCATCTTCTTCCTTTTCAAATTAGAGGTAAATTTACTATTATACCAAGTAATTTCATCGATATCAAATTTATTTTAGATGCTGAAAGCATGATCAGCTCCAAAAGGCATTCTATTTTTCAATATCATTTATTTATAGTTGAAAACGTATTTTTTGACCCGTACAGAACTTTATCACAATCATAAGATCCAAGCATAGCTTTAGTTAGAACTGCTATGTAATAGCTCTGACTTGTTTTTGTATCATTATTGCATATTCCTTTCCTTTGACATTAACCTGAGTCTGCATTTGTTCCTGTTGCCATATCAGGAATGAAACCTTGAACAGCTACCTTACCCATTGTATCATTAAACAAATATAGTGTAAACTTCATCATTTTGGATAGTGAGCACACATAATCAACCACTTCAACTTCTTGAGTTCCAATACAAAAGTGGGCATTGTCAAACGATTTTCCAGAATAAATTATTTTGTGGCATTTGTCTAAGCAGCTGACTTAGTAAATTTAAATTTACACAGAAAGAATCTATCAGCAAGGTTTACTTAGGTTTGTTGATAATATATTTCAAAACTCTTTATCCCATTTGCGTTCCATTCTGTTCTCATGATTGCATTTATCTTGAAGTCATCGTTCTTTTCATTGAAGTTTGAGATGACAATGGTATCATCTAAATTGAAAATACTATAAATTGCTTCCATCCTATTTATTTCAGTTTAAAAAAAAGAAAACTTTTGAAACCCTGATATTTGAATTATTTTCAAAACCCCCAATATTTGAATTATTTTTGCAATTCTTGTGGAGATAATAGAATTTAGTCTTTCTTAATTTGTTTGATGGCCTGTAATTTTTACGATTCCTCTTGAGCATCTTTCATATGCTTCATATAGCATTTGTAGCATTTCCCCTGTAGAAGTAGCTGAGATTCTTAAAAAGAAACTTTTTTTTTTTTTTACAATTGTTGACTCTATCCCCATTAGGATATCAATGACCCAATCTCCTCTTCTAAATTGATCACCCACACCCAGATGTCTCTTCGGTTTATAGTTTCCCCTACAAAGATAAACACCCTCATATTGTTTATATTTTGGTGAAAGGAACATACCATCCCCATCTTTTGTATTTAATTTAAATTTACAGAATTCATTCATCCTTATAATAACCATTTGTATTTATTTCTTTTTAAAAAGAAACTCAAAAGGACTACTTGGAAGTGAATTCTAATACTTATAATTTCCTCATCAAAAGAGACTATGGGATTATCCTGGTTGCAAATTATAAAATGAACTTTGTATATTATATTTTCTGACGCAGGTGTTTGGCCTCCATATTTACATAGTTTACACCTGATTCGGATTGAGTATATGCTGAATGAAAAATTGTATTTGTTCTTACAAAAGAAAGGGGGGATACAAAACACTTCGTACGGATCAAAAATTAAAATCGTAATTGTATCGAGAAATTTATGAAACCTCCCACCACACACCTTAGAATGGATAAAAGTGGGTCATTCGGACCACGAGTATTGTGGCCATTGATAATCATTGTCATTATCAGCTCTATCAAGTAGGTCACAGTTGAATAGTATTGAATTTATACCTGAAGATATATGAATAATATTGTCTCCATAAAAGACCCCGTTGCTTTCAATTTTTTGGGGGTGAAACCCAATAACTCTCAGTACAAATTATCAATTGTGAAATCGACTTTTTAATGCAAGTGAATACGTGGAGGTTCAATGCAGGAGGAGACCATCAGACCCCTCATGCCCTCGGATTCTCCTATTCTTCACTCTCAAGCTATGATACCTTGTCCTATCACTGCTGATTCTTCTAGAAAAACTTTTCTGTACTTATTCTGTTGATAACCTGCATTATCTTAAATATCTCACTCAGATCCTTTGTAATCGCTTCCTTTGTAGTTAATAAATCCAGCATCCTTCAGTTGCTCCTCAAAGTGGAGTCAAGCTAACCCCTGAATCAATAATATTGCTCTATCCTGGACTCCAGGAAACGCTAGCATGTACCTCTTCCACCTCTTGTTTTATAACCTTTGCTGTGTTTACAGTAAAAAAAGAGCTCATTATTCTAATCACAAATTCTTAATTTACTTGGGTAATATAGCTGCGAACAGAATGCAACCACAATCCACTTCATCAAATATATAAAACTCTTTCACAAACCACTTCATTAAATATATAAAGCTTATATTTATGATGTATCTGTGTAGGATGCACCCAAGTCGTTGCTTGCAGTTCAAGCATCCTCAACTAATATATATATATATATATATATATATATATATATATATATATATATATATATATATATATATATATATGGATATGATCTCTTCTGATCCATGCTGATGAGTATCAAAAAGCCCTAAACACGTGTCAATGCATGTTCCCTCTCCGGGGTGGATTGGGCATTAAAATTGAGAATTACATTATCTTCCCGATTGACTGCAGTACAATCCTCGAGATGTAGGGGGCTGTAGCTCTGCTAAACTTATGCCTAATAGGCGAAGCTTTTGCAACTGTTTAGCCAGAAGAGCCTTTATAAGATTTAATTTGTTTCCTGGCTGCTCCCAGATCTGTTTTGTGTACCACAGACAGGCTAATGTTTGACATGCATTTCCTGTTGATCAAGATACATGGAGCGATGGCTGGTGTGGCACTTGCTTCCTGCTACTCACTACAGTAATTGGGTCTGATCTTGATTCAATGTATTATAGGGTTTGACCCTTTTACTCTGGAGAGGAGCTTCTTATCCATGGTGATGACGGCCAACAAAGCCAAAACAAGCGTCCATTTATGTCCCCTCTTTGGAGTGAACTCGTCTATAAAATTGACAATTTAATTCTCCTCCTGGTATTGGATGTAGTACAATCCTCCGGATGGCTGACAGGATGGCCTAGAAGTAGGCACACTTGACTCGAAGTTGTCTAACCTTGGTTTGAATCCTGACCCAGCTATAAACTGCCATCTTGGTATTTCACAAGCTCTATGATTCATCAATATGTGTGCTATCCCTCGGATGGACGTTAAATGAGAGTCCTGTCTGCCAGCATTCGTTAGTGGAGGTTAAAGATCCCATGGAGTCCTTGTGAAGAGTTGGCAATCTATCACCAGCACCATGGCCAAAGTAAGATGGGTAATACTTCCATGTTACAATGGCGAAATTGCACATACCAGATCTTCAAATGTCATTGTTGTGGTTATCACAATTTATGTCTATATTCCTCAGAGGTCACAAGACTTGTCTTGGTTTCAAAAGCATGTCTTTAATTAATGTAAAAACTGAGAAGGAAAAATACAGCCATGCAGTACATGCCACTAATTAGGATGGCATAACGAACTTGCTACATGCTTTACAAAAAACCTACTATGATACATTTTGCACCTAAACAATACAATGGTTTGCCTCAAGTTTATTGAAGAGGTTCAACAATAAATTGAGGTTCAGCTTACCTCTGTCCAAGGGTAGGGTATTAAAGAGAAAACATCAAAAATGGAGCGGACCATTTATTACCTTCGCATTCTGCGAAAGGTTATGTTTTGGTCGGCGTGTATTTATTTGTTTATTTATTTATTTATTTGTAATCTTGTGATTCGTATAACTCAAACAGTATTAAACCGAATTGCATGAAATTTGGTGGGATGATTGGTTATTAGCCAGGAAGCATTCGATTAGATTTTGGGATCGTTCGGGTCAAAGGTCAAGGTCACGAAAAGGTCAAAATTGTCTTTTTACGATAACACGGTCAATTTTTATTCAATTTGCATGCAACTAACGCCAAAATGTTCAGAATTCAACGCCTCATCTTGTGATATGCAATATGACACAATGACGCCCATACTCTTGTTACCGGTTAGGGGTCAAAGGTCAGGGGGGGTCACGACCTTGAAAAATATGCGTTTTTTGTCATAACGCGGTCAATTCTTGTCCGCTTTACATGAACCCAGCACCAAAATGCTCAGAATTTAATGCCCAATCTTGTGACACAATGACGCCATAACACATGTCACCGGTTGGGGTAAAATGTCGGGGGGGGGGAGGGTCACGCCCTTGAAAAATATGCGGTTTTCGGCATAACTCAGTCAATTCTTATTTGATTTGCATGAAACCAGCATCAAACGAGATTACCTTCTCTTGTTGAAACGTTGTATTCACCGAGCTTGCGAGTGAAGACTCGCCAAAACGACGTGAGTTGATTGTTGTTTAGTCCGTAGCCCCCGAAAGTCGGGGGGGTCATGACATTATAGATATGTGGTTTGTGTCATAAGACCATTCATATGAAACCAGTTCCCCACACTCATACCAAGAACAAAAAAGTAGTGGCGGCGAAGGTATGCGCTCTATGAGTTCCCGCTCTAGTTTCCTTTGTTGCGGGCAAAACAGTATGGCAGGAAGAATGTGAATATGGTGCCCAAACGCCACAGGAAGTCACAACACAACTTGCATAAACAACAACTATAGTCGTGGATGGAAACCCTCACATAATTTCCTCATTTTACTTTCAACTCAATCTCTCTATATTTTCATTCCAATCACAAATTTATACTCCTGTATACCATTAATATAACAAAATACAAACACTCGGGAGGTAAACGAATACAGACGCCATTCTCACGTGACACCCAATAAAGACTAATCTGCTGGCGGGAAAGGGAGGATACAAAACACTTCGTACGGATCAAAAATTAAAATCGTAATTGTATTGAGAAATTTATGAAACCTCCCACCACACACCTTAGAACGGATAAAAGTGGGTCATTCGGGCCACGAGTATTGTGGCCATTGATAATAATTTATGATGTTGTGGTTGGGCATGTAGAGAGGATGGAGGTTTTGGTGAGTGGGTTTGTGAGGAGGTGGTTGGGAGTGTCTCGCTATTTGACGAAGATTGCTTTTTATGGTCAGGTAGGAAAACTCAGGTTTCCCTTCACATCAACAATCAAGGAGTAGGAGGTGGTAAGGGTGCAGCAGTTTATGATGTTTGAGTGATCCAGTGGTGAAGAATGCTCGCCCAGAGAAGAAGGCAAGTCAGAAGTAAAATGCAAGAGCAGAGATGGATGAAAAGGAGGAGGTGGTGGAAATGGTGCAGCATGGGAATCATGGCTTGGGGTGGATGAAGCATGATCTATAGGGAAAGGCATGTGTGAAGGAAAGGAGGAAGATGGTTAAGAGAGGAGTGAGAAAAAAGTAGAAAGAGAGGAGATAAGTAAAATCAGTCAGGTAGACACAGCAGTGGTATTAGACTCGGTTGGGTGTGCAGGTGAGGAGGTTGAAGTGCCAAGAGATTTTTCAGGAAGATATAGAAGGCAGCATGAATAAATGCTGGTGGTCGGAGTGGAGATGATGCAGCAATAGTTGATGAGAGAGAGAGAGAGAGAGAGAGAGAGAGAGAGAGAGAGAGAGAGAGAGAGAGAGAGAGAGAGAGAGAGAGAGAGAGAGAGAGAGAGAGAGAGAGAGAGAGAGAGAGAGAGAGGAGTGGAGAATGAGGTGGAGGAGGCCATTGGGAGAGAGGTGTTGTTTGTGAAAGAGGGCCAGGTGGTAAGAGTTGGAAGGAGGAGGAGGTGGAAGGCATCCAGTGGTCTACCAAGTTTGTGTGATTTGCAGGTGGTGCAGACCTAAAGCCACAAATGGTATTCCCAGAGGAGATCTGCGTGACAAGGTTG
Organism: Eptatretus burgeri; assembly: GCF_056783735.1. Lineage (NCBI taxonomy): Eukaryota > Metazoa > Chordata > Myxini > Myxiniformes > Myxinidae > Eptatretus > Eptatretus burgeri. The sequence continues at coordinate 17,977,321 of NC_140978.1, forward strand.
TGGCATGACATTGTTATCTGCTCAAGTACAACAAGGCATGTCATCTTTGGGGAATTGTCAGTACCTTGGGAAGAGTATGTTGGAAAATTGCACTGGAGGAACAGAGGAAAGTATGGTGAGCCGGAAGCGGAGTGTCGGGAGAAGCGTTGGTGAGATTATCAGCCATTTCACGTCGGGTGTTGAAGGTATATTGTCAATTCCTTTTATGCATTTCTTGCTCAACTTGGAGTGTGTGGAACAGAAAGAAGGAGGATGTGTGAGAGAGTGGCCCAGGTTGCCTTGAGTGGCTCACTTTGTATATCTTTTTTATTTAATATAAAATGTCGAGGCTCGTATAAGAGCAAACACACAGGACATATAACAAGGGGAGCAGGAGACAATAGGGATGGGAAATGGAAGCACATTACTGGGGAATAGAGCCATTAGGAGACGTGTGGAAGGGAGAGGGATGGGACAGGGTACACGGGATAAACAAGATGGACACGACAGGGACTTTCAGGAAGGAAAGCAGGGAATTAAAGGAGGTGGGTTTTGGGTGTATTAACGGAGGTAGAAAATAAAATGGTTTTTTTATGGGGGAAGATAAGGGATGGTGGTGAACAGCTATTTTGAAGACCCGGAGGGAAGAGTGGGATTGAAGAGAGCATGGGAGTTTGCTCCAAAGGTGGAGAAAAAAAAGAGGAATGAAAAAATGAAGGTGAGCAGTGATTCTTGATTTTGATTGTTTCACCAGATGGAAATTGCTGGCGGACCTTGAGCGCCCTGTGGAAATATGGGGGGGGGGCTACATATTGCAGTCAGAGTGGTGGGGGGGGAGGGGTTGGAGTGAGGCTGGAGAGGAGATGGTAAAAGAGAGAAAGACTACAGACTTGCGTGCAGTGAGAGAGTGAGAGACCAAAAGACAGCCTTATCATGGGAGATACCTTTATCCTCAATGCCTTGGTCTCCACAGCATGAAGCCAAGAAAGATAAGAGGTGGGAGCACCAAGACAGAGGGGGGAGCAGTACTCCATTAGGCTGCAGATAAAAGTTTTGTACATGGTCAGGACATCAGGTGTGCCAAGGAACGACTTTGCACGATGGAGGATGCCCAGCCAGTGACTGGCTTTGGAGGCCAGCTTGAAAATGTGGCTTTCCCAGCAAAGATCATGGCAGATAATGAGACCCAGAAGCTTGAAAGAAAGGACTTCTTCAAGAGGATTATTGAAAAAAAATAGTTGGGGCAGTTTTCCAGATGGTCCTTTCAAAGAGACATAGTGAGAGTGTGAGATTTGTCAGGGTTGAAAGACATATTCAAAGTGTTGGACCAGCTTGTAATTTTATGCAGATCTACAGAAAGTGAAGAGGCTGCTGCTTGCCGATCTGAGGGATGAGATAGTACAGCAGAGGGTGGAGTCATCAGCAAATAAAGAGGGTGGAGTCATCTGAGATAAACAGGATTTTTCAGAGTCAGAGGGATCATTGATGAAAACCAAAAAAACACAGGGCCCAGAACACTGCCTTGAGGAACTCCAGCCTGGACAGGAAGATGCAAGAGAGAATTCTATGAAGGGCCACACATTGACTGTGACAGGAGAGGAAGTCTTTGAGCCATGAGTGTGAGATTGCCTTGGATACCAAAGGAAGAGAGTTTGATGAGCAGGGCAGGGTACCAAATCGTATCGAAAGCACGCGATATGTCTTGGGAGATGGTTCTGATTTCATGTCTGGCATTGAGGACCTCCATCCTTTGTTGAGAAAGCACAAGCTGTATGTCCAGGGTAGAGTGACCTGGTCTGAGTACAAATTAATGATCGGAAATCAGGCCATTCGAGAAGAGGAAGGATTTAATGTCAGAAGTGATGATGGATTCCATAACCTTGCTGGTGATTGGGAGAAGGCTGATTGGTCTGTAGTTGCAGGGATCTGTTTTTGCACCTTTTTTATGCAAAGCGGTTATGTTTGCTGATTTCCTAGCAGATGGCAGATGACCTGGAGTAAATGAGAGGGTGAATATAACAGAGAGAAGGTGAGCAAGAGCAGCAGAGAAGGTTTTTAGGACATGTGGGCTGATGCTGTCTGGACCGGTTGCAGAATCAACGTCGAGGTTTGACAGCAAAATCTCCACCTTGTCAGGAGAATAGGACACAGAATCCAGGAACAGCTGAGTGCAACTGGGTAAAGGGGGGGCGGGGGGAGCAGGAAGTGATGGGTTTGGGACACAAGATTTCGAAGCAAACATGGAGTTTTGGCATTCAGCCTTTTCACGTGCAGTGTCAACTGTGTGGCCATTTGAGGTAAGAGAGGGGATGAAAGGGGAGCATACAGCAGAAACAGACTTAATTCAATGCCACCAGGATTTGGAGGAAGGAGACAGGTTTGAGAGTTCAGACTTGAGATTAGAAAGATGTTGTTTCCTTGCTCTCTTGAGGGTAGACACATATTTGTTCTGAGCTTTGTGGAAGAAACTGAGATTGCCTCCAGTTGGATTTGCCTTCCATGACGTGAAGGCAAGTTATTTCAGGACAACCGCCTCACCACAATCTTTAGTGTACCATGGGTAGGAGGAAGGGTATGACAACTCGAGATGAGATGGGATAAATCTGTGCATGAGAGAGACAAAATTTCCTGAAAATAATTCCCAGGAATAGTTGATGTCAGAGAAAGTAGAGATGGGAGACCAGTCTAGAAGTTTCATGGCTGCTTTAAGTCCCTGCCAGTCAGCCTGAGTGAAATGGCAGACTCGACGACACTGAAGTGGTTCTCTAATAACAGCCAGTGATGGCTACTTTGACAAGCATGTGGTCAGATGAACCAACTGCAGCAGAGGAAGAACAGCAGATATTTTCAGGGAAACTGGTCAAAATGAAATCCAGAAAAGATGGAGTTCTGTTCGTTGAGATCTGGGTTTGGAAGTTGCATGGAAAATAATATATCATATTAATGATCAAATTAAAACTGACTATGCCAGGGAGATTTAATAAATAACGTTAAAATGCTTTGGCAAGGAGATTTGTCGAATTGAACCTTGAATTTGGGCAACAGATACAAGCCTCACCTAGTATGCGAAACAAGAGTCTCATTGACTCTGCCTTCTCATGTGTTGCAAAGTTAGTTTATATAAACATGAGTCTCATTGACTACTTTCTCATTGCATTTCAAAGTTATATCTTATCAAGATTGTAAAACAAGAGTTGCATCGGCCTGCTGAGGCTATGGGCTTCTTATTGTGTTGCAAAGCTGAAGGTTATCTGTTTAAATAGATGCTCCACTGGCCTGCTGAGGTCATGTTTATCTTGCCTATGCAAATGAAATTTTCTCTGTCCAAGCATACCCTGAAGCAAAGCAGTCATTTCTTTACTGCTTTATCTTGTTACTCACATTTTTTCTTATGTTTAGAATTGTTTTTCTCTTTGCTTTGAAGGACTTTTGTTTAACAAAGCTTTCTTGTAGTCTGATATTGATTAAACAGTACCATTGATGCTTTGACCCATCCCTATTTCCATTCATATAAAATACCATGCATCCTGGCTCATTCAGAGATATGCTTGTACACTTGAGACAAGCCTCTCTCTCCACACGTGTGTTGTACAATAAACGATCTATTAGACTATAAGTTGTTTTCTCTTTTTTTTATTTCCATCACATTTGACAGATTGTGTCAGTCCTAATGAGTCGCAGAAGAAGATCTGAAGGAAGTTCATGGAGGCAGGACGAACAGTGTCGGTTGAGGTTGATTGAGTGGTGGTTCTTTCAGCCCAAAAAGGGACTGAGTGTTGAAGAGAGAGAAAGAGAGAGAGATGTGGGTATGGTTGTTTACTTGAGCAATGGATGTTATGAGGCTAGTTGGTTGGTTGTGTGTGTGTGTGTGTGTGTGTGTGTGTGTGTGTGTGTGTGTGTGTGTGTGTGTGTGTGTGTGTGTGTGTGTGTGTGTGTGTGTGTGTGTGTGTGTGTGTGTGTGTGTGTGTTTGCATGGGTTTTGCTTGTATTTTGTTGAGTGATGCATGTTCAAAAGTTGGGTGGTTGGTTGGTTGCTCCAGTATATATTTTCATTGCTGTGGATTCTGGGAGTGGAAGCTGTTGTTTTGTTGTTGTAATTTTGTAGTTGTTGACTGGGGGTATGAGTACGTATGCATCCAAGTGTACTTGCTGCTTGTGGGTTCATATGGACCCCTGCTGGCCCACCTCAGCTGACCATATCAAGGTTAAAGGGCCGAAACGGGATGATGCTGAGAAATTCAACTGAAGACCCAGTCGGCGTGGCACACTTGTGGCTCAGGTGTGTTTTGAAATTCCATATACATATGTGAATGTATAAATGTATCTCGAATTTCCTAAATCTGATCACCCAATCCCAGGGGCAAGATCACCCGCAGACCACAGCTGATGTTCACTGCAACTTTCAACATTGCACTGATTTGTACCATTCAATTTGTTTCCATGGTGGATACTTCATGATTAATGAATTACCGGAATCATTTGTCCTCGGGGATGTCTCTTCTCTCCTAACCATTCATTAACCAAGAAGTGGAATGTTATCCCAAATATCAGATAATCTTGAGTCCCTATTATTAACCTTGCCGAAGGAGAGGGTATTTCATTTGGGCCTATTTGTTTGTTTGTTTGTTTGTTTGTTTGTCTGTCTGTTTGTTTGTCTGCACAGAACTTGAGTATTTTTTCTCCATAACCACTTGTCAGGTTGAGACGAAATTTTCACCATAGCAGCGACTACTCATGTAGAATCTTTATTGATAAATATGACATCATAGGTCAACATTGTTTGGCAACAATGTTGGAAAAATGGAAAACTTTGGACCTCTGAATCTCTGAACCTGCACCAAGGAAAAAATGGAAACTTGGCACACGGCAAGTATTCGTCATGGGGAATGTGTGATTTTGATGACATCATAGGTGCCTTCGTTATGACGTCATAATTGCATATGTAGAACGCTACATCTGATTAGTATGAAAATATTTGAGAGTCATCGAGGGATAAAATGGTGCACAGAAATTTTTTTTGATGATTTCATCGGTCACCTGAGTTGGCAGCCATATTTTTTAAAAAACAAAAAAAACCTTCAAAAATATTCTTCTCAGAAGTGACTAAACCGATTGATGTGAAACTTTTAAAGTATGACCGCCTATCCATGAGGAACAAAAGGTTTACAAATATGATATCACAGGTCACATGGTTTGGCAGCAAAATTGGATTTACCCTCAAACCTCCTCATAACTGTGACGTCTCATGGTGATTGATGAAGCGGTTCAAGAGAAATAATTTTATTTTAAGATTTTCGTTTAAAACCAATAGGTGGCCCAGACCATGTGATCTATTAATTATTCGTAAAGCCCCTCGTATCCCCAAGGCTTGGGGAACATGTGGGTGAAGTTTCCCATGATCTGTCAAGCCGTTCTGGAGAAGAAGATTTTTAAAGGTTTATTCTTCAAAAAATCATAGCTACCAAACAATGGGACCTATGATGTCATAGGTGCAGAACTTTTTGTTCGTCATGGATAGGTAGTCATGCCTGTAAAGGTTTGCCTCGATCTGTTCAGCTGTTTCGGAGAAGAATATTTTTGAAGGCTTTTATGTTCAAAAAAATATGGCTGCCAAACCATGTGACCAAAGACATCATCAATTCCCCCCCCCCCACCCACACCCACCCCCATACAATTTAGGTCTACATGACCCTCAAAAATGTCGTACAGATTGGATAAAGTGTTCACAGTATGCAATTATAACATCATAAGGAAGCCACCTTTGACATCATCAAACAAGTTTGGTTTAGGTCCCTGAAACGAGATTCAAAATAGTAAATAATTCTGGCTGCCAGACCATGCATCCGATCCAGTTGAGATTTAAAACATATTCCCCATGACCACTAAATCATAATTGTGATGTTTCATCTCCATTGATGAAGTGGTTCAAGAGAAAGAATTTTTCAATTTTTTTTTAATCCAATATGGCTGCCAGACCATGTGACCTATTCATTATTTATAAACACTCTGGTATCCACAAGGCTTGGGGAACTTGTGGGTGAAGTCGATCTGTCAAGCCATTCTGCAGAAGATGATTTTTAAAGATTTGAGGGTAAATCCAATATGGCTGCCAAATCATGTGACTTATGACATCATAGCTGGAGAACTTTTTGTTGCACATCGACAGGCGATCATATCTGTAAAGTTTCACTTCGATCTGTTCAGCTATTTCGAAGAAGATTTTTGAAAGTTTGTATGTTAAAAAAAATATGGCTGCCAAACCACGTGACCATTGACCTCATCATTTTTTTCCACCCTCATACAATTTCGCTTCAGATGACCCTCAAAAATCAGATAAATTGTTTGACATATCCAATTATGACGTCATAACGAAGCCACCGATGACATCAACAACAAAAAATAGCACTTCTTTCTTATGGGGAGTACCACACATGTGCCAAGTTTCAATTTTTTCCATGGAACTGTTTCAGACATACAGAGGTCCACAGTTTTTCCGTTTTTTTCTAACATGGCTGCCGCACTATGTGACATATGACATCATAATTATTTTTTCCAAAACCTTCCACATGATGAGTCACACTGATGGCGAAAATTTTCTGTCAATCAGATAAGCGGTTGCAGAGAAAACAGAAAAAATTAGCATGGACATCCAGATCTGGATGGATGACCGACATCCATACAGACCGACAGACGGACAGACGGACGGACAACCAAAAAACATAATGCTTCATGATGTTTCCATCATGAAGACATGATGTTTCTAGCATCAAAATTAATTTCCTATGGAATAATCAAGTTGTTGCAAACAACATGCGAACTTACCTTTTTGATAGCATTGTGATGCACAGTTAGGACAGACATTAATGTAAACATAAGGTTTGCAATAACTTTTAATTCAAATGTTGCTCCAATTGACACCTCACATGCCTTGGTGACAGAGTCAAGACAGTCCCACACGTATTGCATTTAATGAAAGGTTAATTAACAAGATGTTGGAACACAATAAAATCAGAAATAATTACAATGATGTTAATTATCTTTTATATATCTCCACTAGGCCGACAGACATCGAGGAGAAGATGATACCTGTCAAAGAAAGCAGGGAATAAGATGGAGAAGGGAAGTAGGGAATAAAATAATTTCAAGTGAGAAAGAAAACATTCCGGCTAGCCCAAATGAATCAAAATAATCCTTCCAGTTAGTGGTATAAATCACACAAGGACCTCTCTATTTATTACATTTGTAAATATAGAACTATTTTTTGTACCATCCACTTCCTTCCTTCCTTCCAACAGTGATGCTCTGCCTGTGGTCCTCTCTTCCACTCTTGTGTTCTGCTTGAGGTTGGATGCATTTTTTTTACAGGTTTACCATTTTAATTACACCCATCTTGTTGGCATCCCTCATTAGCTCGCACACGCTCTCATGTGCAGCCTTGGTTGAGGCTGCTGGTTGCATTATTGTTTAGGAACACAGCTATGCCACTGATGTACACTACACCCCTTTTACCAGTACACTAATGCTCATTTCACCGACCTCAGAAGAATGACAGGCTGAGTCAACCCCACCTGGTGTTAATTCAACAGCCAATGAGGCTTGAACTCAGGACCTGAGGATCCCAAGCCAGCCACCCCACCTGGTGTTAGTTCAACAGCCGATGAGGCTTGAACTCAGGACCTGAGGATCCCAAGCCAGCCACCCGAACCACTAAGCCAACACTTCCACAGCTGAGCAAGCACTTTCAGCAATATCCAAGCTCCACAGGCCCCCGATATGACATCGTTTTTCAGATCATTCTCCTTATTTGTATGAAATGATTGATATTCAACGTTGGAGATCTACTTGATTTGCACTTACCTGATGATGTGGATACCACTTCACCAACCATTATTACCAAATTTGTTGTTTGTGTATTCTATAATATTTTGCAATGTGCAATTATTGACCGGTGACCACATATATTCTTAAATTTTATTATAGTAAGAAAATTGGGTGTGACATAAAACATAGTCAAGAAGCTAAAGAAAAATCTTGCTCTCAGCATACTCGGCACTCAAAATGTAACTCCTAAATTCACCTGCCAGACTTTATGTTTCTGCAATAGAAATTCAATGACAAATATCATTGTAAAAAGTATATTCTTCAGCAAGGCTCACTTTACGATTTGTTTTCCTGAGTGTTAGATTGTTCTTGTAGTTTTACAACATTGTTGTTATTCATCATATAGCGATATAGAATACATTACTCCACGAAACCAAAGAGGAAACATTTGCTGCTTGTCATCTCACCATGCTAATCATCTTGTGGTTCCAGATATCATGATTTTGAACTCATTCAGATTAAAACCTCACCGTGAAAGGCCACTCTGATGGGAAATTGTCTGCAATCTCTCTTGCACAAATATTATGCTTCAAAATGCAAGCTCACTACTCAATCATAAGTTTTACTTCACTGCATTGTTCATGCTTTTCAAGACGTACATTGCTATGTTGCCTTTGACCTCATACCTCTACAAGTTTTACCCTGAAAATGATTTGTAAATTGTTTTCACAACCACTTCCCACTTATATACTGCTTCTTCAAATTTCATTGTACTTGAGCATACTCGATTTCTCGTATATCTTCAAAATGATATTTCTCTAATTAACTTAGGGATACCGCACTGTTAAAGGTTTCCACATAAGCAAACAATAAAAATTTTAAATGACTGCTTACATTACAGAATTACCTTAGTTCCTTCGCTTACTTTTACCTGAGCTTACCTTAGTTCCCCTCGAACTGGCATTTTGTAATGTGACTTGGAATTATCTTTGTAAAACTATCATTTTTCAACTCATTCTGTCCAGTGGTTCAAGAGTGCACATACAATAAGTCAAACAAGCAAACAAACCAACAAACAAGCTGACACTTCAAATTATAATTTGATTACAATCATGTCATAACCACTTGAGCTAATTTTCATGCCAAATAGGTGTGACATTATCTGATGAACTGTCATGTGATCTGAGGTGTACATTTTTGATGATGTGAACAACATGGAGGTAAAAGCAATTCCAATCTTTCTTTTATAATTTTCAACCTGTTTTGGCAAGTAATGAACTCTCATTTTTTTAAAAAAATCAACATCCTTAAGTCTGAGAACCCTGAAATGAGAATTTAGATGTCAGAACAGATATTCATTTGCAGTCTGAATAACGTGGTACAAAGGATGCTGAATATGTGGGGAAATGCATCAGTGGCAGAGCCACTCTTCAGCAAGGGCCAATTTCATTTTAGAGAGATAACAGCATGATTAGTGTGGATCAAAATCCATCATTATCTCAGTTGCAAAACGCTACAGTAAATTTTGTGAATATTCATGAGTGGAGATAATAGTACTTTGATAACATAGGATTTGATTGGAAGGTCTTTGTAGCACATATACACCAAGTCTCATGTTCGTAGTGGGGCAACCTAGGGATCAGTTCTCGGATCATTATTATTACCTGCAGTTGGACTTTGTCCAAAATGGGGGCTTATGGATTTGGTCTCGATTTTCATGTCCATGCGTGCGTGCGTGTGTGCGTGCATACATCCGCAACCATATGTTGGACTCGTATGGACCAATTTTATTCATACTTGGTAAAAAGACAACAAATGACGGCATACATATGTTCTGAAATGAGAGCGAGAGATGAACCTTCAGAGTTTAGGCTTTATTCCATTTGATTGGAGCCGCTTCTACGGGCACACCGGGGAATACAGGTTCAGCTAGGAGTACATAAGCAGTAACGTATACATGTGCGATTAATCATTGCAGAATAAATCCGCGTAAGCACGGAGTTCGATATAATCTCCATTCTCACCAGTCAATGAGCACCTTCAGTTAACGAGCATCAAGTGAACAGCCGATGTAAATGGCAATGCCCCGGGGACAACCACTCGTGCCGCAGAGACCTCCTCTTATACGCGAGACGCACAACATGTGATCCCGCGTCATGTCCCTCAATTCACCTCAATTCACCACATTCTCCTCACCTTTAAAATGTAACTAGGGGCCCATCTTACACACCATGATTGCTTTAGCACTATAGGAGTATACATTTCAAGCAACGCGGACTAATAGATCTACAGAAGCATACATGCCAAGCAGTGATTATTTTGAGTTGTAGGAGCATGGAAATGAGCATCGATATATGATATAATGGGCATATAGGAGCATGAGCAGCGAGAATGCCGATAATCCCCTTTACAGATTGAGTCATCGAGGGGCCTTATTCGTCGACCTCTCCGGGAGTAAATGGCAGTTTCACTTGAGGGAGACTCCCGATCCTCTTGGTGAGCCTCGACTTGTGCCGGGGATGACTCCTCGATCGCTCTCGGGTGGAACGCGGCAGCCCCGTCGCCCGGCGGAGTTCCTGGGGGGAAATGTCAGAAGGAGGAGTGCCAGAAGGTGGTGTACCTGCGGGAGGAGTACCTGAGGGAGCCAGATGGCGAACCGACACAGTGGTCTCCCTGCCATCCGGGAGCCTGACATGAGCATACTCTGGATTAGTGTCAATGAGTTCGACCCCCTCCACCAGGGGTTCATACTTGCTTTGTCGTACCGGGCGTTTCATGAACACTGTACCGGGATGGGTCAGCCAGTTGGGCACCGTTTGACCGTCAACATAACGTCGTTGGTGAGTAAACATTCGTTCGTGAGGAGTGGCATTGGTGGACGTGCAGAGCAAAGAGCGTATGGAATTCAGAGCGTCGGGAAGAGTAACCTCCCACCGCTCGGGGCCCAGTCCTCTCGATTTCAGCGCCAGAGTTACGGCTTTCCAAATAACTCCATTATACCGTTCCACCTGCCCGTTTCCCTGTGGGTTGTAACCCGTCGTTCGACTAGTTGCTATGCCGAGCTCTAGTAGGAATTGTTTTAGCCCGGCCGACATGAAACACGGCCCTCTGTCTGAATGTATGTACGAAGGTCTCCCAAACATAGCGAAGAGGTCAGAGAGACATTTCACGACAGTGCCCGAGGTCATATCCGAGCACGGAAATGCGAAAGGGAACCTTGAATATTCATCAACAACGGTGAATATGTATCTGTTGTCTGTTTCGGTCGGCAGGGGCCCTTTGAAGTCGATGTTTAGTCTCTCGAAGGGGGAAGTGGCCTTGATCAGTCTGCCAGATGCCGCGCCAAAGAATCTGGGTTTTAGTTCAGCACAAACAGGGCATGAAGCATTCATTTGTTTAATATCTTCAACAGAATAGGGAAGATTTTGTCTGCGCACGAAATGTGCCATCCTGGTTACCCCCGGGTGGCACAGAGACACATGGAGGTCTTGCAAAGCCTGACTGATTGTTGCCGAACTGTAGACCCGAGAGAAGGTATCTGCAGCAGGGTTTTCTTTCCCGGGCCGGTAAACAATGTCGTAACTGTAGCAAGCTAGGTCTATCCGCCATCTCATAATTTTTTCATTCTTAATTTTCCCGTTATTTTTCCCATCAAACATGAATGCCACGGATCGTTGGTCCGTAACGAGCGTGAAGTGGTTTCCCAGTAAATAATGTCTCCATTTCCGCAGCGCTTCAACGATGGCGTACGCTTCCTTCTCTATCGCTGAGTGTCTCTGTTCGCTTCTAGAGAGAGTTCTCGAGAAGAACGCGACCGGCCGCCCAGACTGATTAAGTGTAGCAGCTATGGCGTGATTTGAAGCGTCGGTTTCCACCACGAAGGGCACCGAGCTGTCGATCGATAAAACCACGGACTTACTGATATCATCCTTGAGGTTGTGGAAAGCTCTTACAACAGCGGCATCTGGTGGAAAGTTTTTGCAATGCACTAGGGGATGTATTTTCTCGGAGTATTGCGAAATCCATCTCGCATAGTAAGCGAACATCCCGATCACCCGGCGCATTGTCTGCAAGTCCTGAGGTGGTGGAAGCTCACGGAGCGGGCGCAATCGCTCAGGATCAGGCTTAATTGTGCCGTCGGCTATCGTGTAGCCGAGAAGGTCAATTGACCTTGCCGAGAATACGCATTTCTCGTAGTTGAGAGTCAGATTATATTTTCTAGCAATGCTCAAGAATCTGTCCAGATTCCTATCATGTTCCCTCTGATCCTTACCGCACACTGTGACATTATCCACGTAAACAAAAGTGTCTTTGAGGTTTTCATCTGAGATGATGTCGTCCATAACCCGTTGGAAGCAAGCTACCCCATTCGTGACACCGAAAGGTATTCTCCTGAATTGGTAGAGGCGCCTCCCTGCCTGGAATGCAGTGTAAGGTTTGTCTTCCTCTCGGATGGGAATTTGATGATAGGCGCTTCGCAAGTCGATGGTACTGAATACCTTATAATTGGCCACGCGTTCGACCATCTCATCTATGCGCGGCAGGGGGTAGGCGTCGAGTTGGGTGAAGCGATTGACCGTTTGGGAATAATCGACAACCATTCGTTTCTTATGGTTCTGACTGCTGGTTACTAACACCTGTGCGCGCCATGGCGAATCGCTCGGTTCTATAATTCCCTCTTCCAGTAATCGCTTGGTTTCCGAAGTGATGAAATTCATGTCAGCAGTGGTATATCGCCGCGATTTGATCGCTATCGGTTTGCAGACCGGCGACAAGTTAGCGAACAGCTGGGGGGACGTCACCTCCGCGGTGGTCAACGCATTTAAAATTAGACGAGGTTTGCTTCCTCCAAAGGGTATTTCGACGCTCGTGTGCTGCTTGAGGACATTATGACCCAGAATTACGTCTGCGCACAAATCACGAAGCACCAGTACCCTTACATCCCGATGCGTGTACCCTTTTACGTCCAATTCAACATTGCAGTACCCTCGTACGCGGGATTGTAGTGAGGTGGCGGCCATGCATACCGTATTGTCAGTCGGGTGGATTACCCATTTCCTGCCCTTCACTAGCGAGCTGTTGACGAAACTTTCAGAGCTACCGGTATCAATCAGTGCCTCAGCCATATGCCCGTTAATTCGTACGTTGATGATAGCCTTGGATAGATTCCCGGGAGGCTGCAGTTAATTTATTCTGCGAGTAGAGAGCCGCAGAAGTGGGTTTATTTCTCCTTAGAGTAGATTTACATACCCTGGCATAATGCCCTTTCTTGTCGCAATTCATGCATGTGGCATCTCTGGCGGGACATTTTTGACGAGGATGCCTTTTGTACCCACAAAAGAAGCATTTACCAACCGGAGCAGTTGCTGAGGAGTTTGACGTGGCCTGGGTATCCGGCTCCTCGGGTGTTTCTCCATCCCCTATGTCTGGCTGTGTCTGTGCCAGTGGGGTTCCTTGAGTTCCCACCGTAGCAGCGTTCATTAGCAGCATCGGTGTCCCAAATGACTCAGATTGCTGCTGAGCCGTATCCATCGCTCGTGCCTGATCGACTACCTTGTCAAGAGTGGGTTGCGCTTTCTCTAGTAAGCGTTGCCGTATGTGGGCTGATCTGAGTCCTTGGATGAATGCCTCCCGTGTGGCTTCCTTTCGGTGTTCCTCGGCGCTTACGGCCCGGAAGCTGCCGTCTTTTCCCAGCTGATTCAGAGCTTGCAGGAACTGATCGATTGTCTCCCCGGCTGCTTGCTTGCGTGTGTTGAGAAGATGTCGTATGTATACCTCGTTCTTGGGCTTCACGTAGAGCGCCTGCAGCACGTCAATCGCTGCTTCGTAAGTGTCGCACTCCGAGAAGAGCCTGTACACGCTGGGCGAGACATGATTCACGAGAGCGGCAGATTTGTCGGCTCCTTCCTCGATGATGGTCAGATAGTGTGAGAAGGAACAGAACCAATGCGACCATTTCATTTCTGCGTCAGTCGCGTTTGGGTCTGCGTCGAACCTCTCTGGTTTGTAGATCTTGTCCATCGTTGGTTGAGAGAGCCGAGAAAATCAAATGGAATAAATTGAAATGAGAGCGAGAGATGAACCTTCAGAGTTTAGGCTTTATTCCATTTGATTGGAGCCGCTTCTACGGGCACACCGGGGAATACAGGTTCAGCTAGGAGTACATAAGCAGTAACGTATACATGTGCGATTAATCATTGCAGAATAAATCCGCGTAAGCACAGAGTTCGATATAATCTCCATTCTCACCAGTCAATGAGCACCTTCAGTTAACGAGCATCAAGTGAACAGCCGATGTAAATGGCAATGCCCCGGGGACAACCACTCGTGCCGCAGAGACCTCCCCTTATACGCGAGACGCACAACATGTGATCCCGCGTCATGTCCCTCAATTCACCTCAATTCACCACATGTTCGTCATTTTCTGTCATGATGCGATCAAAGATGGCCGACGGGCAGCCATTTTAGTTATAAAAAAACGGTGTCAAACACGTCCTCAACCATTTCTCGGATATACATTTACCGATCTTGTTCAACCTTGGAACACAGATAATGAATGATGGATTACATGTCATTTTTTTTTCAAGATCAGATCTAACATGGCCGAATGGTGACCATTTTGTTACTTAAATGTGTCCCCAACAATTTCTCAGACAGGCATAGTCCGATTTTGTTCAAACTTGGCACAAGTACAACATATGATGGCATACATGTGCACCTCACTTTATTTTGTGATCTGATGAAAGATGGCCGACTGGTAGACTGGTTGCCATTTTAGTTGTAAAAAAGAAAATACCCAGTATAGAACAACTCCTCAACCATTTCTCAGACATGCGTTTATTGATCTTATTCAAACTTGGCACACAGATAACGAATGATGGCTTACATATGCATGTCGTTTTTTTTTCAAGATAACATTCAAGATGACTGGAGGCCATTTTAGCTGGAAAAATCCCAATGTTGAACACATCCTCAACTATTTCTTGGATATGCATTCACTTATGTTGTTCAAACTTGGCACACGGATATGGAATGATGGCTTACATAAGCACATCATTTCTTTTAGGAATCAGATCCAATATGGCCCACTGGCATCGTTTTAGTTGTAAAAACCCAATGTTAAACTCATCCTCAACCATTTCTCAGACATGCATCCACCGATGTTCAAATATGGCACACAGATAATGAATCGTCTTTTACATATGTACGTCATTCTTTTTTGACATCAGATCCAAGATGGCCGACTGGTGGCCATTTTAGTAGCAAAAAAAAAATAAAACCCCATGTTGAACATGTCCTCAACCATTTCTCGGACATGCATTTACCGATGTTGTTCAAACATGGCACACAGATCATGAATGATAGCTGACATAAGGACGTCATTCTTTTTCGACATCAGATCCATGATGGCCGACTGACGGCCATTTTAGTTGGAAAAAAACCCGACGTTAAACACGTCCTCAATCATTTATCAGACCTGCACTTTCCGATGTTGTTCAAACTAGGCAAACAGATAACAAATGATGGCTGACACATATATATATATATATATATATATATATATATATATATATATATATATATATATATATATATATATATATATATATATATATATATATATATATATATATATATATATATATATAATTTTTTTCAACATCAGATCCAAGATTGCCGACTGGTGGCCATTTTGTTACTTATATGTGTCCCCAACCATTTCTCAGACATGCATGTTCTGATTTTGTTCTAACTTGGCACAAGCACAGAGCATGATGTCATACACTTGCCCCTCACTAAATTTTGTAATCTGATCAAAGATGGCCGACTGGGAGACTGGTTGCCATTTTAGTTAGACATAAATATGGGCTAGCCCTTTAACTCCATACAGCAAAATGACTAAAACAACAGGAGCTATGACATTTTATATCTTCTTTACTTCTTATCTATGATATATAAGTAGCTCAATCTCAGCATGCCTGTGTGCATGCATGCATTCATCCATCATTCAATATTTGTTCAACATCGTCCAGTGCACGTATATGCACAGCATAGCAATACATGCATACACACAAATACGTACATGCAGTATATAACGTGCTGCACATACACGCATGAGGAGAGCTTATTTCCTGGCATGGCCAATGCTGAATACATACCCCAGACAGTTTGATGAAAAGAAAGAAGAGGGGGGAAGGTGAGAATTTTACTTTTATTTTGGTCTTCCTCTTAGTGTGTTGTATATTATTCAGAATTCAACATCCAAAAAGGCTGTGACGATCCCATTAATGCTCTCCCCCTCCTTGCTCCCTCAGTGTATAGCTTGGCTGGTATCTATACACCACCTAATTTTATTTCCCATTAACAACAACCGTTTTAATTGTTTTAGCAATTATGCATTGTTTTAGCAATTTTAATTGTTTTAGCAAGATTGGTATTCCCCTCAGCGAAACGACGGGACTTACATTCTAGTTATCCTAAAAGCTGGCTGTAATAATGGAAGTAGTTGGAGAGGGTACCAATGAATGGATTTCTAGAAGAATCTGTGCAACCTGGAGGACCAGTGGCTGAGTTTAGTGGAAAGATTATAAGGAGAGGAAGGCTGGAATAGATCCAATAAAAATAAACTGCAAGGCTACCAACTTGAAAATAAAGAAGCCCAGTTGGGATATCAAAATAGTACATCTAATAATGGTTTGCTTCCTCAGATTACAATGGTACAGAGTGTCTTAGCTTCTTCAAGGAGTGAGGGGAGGGTGGGAGAAAGATTGGAAGCAGCAACACCAGTTCACAATATGGAGTCATCTTATATATTATTTCCGAGTTTGTGGTTTCGTGTCGCGCTATCTTCGACTTTGTTCTGCACTCGAGTAACGTCATATTCGGCTTACATTATCTCAAAGACCATATGAGGTGCATGGTACAAAAAAAAGTAAATAAAATGGTTCTGAAACAGTGAAATCGTGCCAAAAACGGTTACTGCATTTGGCTTTGAGTTCTTTGGTCTTACGTAACCGAGATATAAAAAGAGGGTTATGTAATGGTACACGACTGATTGATAGGAATCTCCACACCCATGTTCTAGATGCCGAGATCCTATCTGGGGCAAACAAAGGTGAGTATGTGTTGATACCACGAATCAAACTGGCCCCATCAGATGTGAACTTGCCATTCATTCTTGAAAGAACATAGTTTCCAGTAAGAGTCAGCTACTGCATGACTATAAACAAAGCGCAAGGCCAAACCCTTGATAAAGTTGGGTTATATCTTCCACAGCCGGTGTTCAGCCACGGTCAGCTATATGTTGCCTTCTCATGATCACGTCGGTTCTCGGACATTACGGTGCAAATTATACCAACTACAAAACAAGGGTTCCACAATGACAATGCTATAACCCAAAACATTGTGTATCAAGAAGTACTTTGAACATTGTATTCCACTTACTGCATTGAAGTAAAATTACTACTGATACTCTGCATCAGTTCCTTTCTCAAACACACCCACCCCAACATGTCGCGCAGAGCATGGGTTATGCTAGTATTCCATTACACTACAGATTAAAGTTTTGTGTGCAACATTACCTATAAGCTGAGGATGCCAGAAGAAGGAATTGGCCCTTTAGAGATTCATATGGCAGTGCACAACTTTGGAGGCCAGTTTGGAGATACAGTACGATCTGTTCAGGACAGGTGAAAGCTGATAGTGAGACCCATGATCTCCAATGATGGTGCCTCTCCCATTTGTCTCGGGATTTGCCTGCCAGTCGTTATGTTAACGACAAAGTGAGAATATGGGTCTTTCTTCGAATAAAATAATGCTCTCAGTTGATGACCATTTGCTTTACTTCAGATCAGTAGAGAGATCCTGCTGCAGATTGCCTGATGGATGGGTGCGGAACCATTTTACACATGGTAGACTCTTCTGAAAATGATACAATTAATTTGATGTTCGGTATATCAAGAACAATATTCATTCTATAACCCTACATTGAATGACACTGGCCTCTATAAGTCCAGCATAGGATAGAGCTCTGTCCAAAGCAACCTTCTTCTTGCGAGTGCATCGGAAATCTGATTGACATTCTCAGAGGGATACCATTAACTGCCAGTTTGTAGATCAGGATGGGTTTCCAAACAGCATGGAATGCACAGGAGATGTCCAGTAGGATAGCCAAGACCTCGTGTTTGTGATTGTGGGCATCCATCCATTGCTGACATGCTGAAATATCACACCCTTGTTGCTCGGCCATTAATCTCGACTCGACATGCAATTGGGATGTGTCGGACATGCAAATGCCTTTGTTCTTCCACCCTTTTTGCTTGTACAATTTACTGGTGGAAATTCACCCTGCCTTGTTGCAAACCACATATTAACTCTAAAATTATGCAGTCAATGGCATTTTAAAGAAGCATATTTCTTCACAGCAACACCTGCAATAATGACAAGTAATAAAATTAAATTATCAAGATATCAAAGAAAGTATAGCATGATTACAATCAATTACCAATTCATTTAGCAGTGTGTTGTAGCTATCTTGGCCTACCTACTTGTGGTTAGTGATCAGGCTTTAGCATTGTGCATTCTGCAATCTTATAAAAGCCTACAGGTGGTCAGGCTTTAGCAGTGCACATGGCAGCAAGGCAATTACAAGCAATTACTATGTATGTGTATAACAGCCATCCAATTACAAGCAACAGAAACGAACCTGGCAGCCATGCATGTACTTATGACTGCTGTAAATCAAAGCTTAACACTTGCCAAATATATCAAAAAAATTATGTAGGGATGGACCTTGCATATTTACATGCCATCATCTCTAGCTTATTTGCATACTTTTTGGAAATGCCATCCCAACATCCTTTTGCTTTTCCTTAAATGCTTTTTATCTTGTAAATATTTTCAAGTGTTTGTATGTTTGTTTGTTGGTGTGTACGTGTATGTGTTTGTTTGTGCATTTGTGCTTTTGTTTGTGTGTTTGTTGGTGCATGTGTTCGTTGCTCTTTCATGGCCAAAGCGTAGCACCAAGAGGCCACAAATTTTGGGTGTCAGTACTTCAGAATCTGGGCAAGGTTTTAACCTGCCACATGATGGCCTACTGCCGAGGAGTCCTTTTGAGGCCAGTATAGGCCACTATAAAGTGTATATCAGGATGTGGGATCAGGCAGTGCCGGCCTTCAGATAAAAGGTAACCACCATGAAGCCAATAACTCCATAGCTTTTCAATGTCCAACACATCAAGAAACCACGGCCATGAAAAGCAGGGCCAGGTATCTCCTCTGCCCTCCTTCCCCCATTGGAAACCTGAAAGAGGTGAGTTCGGGGAGGGTTAATGGGGGTAGGAAAGATTGTGGTTGTGGATGGGGGATTATTTCATATGGTGGTGAACAGTTGTCTTGAATTCCTTGAGGGAAGAATGACATTGAAGAGAATTTAGAAGTTGGTTCCACAGGTGGGGAAAAATAGGAAATAAATGTGCGGATGTGAGCAGTGGTTCTGGAGTTTGGAAGTTTCACCAGAATAACAGGTTACTGGCCGACCACATGTGCCCTGTACAAACCTGGGTGGTGGAGGGGACAAACAATGGAAAGAGCAGACAGTGTAAGACCTAAAATGAGGTGGTATAAGAAAGAAAGAGACCACCGACCTGTCTGCAATGTGAAAGTGATAGGCCCACGTACTCAGCCTCATCGTGGGAGATTCTAATGATCTTGAAGTCCTTGGTTTCCACGGCGTTTCCTTGGTTTTCCTTGGTTTCCTTGGTTTCCATGGAGGAGCCAGCCCAGAGGGGAGAACAGTACTCCATAAAGCTGCGGATGAAAGCCTTGATGGTGGATAAGAGTTCTGGTATGTCAACGAAATACTTTGCATAATATGGTTTTCCCAAAAATTGGTTTACTCAATACAGCAATTTATTGATCATCACCAAAATGTAAGGCATCATATCGATCCAAACACACCAACATACACTGTTTTGATTCTGCATTCGGTGTTTTCTGTCTTGCTGTTGGTAAACAAAGCTTGGTGAGAGCTGCAGAACAATGTGCAAATTTTAATCACCAAAGAACAATCACTCACAATAGAACCTTCAAGTACAGTGGAACAACTTAATTTATTTTCGCATATAATTATTAAACATAATACATTACTGTATTTAAGACCCACTTATATAGCCCTCTGTGGCCACCATTATTTTTTTCCAAGCACGTCAACAGGATAAGTCGGAAGGCTTCCGAGCGATGAGGGTTATTTGTTAAAAGATAGGAGAGTGATCCCGATCTGATTAATTTGCTCCACCCTCATCTTGTTATTACATTTCACATTATATGTTAAACATTGTGGCATGATGCAATGAGGATGGGGATGTTGAGCATTCTTAAAGGATAACCTCATCACTGGAAGCCCTGAAGTCGTTCTATGAAACAAATTATTGACAATGTAACCAGAAGATGAAATTCGAAATTTAATTCAGACAATCTTGTGTTTAATAAACAAATATATTTGATATCAAATGAAATAGGTATATTTGAAGCTTGTTAGTAGCAAATCTTAGAGAATACAGTCAATAGATTCATAAATTATTTCTGCATTTTTGAGGTTCCATGCACTTTTGGTTCAATTATTTTTTTCACATTATT
The DNA here is from genome assembly GCF_056783735.1 of Eptatretus burgeri. Lineage (NCBI taxonomy): Eukaryota > Metazoa > Chordata > Myxini > Myxiniformes > Myxinidae > Eptatretus > Eptatretus burgeri. The sequence goes on from NC_140978.1 coordinate 17,997,756, forward strand.
GTTTTGGGAAGCCACATTGATAAATTTCAAAGCTACACTAAAATTCCACCTTTTGACATTTCTTTTGATTGAATTTATTTGTTGTGCTTCCCCTTACAGCACAGGGGAAGGCTTATTGCTGTTGTAGAGATTATTTCTATGATTAGCGCCACAAATTTTTAATGGTACCAGAGTTGCTTAGATCCCGAGTAGTACTTAACCACCATTTATAAATAAATAAATAATTTATTTCTGCACTCGAACATTCCAAATTTCCAAACTGAATCAATTTCCGAGCTGTAGTTTGGAGCTGACAGTAACTTTCAAAATGGAATTTTGCATCAATAATGTGAACATAATGTAAATGGGAGTTTCATAATTTTTTGACCTTGACCTAATTTTAAGGTCATGACCGAATTATTGACAGTTTACATCAAAACCCAACTAAACTTTGTCTCATCATAACAAAATTGCCCTCTTTGGATAGCCTAGAGCAAGGCACATTTATGATTTATTTACATCATACCCCTCTGGGTTAAAGGGTAAGATCAAATAGCGATCTGAAAAAAAAAATGCATTTTTTGTCATCGCTCGATTTTGCCAATGGAGAATCTCAAACACCGCTTGGCCTTCCAAAGATGTTCTTGCATCATAATAATGCACTTGCACTGAAGTTGTATACCTGATATTTGATTTGTGTCTTCACCTGCTCTTTGCAGAGCCTTGTGTTGGCTTAGTGGTTAGGGTGGTGGCTTTGGATCCTCAGGTCCTGAGTTCAAGCCCTGTTGACCACTAAATTAATACACCAGGGGGTTTACTCAGCCTGTTATCCATCCGAGGTTTACAAAATGAGTACCAGTGTGTACTGGTAGAGGGGCACTGCATCAGCGACACAGTCGCACTTCCAAGAAATGATACCTACCCCGGCAGCTCAGCTGCTATACGCAAGAAGAAGATGATCTGATTTTTACGGATTGTGATATAATTAACAAAAAACACGTTTTTCATCATAACTTGAATAATTTTTCTCTGATTTTCATGATATTGAGTTTTGTGGATAGTTTGGAGATGGGACACATTTTCTTAATCTGTACTCTATCCCTAAATATTGAAGGTCAAGGTCATATGGAGGTCTGTAAAAAATATGTCCGTCATTTGATCACAGGCCAAAGGGTAAGTCGCGACCGATCACCAAGGGTAAGCCTCTCCCAGTCGGGGTAGGCTTACCCTTGGTGATCGCTTTGTGATTACAGATACCTACTTAGCCCATCCACTGTGCAGCGGAAGACAGAGTTTTACAATCACTTCTGTGTGTCTGTCTGTCTGTCTGTCTGTCTGTCTGTGTGTCTGTCCTGGCCATAACGTTTTTACCATTTGAGCTTTTGTCATCAAATTTTCAACAAAGCTTTATTTTGAGAATATGGAGAAGTCAAATTAATAATTTTGTTAAAATTATTTTCATTTTTATTATTATTATTATTATTATTATTATTATTATTATTATTATTATTATTTGACCCTTTATTTACCTTTTTTTGCTCTATTATTTTTTGACATTTTTTATTAGCAACTACTTGTCCGATTGACTCAAAAGTTTCAGCGTAGAAGCGACCCCCGATGGAGAATATTGTACACCACTCCTCCTTAGCCTGGTGTTGGCTCAGTGGTTAGGGTGGCGGCTTGGGTCCTGAGTTCAAGCCGCGTTTCCCGCTGAATTAATTCACCAGGGGGTTGACTCAGCCTGCCATCCTTCCGAGGTCGGCAAAATGAGTACCAGCTTGCTAGGATGACCGAGTCATTCAAGTATCCTGCGTCAGAGTGGCGACCTGTCCAGGATTGTGCCCAATAGCCAAGGAGACTGCTTCGGCAGCACCAACGCTCTGTACAGAGTATGGTCCCAATGGAATGGACTCCTCCTTCACAGTTCCATATCCAGGCGATGTGTGATGTCATTGCCGGGCACTGAAAGAAGGGAGTACTCAGTTTTTACTTCGTTTGTTTGTTTGTTTGTTTTCTTGTTTTTCCAGGCAATAACTCAGCCGACCTTTGAGCGAGAAAGCTGAAATTTGGGGACAAACGTGAAGATGTGCTTTGGCAAAAATGTTATTTTTATTTTTTGATTAATCAATTAATTGATTAAATAATTAATTATTATCGATTTATTAATTTCTTAGTTATTTTATTTCTCATCCTGGCAATATCTCAGGCACCTTTTGAGCAAGGAAGCTGACATTTGGACATGACAGTGAACGTGATTTGGCCATAAAGAGTATTTTTGATTTATTGATGATCAATTAATTATTTAATTATTCGATTAGTTACTTAATTTTCAAAATGTTACAGATTCAGATGAAACAGTTGTGGTTTATATGCTGTTGGCCAAATGATGAAGAAATTAGTTATTTTATGATTTAATTTTTTTTTAATTATGCAATTAATCAATTAATCAAGCAATTATTGTACACTGCTCCACGGTTTGTACAGGTCCTTAAAACCCATAAAAGTCCAACATTTCTGAGTTGTACAATATAAGTACTTAAATGTCCTTAAATTTCAGGAAAATGTTCAAAAGTCAATAAAAGTCAATAAAAATCAGATTTTCCTGTTATTTGGTGAAGGGTTTTTCATTTTCCTCGCATTGGTATTCTAAACAAGGACAAATGTGTCCAAGAGCCGTGTCCTATAGGTTTTGTCTTTACCAGAAGAACAAGAACGAGAAGAAAAAAAAGAAAGAAAAAAAAAAACAACAACAACAACAACAACAACAACTTCCGATATTTCGTCACATACTTTGATCGAGCCAATGGCAAGACGCGTCGTGGACGATCGTCGTTCATGATGAGAAAATTGTGTATTTACAAAATTACAACACATTAAATGGAATAATCTTTAAATAGTAACGTGAACTTTTCGAAACTAAAAAGCAAATGCCCGAATATATTTAAAAGTTCATGATAAAAGCTCTCAAAAGGCACCTTCAATGCGAGGATGTGTACAGGTGTTTAGTATTTGAGATCCGGATCTTGTATATAAAAGAGCCGAGTCCTAAAGGTTTTGCCTTCACCAGAACGAGAACGAGAACGAGAACGAGAACGAGAACGAGAACGAGAACGAGAACGAGAACGAGAACGAGAACGAGAACGAGAATATCTGCTCCTGCCTGATTCTACAGTAACTGTGAAGTGAATTTGCCAATTGGCTGTGTGGCACGTTGTGCCTTGTCGACTGAATAAGCTCCTGCTGTGTTCTGTATGTTCATTATTAAAATAGATTTTTTGTAAACTTACTATCTGTTAATTTCTAGGTGACTCAGCTCAATTTACCCCTGGAATTTCTCAGATGTGGTCCTTAAAAAGGGGTTATTTTAGCCCTTAAAAGTCCTTAAAAAGTCCTTAAAAAAAGACATCTCAAAATAAGTGGGAACCCTGTCAGCTCCCTCCCAATTACATCTCCATGTGCTTGCTGCAAGGCAACATCGCCGGAAGGCGAAGGCGCCCCAGTGATGCTGAGTGCTGGAGGATTTATTATTTATTTATTTTGCATGGAGGTGCTGTACTTTGAATGTACCTGTACTTGTTTTAATTGTAATTGTGATGTTATAGGTTATGATATTGCTGCCATCTTGGATTAAACACAAAAAATTTAACATTATATCACTGAAACTGCTGATCGGAAAAATTTGAAACTTGGCACTTCTCATTATAATCCCAGAGGGGAATAAATGATTGTAAGGATGACACCATTGGTGAAGTGGTAGACCAGCTATAAATTTTTGATCAAAATCCTTGTTTACCATTGAGATTCAGTGTCCAGGCCAAAACATTTTTACCAATTGAGCTTTTGTCATCAAGTCTTCAACAACCTTTATGATTAGATTGTGGAGAACACAAATTAATAAAATGTGCAATTTTTTTAACTGTTGTTTTCATCAAGTTTAGTTCAAGTACAAAGTGGACACATTTGGTCTTTGCATTTTGAGATGCTTTCTAGTTTCTTCTTGTTGTTTATTTTAACAATCTCTTGCCATTTTCACAGATGTCATAACCCTCATATCCACTGTCAGAAATTTTGCATATGTTGTTTCATTGAATACAGCTGGCTTTCCATTGCATTCAAAAATGGTGAGTAGGTAAGCCCTTAAACAACACATGAATTAATATTGTACACATATTCTTTAATTCATATAGAGAGTATGAATTATACATGAGATGGAAAAGGAATTGTATGTATTGATCTGTATGAAATATAATAGGCTATGTTTCCTTGACTGTTGATAATGGGTTCTCATGATATTGATTGACCTTGGTTGTCACAATCCCTGGGCCAAATAGACAAGGCATATGATACAAAAATATTTGTTCTGTTGCTGGCAAGTTCAAAGTCACTTAAATGAGATACTTTTGTGTCAGCTTCTGTTTCGCACTGCAGTCACTTACATTGTTTGTCATTTTAAACTCCTTAATCTATTTCAGCAAACCTTCTTTTTAATTCAGCATCTTTCACATCTGCATTGTTTAAGCTCTAATTTTCCTGCTTTGCTTTTCAAGCCATTTAAATAGGTTTTACTCTAACCTTTAGTGATAGTTCAATTATCCTCTCGATACTTGTTCACTGTCTTTTCCTGAACCCCATTCCCACAAAGTGCAAAATCATATTCAGTTCATGGGCATAAATGTACAATCGATGCATAATGAGAGCATCCTATATTATGGTTCCCTGGCAACCTCAATATATACAGAGTGATTTATAATTAAGTTCTGACTTTAAACATAGAAATACAATGTTTTTATGATTGGTAGAGCATTAATTTTTTTCTTTGAATGCTTGTTTATTGCAATTTTTTTTTTTTTGCGTTGCTTTCAGATTGATCTGTTATGGCTGAGAGATCAGCTGATGCTCAAATAGCTCAAATTGCTGCACTATATGAGGTTTGGTAATCTTCAATCTTAGTTCAATGATGGTGGTGGCAAGAAATGGGAAGAAAGGAAATACCACATTGTTAATGCAAATAAAACACAATTTTTTTTTCCTGAAAGGCCATTTATTGACATTTTAATTAGTGAGCATCAAATTTAACCATAAACTGTAGCCTTGTGTTGGCTTAGTGGTTAGGGTGGCTGGCTTAGGATCCTCGGGTCCTGAGTCAGAGTCCTGTTGGCTACTGAATTAACACCATGGGGATTGACTCAGCCTGTCATCCTTCCGAGGTCGGCGAAATGAGTACCAGTGTACTGGTCCCGGTGTATGCCACAGTTAGAATAAGTATACCATATCCCTGTGTGTCGCAAGAGGAAACCAGGGTTGGCGTCAGGAAGGGCATCCGGCAATAAAACATTGCCTCAAGAAGGAAACCATGATTGCATGATCCCACAAAAAGCTAACCCCTGCTCAGCAGGGAAAAATGGCTGTAAAAAGGCTGTGTTGTGTTTGAATTTAAACATAAGCTCCTGTGTTCTCAGCACGTTTTTTTCATTTGTTTTCATTTGTTTTCATTTTCAAAAAAAAAAAAAATGTTCAACATTTTCTACTGAACACCAAATAAACTCCTCTGGCAAATCAACAAAAACATTATGGATAGAGCTTTCTAATTCAGCCAAATTAGCAGGTTTGATGGCATACACTTTTTTTTTCACCCATCCCCCCAAAATAAATTTTCATTGGGTTAAATCAGTTCTCCTGGATGGCACTCTATCAGTCCTTGCTGCCCGATCCATCTTTGCAGAATGTGGGTATCCAACAAATTACAAACTTCAATCTATAAGTGCAGAGTGACACCATCTTGCATAAACCCTTGTTACCCTTGCCACAGAGAGGGCATTGCGTTTGGCTCCATTTGTCTGTCTCTGTCTGTGTGTCCGTCTGTTTGCTTGTTTGTTTGTTCATACATAACTTTCTTGTTTTTCTCTGCAACCACTTGGTGGATTGAGCCAAAATTTTCATCATAGGTGCAACTACTCATGTCGAATGTTTTAATGATAATTACGATATCATAGGTCATGCAGTGTGGTAACCATGTTGGAAAAACGGAAAAAACTTTGGAACTCTGTATCTCTGAAACCGCACCAAGGAAAAAATTTAAACTTTGAACACTGAAAGTACTCCTCATCGGGAAATAAGTGATTTTTATGACATTGGTGCCTTTGTTATGACATCATAATTGCATATGTAAAATGTGACATCTGATCAGTATGAAAAATTTTGAAGGTCATCTTGGGATAAAATGGTCCACAGAAAAAAATTTGATGACATCATGGCAGATATATATATATATATATATATATATATATATATATATATATATATATATATATATATATATATATACATTTTTTTTTTAAACCTTCAATAATCTTCTCTGAAGTGGCTGGACAGATTGAGGTGAAACTTTACAAGTATGACTGCCTATACATGAGGAACAGAAGATTCACACACATGATGTCATACGTCACATGGTTTGGCAGCGATATTCGAATTACCCTAAAACTTGTGAAAATCTTCTTCTCCAGAATGGCTGGACAGATCAAGAGGAAACTTCACAAAAATGTTCTCCAAACTATGAGTGTACAATTTTATGAAGCAATAATCGATAGGTCACATGGTTTGGCAGCCATATTAGATTGAAAAAAATATTAAATAACATTTTTATTTGAGACCGCTTTATTAATCGAAGTGAAACTTCAGATTTATGATCTAGTAGTGATGTGGAATATATGTGTATATATATATATATATATATATATATATATATATATATATATATATATATATATATATATATATATATATATATATATATTTTTTTTTTTTTTTTAATTTCAACTTGATGAAATGCATGGTCTGGTAGCCAGAATTATTTAATTTTTTATATGGGTTCTTTTTTTTTCTTGGTTTTACTTTTATTTTTTGAATAAGGCTCACTTGGCTCTGTCTGGATGGGTTTGAGGGTCGAGGAGTAGCAGCTGAAATGCAAATCCTATCCAGGTTCTTCCTGATGATTTCATCTTTGCTTTTTACTTGTTTGGGTTGCTTCTAATTACTCCAATGCAAAACTGTATGTATGTCATCTTCCATTTGATTTGAATTGAATATATTTTAATCCCATTCTGAATTCAATTGAATAATAAATTTGAAAACCTCATGGGTCAAGGTCAGGTGTCTGATCAAAGTGGGGTTGCATCAAAGCGGGACATTTTGGTACCCGGTCATTACTGCCAGCAGTAATAAAGTGGCAGTTCTAATTATGTCTAATTAATTACGAAACACACCAGTCCACAAACACCACACAACACACCACAAAAAAACAAGTCCTGGTGAGGGTCTGCAATCTCTGATTGCTCTTTTTCTTGTTTCATCTGTGTTACCCCATTGCTTAACTTTGGAAGAAGAAAGTTTCAAAGCTTTTCCAAGTAGTATTGCATCACAGAGGAGGTTGGATCCAATGAGTTGTGTTGAAGTCATTCTGCAACAAACAAGCAGTTTTGGCCGACTTTTAAATAGCATTTTATTTTATTAACCTTCATTCTTTCATAATTCAAAATATTTTAACAGGAACCTTGTAATATTTTTTATGTTTATGCAATCATGTGGATGGACACCTACACAAAATGCTTTTTTCAACACGAGGAAAAAACAGCTTTTTGGACAGCTTTTCAGTAAATAATCAAAAAGCTATGCTTCAAGGATTTTCACTTCAAGAAAGCAGTCACTTTTACTCACAGCCAAATGGTGAGCAGTGGCGAAGGTCTGTGCATTTGTGTAACCCAGTAACAGGCCAGCCAGTTACTGTATAAAGCAGGATGATCACTTATTTGATCCTCCAAATATCCCAATTTTAAAAAGATCCCAAAGGTGGCAAAATGGCGGGAATCAATGCAATCATATCTCCTCAGAAATATGTTTTTAAAAATTGGTAGATAAACAAGAATACAGAATGAAATTCCAGACATGAAAAGACACTAATAAGCACAATGCTTAACAAATAAAGAAAGAAGTACAGGTGCATTCAAAGTACACTGCCCCATGCCAAATAAATAAATAATAAAGCCTCTGGCACGTGACATTGCGGGGGCGCCTTTGGCGCCCATCAATGCCACCTTGCAGCACATGCGAATGGAATTGGGAGGGAGTGGTGTTCAATAATTGATTGATTAATTGCATAATTAAAATATATAAATATTACTCGTAAAATAATTAATTTCTTAATCACTTGTCTCATAGAATACCTAAACTACCACTGTTGCATCTGAATCTGTAATTTTTTGAAAATTAAGGAATTAATCAAAAAAAATGATTGATTAATCAATAAATCAAAAAAACCTTTATATCCAAATCACTTGTTAACAGCCCTGTCCAAATATCAGCTTCCTAGCTCAAAAAGTGCCTGAGGTATTGCCAGGATGAGAAATAAAATAAATAAGTAATTAATAAATCGATAATAATTAAGTAATTAATCAATTAATTGATAAATCAAAAAATAAAAATAGAGTTTTTGCCAAAGCACATCTTCACTTTTGTTAAACAGACCATCAACCGTTTCTCAAACATCAACTCATCCTGGGAATTCTTTCAAAGAAACTTGCTCTCCCTCATGCACAGATTTATCCCCTCTCATGTTCAGTTGTCCTACCCTTCCTCCAGCCCTTGGTTTACTGAAGCTTGTGGCGAGGTAGTTGTCCTGAAACAACTTGCCTTTGCCTCATGGAAAGCAAACCCAACTGAGGGTAATCTCAGTTCCTTACACAAAGCTCGGAACAAGTGTGTATCTCTCCTCAGGAGAGCCAGAAAACAACATCTTTCTCATCTCAAGTCTGAACTCTCAACCCTCTCTCCCTCCTCAAAATCCTGGTGGCGTTTAATAAAATCTGTTTCTGGTGTATGTTCCCCCTCCATCCCCTCCCTTACCTCAAATGGCCACACTCCTGATACCACACGTGATAAAGCTGAATGTCTAAACTCGGTGTTTGCAGCTAAATCTTGTGGCCAAAACCCATCACTTTCTCTACCCACTTTACCCAGTCGCACCCAACTGTCCCTGGACTCTGTGTCCTTTTCTCCTGACAAGGTGGAGAGCTTGCTTTCAAACCTCGAGTCAGATTCTGCAACCGGTCCAGACGGCATCAGCCCACGTGTCCTCAAAGCCTGCTCTTCTGCTCTTGCTCACCCTCTCTCTGTTCTTTTCACCCTCTCATTTGCCCAATGTCATCTGCCATTTGCTTGGAAATCTGCTAACATCACTGCCCTGCATAAAAAGGTGCAAAACAGATCCCTGTAACTACAGACCAATCAATCTTCTCCCAATCATCAGCAAGGTTATGGAATCCATCATCGCTTCAGACATGAAATCCTTCCTCTTCTCAAATGGCTTGATTTCCAATCATCAATTTGGCTTCAGACCAGGTCACTCTACCCTGGATATGCTGCTTCTGCTCTCCCAACAATGGATGGAGGTCCTCAATGCCAGACAGGAAATCCGAGCCGTATCCCTGGACACATCACGTGCTTTTGACACAGTCTGGCACCCTTCCCTGCTCACTAAACTCTCTTCCCATGGTATTCAAGGCCATCTCCACTCATGGCTCACAGACTTCCTCTCCTGTCGCAGTCAACGTGTGGCCCTAAATGGAGTTCTTTCATCCCCTCTTCCTGTGCAGGCTGGAGTTCCTCAAGGTAGCATTCTGGGCCCTGTTCTTTTTCTGGTTTTCATCAATGATCTCTCGGACTCTCTGGAAAATCCTCTATTTCTCTTTGCCGACGACTCCACCCTCCGCCGTACCATCTGTCATCCCTCACACCGGCAAGCAGCAGCTTCTTCGCTCACTGCAGATCTGGATAAAATCACAAACTGGTCCAACACATGGAACATGTCTTTCAATCCGGATAAATCTCACACTCTCACTATGTCTCTTCGAAAGGACTGTTTAGAAAACCCCCCCATCCAGTTTCTCAACAATCCTCTGGAAGAAGTCATGTCTTTCAAGCTTCTGGGTCTCACTATCTGCCATAACCTTTCCTGGGAAAGTCACATTTCTAAACTCGCCTCAAAAGCCAGTCGCAGACTTGGAATCCTCCATCGTGCAAAGTCCTTCCTCGGCACTCTTGAGCTCCTGACCACTTACAAAGCTTTTGTATGAAGCCTGATGGAGTACTGCTCTCCCCTCTGGGCTGGTGCTCCTGCCTCCCACTTTTCTCGGCTTCACGCTGTCGAAACCAGGGCATTTAAGATCATCGGCATCTCCCGCAATGAAGCTGAGTCTTTGGGCCTCTCACTCAATCACCGCAGGTTGGTCGGTGGTCTTTCTGTCTTCTACCGACTCCTCTCCAGCCTTGCCCCCCTGCTCTCTCTGCAATTTGTCCCCACCACATTTCCACAGGGCGCTCAAGGTCCGCCAACAACCCCCTTCTGGTGAAACTACCAAAATCACGAATCACTGCTCATCTTCACTCTTTCATTCCTCTTTTATCCCGCCTTTGGAATAAACTTCCTCACTCTATTCTTTCCCATTCTTCCCTCCAGGCTTTCAAAACAGCTGTTCACCACCACCTCTTATCTTCCCCTATCCAAATCCTCGATCTTTTCTACCCCCGATAATCCACCCAAGCCCACTTCCTTCAATTCCCCTGCTTTCCTTCCTGAAAGTCCCTGTAATGTCCATCTTATCTTCGCCATGTTCCCCATCCCATCCCCATCCCTCTCCCTTCCACAGTTCACCTAATGTGTCTGTTCCCCACTGTTTTGTCCCTTCCACTCCCGCCCCTCTTGTCTCATGCCCCCTTGCTGTGAGTTGTGAAATAGCTCTCATACGAGCCTCGACAAGGTATACAAAAAAAAAAAAAACGACCCAGATGCCCCAATATTGACAGACCAGGAATGGTCCGAGACCTGCTTTCCCCACATTGATGGACACCTGGGGGGAGGAGAGGAGGATCCTTCTCCCTTTGATGGTGCGAAGGAAATGTGCTCTCACCCCACTGACATTTTCTGAGCCCTGCCCAGTTTTGAATGAGAAAACAAGTGAGAGGACATCCTTAACCTCCTAACATCAAAATGTACCAGGCACATCTTTCTTCCAGACTGTATGCCAGAGAACTTATCCCTAATATGTGTCCTTAATTCAGTTCAAAAAGTCCTAAGAACTATGTAAATGCAAATGGTGGTTAATACCTTATGATTACCTATTGACCCTTCTCCCAACCCCCGTTAAAATATAACAACACAGTTTTCTCAAAGCTTTGGGATGATAAATTTTCTTGGAATTCTCAAATTACTCTTTGTTTAAAGGCCCAGTCACACCTTGACGTTTTAGCCAGCTTATGCCGATTTTTGCAAAAATTTGTGTAAAACGCTGGTACACGTCGAATACGTTATGGGTACGTTTTGTATATGTTAAGACCACGCAGAAAAACACTGCCATAAGTGGTAGTACGCTGGCTTTAAACGTTGAACTTTTGGGTTTTCCTCAAATTTTTTTCATGCTTGAAATTTTACGACGTATGCCGGCGTATGACTCACACGTTCCGCTACGCTGGCCATAAGTTGTAGGCACGTTATGCGATCGTTGACACACGTTAAAACACGTTACTTGTAAGTTACTCATAAGTCGAAACACGTGGAGGTAATGTTTAGCGTACCCGAAACTTATTTCTAACCTATGAGTAACGTTTTGTAAGCACGCTACACGTACGTTGTTCACACTTTGCAACACGTTACTTGAAAGTACGACTAATACTACTAATACTACTACTACTACCAATATCGACATCACTAAATTCTCTCGAACTACTACTACTACCACTACTACTACTAATACTACTACTACCAACATCGACATGACTAAATTCTCTCGAACTACTACTACTGCTGCTACTACTACTACTACCATTGACATCACTAAATTCTCTCGAACTAATACTACTACCAACATCACGAAATTCTCTCGAACTACTACTACTGCTACTAGTACTACGACTACTACTACTACTAACATCGACATCACTAAATTCTCTCGAACTACTACTACTACTACTACTACTACTACTACTACTACTCAGGGTCAGGTATGGGAGCATGTGCCAGAACAGCGCGTCGCTGCGTCCACTTTCCGCCGGTACTCCAGGGGCCTCCGTCTGGCCATCCCCCAGGCAGATGCCAGGCCCATCCCCATCTCCTTGAGATGATGGTCAACCTGCTGCAACCATGAGGCACATGGTCGGCCCACTGGCCTCCTCCACTCATGAGACTCCCTCGCTGAGAGAATCTGGTGAGCAAGATCAGCGTCAGGAAAAATAGCCACATGTCCATACAGCCGCAACTGACGCTTACGGACTATGCAGCTAACAAATCTCATCCGAGTCTCTCTCAGCAACCGCTCGTTTGACACAAAATCCGACCAGCAATAGCCAAGGATTCTCTGAAGACACCTGGTACCAAAGGAATTAAGTCTCCGTCTCAGAACCTTGGTCAGAGTCCAAGTCTCGCACCCATAGAGCAAGACTGCAAGTACCAAGGACCTGAAGACTCGGACTTTCGTCCTCCCGCACAGGTACCGGCAGCGCCACACCCCATGATCCAGTGAATTCATGACTCCCCAGGCCTGACCCAGACGTCTATTGACCTCTGACTCGCAGCCATCAGAGACATGAATATCACTGCCAAGGTAAGTGAATCTCTCCACGACCTCAACATCCTCACCACAAACAGACACAGACAGGACAGCAGCATCCAATATGTCACCGAAAGCCTGGATCTTAGTTTTGACCCAAGAAACCCGTAATCCCAGCGGCTCCGACTCCTCATTCAGCACCACGAGGGCCCCCAAAAGGATGTCTAAAGTCTCCGCAAAGATGACTGCATCATCTGCAAAATCAAGGTCCGATATCTTGACATTCCCAAACGATGCACCGCAACTTGATCTCTCCGACATCCTCCCAAAAATCCAGTCCATACAAGTGCTGAAAAGTGTGGGGGCAAGTACACATCCCTGACGAACTCCAGTAACAACTGGAAATAAGTCAGAGATGGTACCACCACACTTCACAGCACTCTCAGTACCAGAGTAGAGTTCAGACATCAGATCGATCAGTTTTGGTGGCACCCCAAGAAGACCAAGAATCCTCCAGAGGACATCCCGATTCACTGAATTGAACGCTTTACAGAGATCAACATAGGCTGCAAGCAGCCCCTGCCGAAACTCTCGTCTGCGTTTGGTGAGGACACGAAGGGCAAGGATACGGTCAATCGTTGACCTCTTTGGTGTAAAGCCTGACTGCTCTGGACGCTGGTGCTCAAGCAGATGGTGGCGAACCCTATCAAGAATTATCCGAGCAAAGACCTTGCCCGGCACTGAGAGCAGCGTCACCCCTCGGTAGTTGTTGCAGTCTTGGCGATCACCCTTCCCTTTCCAGAGAGGGACAACAAGGCCCCTCTTCCAGTCAGTTGGGATGATGCCTGTGTTCCAGGCAGAGCACAAAACTGCATGCAACGACACGAGTGCAGCATTTCCACCAGCCTTGAGAAGTTCGGCATGGATGCCACAGATCCCTGGAGCTTTGCCCCATTTCAACTGGTTCACCGCAGCCCATGTTTCCACAAGCGAAGGTGGACCACAGTTGATTCGAGGGTCAGCAACAGGGACTGTAACACCCTTGATGTCCAACTCGACAGCTGGGGGATCAGCCTGGTACAACCGCTCAAAGTAACCGGCCCAGCGGGCTTTCACTTCAGACTCCTCTGTCAAGAGCCTACCACTCTCTGCTCGAACTGCAGTGCTCCGAGGGATGGGCTTGGATGAACATAATGCGCAAATTCCCCTGTAAGCGGGACGAGAATCACCTGTCCACAGGTGATGCTCTACCCCCTCACAGATTCCTCGCACATAGGCATCCTTGTCCACCCTCAGTGCACGTACAGTTTTACGCCTCAGCTCCCTGAACAGCTCAGCTCTGCCATTCAGCCTGGCCCTGCAACTCTGGTCAATGGTATCCAGTGTCCCTTGAGAGACAAAATTCTTCTTTGCCCTGCGGTGAGCTCCAAGACATCCACCGGCAACATCAAGGACGGTGGTCCTGAAGGCGCTCCACAACTCTTCAGGACCCCCCAAAGCACCCAGACCCCCCAAGTGTCCACTCAGCCTGTTCGCAAACTCTTCAGCTACTCTCTCATCCCTGAGCTTGGCAACATCCAGCCTCGGCTGGGATGGTACCATTCTCCAGGATTTAAGGTGCAACTTTAGAGTTGCTACAACAAGCCTGTGGTCAGTATTGAGGAACTGAGCACTCCGGTAGACCCTGCAGTTCTGGATCATCCTCCAACGACCGTCAATGAGGACATGGTCAATCTCCTTTGCCACACCGCCAGCGTTGGAATACCAAGTCCAGCGATGAGCTTGTGGGTGCTGAAACCATGAACCAGCCACCCTAAGTCCATGACTTCTTGCAAAGTCAAGGAACTTAGTGCTATTCTGGTTCATAGTTCCTGACCCATGGGGACCAACACACACCTCATAACCATCCCTATCCATTCCAGTCGATGCATTGAAATCCCCCAAGACTAGAAGTGTATCTCGTCTGGGGCACTGATCAACCACAAACTCGAGTGTGGCGTAGAATGCATCCTTCACGGTGAGATCACTCGCCTCAGTCGGAGCATAAACAGAGACCACGGAAATGACACCTAAGGAGTGACGAATCCTAACAAATCCATGCCAGGAAAACTGACAGGTTTCACTTGTGAAGTCCATTTGTATATACCAATTCCCCTAAACGCTGCCAATACGCCATTATATTGTAGCTGTAGGTTAGAAACACATTCAGTAAGTTCTGTGGTCATCCGGAAGACGTCAATCAAATTCGTCTGCGTACCCAATGTGCGTTTGAGATACGTTACACATAGGTTCAAAGCATGCTACTCATAGGTTCAAAGCACGCTACTAATATGTTTAAAGCATGTTACTCGTAGGTTAAAAATTAAGTTTCGGGTATGCTAAACATTACCTCGACGTGTTTCGACTCATGAGTAACTTACAAGTAACGTATGGCCGACGTGTGTAAACGATTGCGGAGCGTGCCGAGAACTTACGCCAGCGTATGCGGAACTTGTGAGCCATACGTCGAGTACGTCGTAAAATTTTCAGCATGCTTGAAATTTCACGATGTACTAGACGCACCACGTAATATGCCAGCGTACTTCATTGTTTTTCATCGTGCTGCTAACGTATACACAACTTACCCATACCGTATTCGACGTGTCCCAGCGTTTTAGACACATTTTTCATGGGTCGGCATACGCTGGCTAAATCGTCAAGGTGTGACTGCGATGTTGACACTTCCCATTTTCAGGCGGTTATAATTTAAATCGTCGAGTGGCAGGTTTTTTAACAGAGAATGCCACGAGTTCGTCGACGATACGTGCAGCGCACTATGACTAAGTTAAACTATCGTTGGGCATAGGTTGTGAACGCCAACAACAGGCTAAGCATTCGTTGGTATAAGTTATCTTTAACACAACGAAATGTTCTGTTCCCGTTACTAATACGTTACGCATACGACCAACACGTTATGAATACGACCAAAACTTTAAAAAAAATACCTCAAAACTTCAGCGTACGCCAACGATTTACGTGCGTTTTTGCTCATTGCCATTCCTGGCTAAAACGTCAAGGTGTGACTGGGCCTTAAGCAATAGTAATTCCCACTGAAATCACAGGCTTTTTTTTAATCCCTCACTTCTGATGTTTGGATTTAGCTGTTACAGAATCGGGTTCATGAACAGTGATTTTCATTTTGATTCTCTGGCTGCTTTGTCTTTAAAAAATTGCTGTCATGGTGTGGTGTCATCAATTTGTACCTCCTTCTTTCCTGATGAATCATTACAATCCAACTTCCTGCGATTATATGATTGCATTTCATAGACTCTTATGTACTAAATGTTAACCTTTTGCAAGTGCAAAAAGTTCACCCCAACAATTTCAGAAATGCTGAAATCTCTGTCATTGCCAATTCCAAGAGTGCAATGGAAAGCAGTTTAATTTCTAGTATTCTTGTGCAATGGAAGATGTCAGGTGTACTTACACCAGCTATAAAGGTGAAATTCCTTGTCTACTCTCCTTACTTCCCCACCACCCTCCCCTTCCACAATCTCCCACTTTGCTTGTGTCTCTCTGGCTGGCATTCTTTGGTAAAATGGAAGACTTTTTATCCCAAGGGTATCTTTCACTGCCTCAAATCATCCCCAGGTGTACTTGACATTCTGCAATTGTCCTTTATTGTACACTTCTTATGTAGATTAAGAAAAAAAACTAGCATCCACTGTGCCATCATGGAGCTGTTTCTTGAAGTTTCCTGAAGTATAAAATATGCATATTGCAGCACTGCAAGTTTTGTATAATGTATGGACCTGCAAAATGTTCCATGACTGACAGGCAACTTGAATTTTAAGTTGAGCATTCCTTATGACATGCTACCTTCATTTAGTATCTTTGGGAAATTTATAACTTTAAATACTTTTATTTGCAAATAAGTTGATTATTTGAAATAAGTTGCAAATACTTTTATATTTAAAGATCTTAACTTGATTGTATTTGAACATTTGTGCTTTTAACTAAATTAAAAATTATTATAACTTTTATTTTGAAACTTTTCGGTTTATTGCACAAATTGAATTTAATTAAGGCATACTTTTTAACTTTTGCATTAATCTTACAATCACAAATTGCATTGTGTGACATCATTGAAATTGATGTTGTAGAATGTACTGTACATGTATTACAGATTTTCAAGTCTTTGTCAACATATTCTGGACAATTCATTAAAAGCTAAGATATTCATTAAAATATCTAAAAGCTCATTAAAATATCTGCATCATGATGTTCCGATCCTTAGTTCAATTTCCATAATCCTTGTTCGTACTGTGATCATTAGTCAATTGTCCATCAATGTCCTTCCCATGATTTACATGCAAGCTCCGTGTCCTTATTTCAGTTCAAAATACTGGCCATGAGTCTGAGAACACTTTAAAAAATCGTATTTATAAGAAAGCAATAAAACTCATTATTTATCCTTTATTTGAGCTCAATATAGAAGCCTCATGGGTTTGCCAAGCCTATGGCTGAGTGCATGCAGTTACAGAACTAAAAATGAAGTAATGAGGCATTGCAGTTTTATTTGGGGCATAAGTATGCCCATGGTGCTGCCCAAAAGGCCTACTCTTTTTATATTGCTGCAGGCTAGATTTATAATGTCTGCAAGCAAATGCAAGCAGATGTAATAGCCGCATTATCATCCTCAAATTAAGTATCAAAAGTACCATTAAAAGAAGTATGCTTCATGTATAACAGTATTTCGTCTGTTTTTTATTTTAGTGGATAAAGCACTTATATCTGAGAATACAGATGGAATAAAAGATACGAGCAAGCAAAATAGAGGGAGACTTGGACAAACAATTGTTGTGTAGAGGAATGAGGGTAGGAGAGGACACGATGGATACAAAGATGGATACAAGATGCATGGGGTGGACGAGATGGATACAAAGAAAAACTCTGGATACAAAGATACAAGATGGATACAACGGACACAAAGGAATGAAAGACTGAAAACTTGGAAATAGGTGAAGTTGGGGGAGGTGTTTAGAATGGGCAGTGATCTAAGATGGTGGTGAACAGCTGTCTTGAAGACTTGAACGGTACAATGAGATTGAAGAAAATGTGGAAAGTAGTTAAAGAATGGTGTTTTTAAGACACCCCAAAATGTACATGTGAGTGAATTGGGGAAAACGGGAAAAACTTTTTGACAGACACCCCAAATCCCACAATATTTCTTCCTTTTTCTCTCTTCCCCAAAGAAGCCATTAAAAAATACTAAATCCTCAATCGACCAACTATTTGGAGAAGGTTAGGGAGAAGGGAGGGGATGGTCTTTCTCATATATATATATATATATATATATATATATATATATATATATATATATATATATATATATATATATATATATATATATATATATATATATATATATATAAACTCAAACAGCGAACCAATGAATATTTGTTTATGTATACCATTTCTTGGTTTAAGTATCTTTGTTGAGCAGAGATGAAATGACAAACCACTCTTTATGCTCTTGTCTGAGCATATCATTTTGAGATTGTAGTGGATTATTTTTCCATTTAAGGATGTTTATTTTCTTTACATCCTCTCACTTATTTGCATAAATTTTCCTCGTATTCACTAAATACCAAGGCTGTGATTTTTTTTTTCTTTTATACCAGTAAATAGGTGACGGTAGGCTGTTAAATTCAATTTATCTTGACATATGTATGTATATATATATATATATATATATATATATATATATATATATATATATATATATATATATATATATATATTTATATATATTACTGTGGGCCAGGGGTCGGGTGAGAAGACCACCAGGGGGGAAGCTATCTCAGGTTCCCACCAGACTTCTCAGAATTGTAGGCCATCGCACACAGATAATTCCGTGATGCGGAGGGTCGCTAACTGACCGTGAATGCCAATAACTCCAACGTGTGACCTAGGGTCCTCCCATCTATGGGTTAACCGGGTTACCGAATTAATCACGTGATTTAATTACTGGGGAACATGCCCTCGGTTCACCTTGTCCGAACCGGATCACTTTACCGGACAATGCTGCCAAGGATGTACCGGCAAAAAGGAACGGATTTGTGGGAATAAAGCCCCGGCTAAGCTAAAATTTGGACCATGCTGGATCAATGAAGGAAAAGACAAAAACGAGCTGGGAACATTTCTATTAATAATTTATTTACAACCAGGCGAGGAAAGTTGTGTGGTACAGTGAATAGTAGTTTTATTGTTGTGTGTTGCAGGGATAAAAAGAAGCGTGGGGTGCGACAATGTACAAGCAACTTACAAAAGCAGACGCAGAGCAGAGTTATCCCGAAATAATAATAATCTTCTGCAATCTTCACTTACGAGGACAGGTGTCAGGCCAAACACACACACACACACACACACACACACACACACACACACAGACACACAGACACACACACACAGACACACAGACACACAGACACACAGACACACAGACACACAGACACACAGACACACAGACACACAGACACACAGACACACAGACACACAGACACACAGACACACAGACACACAGACACACAGACACACAGACACACAGACACACAGACACACAGACACACACGCACACACAAAACCCGATGAAGAGGAGTTAATGAAGAGAAAAGGGAGGAGAGGAGATGAGGCTAACGATCTCTGAATACCTTGCACGATTGCCTGATCGCGCCACAAATATGTTTTTGGGGGATGCTCCGCTGGGCGATACCTCCTTGACAGCTGGCATGCCATTTCTTGCTTTGAGGCACTTTGTGCAACGACCGTCGGTCCAGAGAACAAGATGTGACCGTCGAGCATGAAGGGAGAGACTTGGGAGGAGAAGAAAGAGTCGCGATCCCAAACCGGGTAGAACGAGCCGGCAGGAATGAAGAAAGGACGATGGGAAGGAATGATGCTCAAATTACCCAGAAATGACGATGACCCCAGAATGACACACCAGGAACGATGCACCAGGAACGATGAGCAGGAACAATGCACCAGGAACGATGAGCAGGAACAACGCACCAGGAACAACGAGCACGAACGGTGCACCAAGAACAACGAGCAGGAATGACGACGACTCTTTTTCCACTGCCCTGCGACCCGTCCTTTTATCGATCCAGTGGTGCTTGGCAGGGGCGA
>NC_140978.1:18020000-18065000 GCF_056783735.1 Eptatretus burgeri
CGGGTAGGCTCGACACGGTCTCGGCCACAGGCCCGCCTACCCCCTCATCTCATCCTAGAGGGTGGTTCTCTTTTCTTTTGCTTTGGGAATGTGTGTTGTCGGCGCCGTCTGAGAAGTAAAATTGTATAAGTGTTGCCGTGTGCTCGCGTGGTCGGTATTAGATCTGCATTGTCGCATTTGCTTTTTGTCTTCTTCTTTTCTATGTGCTTTTGGTGGAATTGTATATGTGTGCTTTCCGTTCATCGCGAATAAATGTGCTTTATGTTGAACTGTTTTCCCGCTTTGCTTCGTCATTTCTTTCATTGAATCCTCATCTTGCTTCACGTAAAGGGTTGGTAGTGGGCTGAATACGCCCGATAATTAATCGAACCGTCGAGGCCGACGATAACACCGCTCGGTTATCCCGATAGTACGGAACGGGTCGCTTAAGTGGCCCGTGTCCGAAGTCGACCTGCGGCGAGGTGCGATCGCCCGGTCTACCCTCCGTGTGGGTACTTAGGTAGGTCGAATTTGGCGAGCAACCCTATCCCACGCGGGGGCCGATTGGCTCGATCGCGGTGAGACCGAAAGGTCCACCCGTGACTGGTTCCCGGCGTTAGTCCGAGAGGGTCACGACTGGATTGTCCGTCCGGTGGGCGACGTGCCGCGATTCGAGTTACGTGGCCGTCAGCACGCCGGCGGGCGCGAATCCGTAACAATATATATAACCATAAGGGAGGCTAACAATTCCATTTTCTAAAATACAGTGCTCCCTCGCTATATTGCAGTTCACTTTTCGTAGCTTCACTACATCACGGGTTTTCAAAGATGAAGACGCGCCTCCTGTAGAAGAGATTTAATGCTCTTATTGGCTGTGCAGTGCTACATTCATCTCATCATCATCATCTTCATCATCATCGTCATATCTTCATAGGTCAGTCCCATAATACGTTTTTTTTATATTTTATCGTACAATATAGTCTTTTTAAAATTATTTTTGATTTTAGGCTTTGCAGCCCCATGAAGTTGCATTTCCGATGAAAAAATTTTAATTTCTTTTTAAAATAACTGATTAAATGTGTGTGGGGAAGGTTAATAAGAGTGTGTGGATGCTGTATAATGGTTTAAATACGTTTAAAATGTGTTTTTAAATATATTCAAATAATTAAATAAATATGTGGTTTCTACTTCACGGATTTTCACCTATTGCGGGTGGGTCTGGAACGCATTAACCGCGATAGGTGAGGGAGCACTGTATACCTCTTTTCATCAAGAGCCCCCAATGCCATCTAGTTTACCTCCTCTGTATGTTAGTGATGATTATAACTTCTTATTGTAGTCATTTTTCTGTAGTCTTCTTTCTTATGTATCATAATACATCAAGAAAGAACTATCTTTTTTAACATCATATTTCAGAAGATATCTGTCAATTGTTTTAGCATATCTCTTTGAACAGACGTGTGATATTCCACCTCTTTTAGCCTTTTCTGTAATCAAAAGCAAATTTACATCACCAATTAATTCCATTGGTTGATTTGTCATTTTTAACATCGCACTCCAAGTTAACCCGGAGCTGTATAATAATGAGGGGGTCTAATTCATAGGAATTTTTATTCTGATATGCTGTTCTAAAAGTCTCATACACAACAGCCAATAAATAACATCAGCTCTTTGCTGATGACTCCACCCTCTGTTGTACCATTTGTCATCCCTCAGACCGGCAAGCCACAGCTTCTTCGCTCTCGGCAGATGTGAATAAAATCACAAACTCATCCAACACGTGTTACATTTCTTTCAAACTTGCCAAATGTCACACTCTCACTATGTCTCTCTGAAAGGACCGTTTAGGAAAAACACCAATCTACTTTCTCAACAATCCTCTGGAAGAAGTACTTTCATTCAAGCTTCTGGGTCTCATTATCTGCCATCATCTTTACTCGGAACCCCACATTTCCAACCTGTCAAAGCCAGTCGTCCAAAGCCAGTCGTCGAAGCCAGTCGTCCAACCTCCAAAGCCAGTCGTCGACTGGGAATCCTCCATCGTGCAAGGTCCTTCCTCAGCTCACCTGAACTCCTGACCACATACAAAGCTTTTGTCCGCAGCCTGATGGAGTACTGCTCTCCCCTCTGGGTTTGTGCTCCTGCCTCTCACCTTTCTTGGCTTCACGCTGTGGAAACCAAGGCATTTAGGATCATTGATATCTCCTGCAATGAGGCTGAGTTTTTGGGCCTCTCACTCTCTCATCCCAGGCAGGTCAGTGGTCTTTCTGTTTCCTACCCTCTCCTCTCCGGTCTTGCACCCCCCCTGCTCTGTCTGCAATATCTTCTTCTTCTTTTGGTTGCTCCCGTTAGGGGTCGCCACAGCGGATCATCCGTCTCCATTTCGCTCTGTCCTCCACATCTTCCATTGTCACTCCAACCACCTGCATGTCCGCCCTCACCGCATCCATAAACCTCCTCTTTGGCCTTCCTCTTCTCCTCCTACCTGACAGCTCCATCCTCAGCATCGTTCTCCCGATATACTCCGCTTCCCTCCTGTGCACATGTCCGAACCATCTCAATCTTGCCTCTCTCACTTTGTCTCCAAACCGTCCTACCTGCGCTGTCCCTCCAATATACTCATTTTTATTCCTGTCCATCCTCATCACTCCCAATTATCTTTAACATCTTTAACTCTGCATCTTTAACTCTGCCACCTCCAGCTCCGCTTCCTGTCTTTTTGTCAGCGCCACCTCCTCCAAACCATACAACACAGCTGGTCGCACTACCATCTTGTATGCTTCCCCTTTCTCTCTTGCAGATACCGTTCTGTCACAAATCACTCCTGAAACTCTTCTCCACCCACTCCATCCTGCCTGCACTCTCTTCTTCACTTCTCTACCACACTCTCCATTACTTTGGACAGTTGATCCCAAGTATTTAAACCCATCCACCTTCACCGCCTCAACTCCTTGCAATTGCACCATTCCACCACCCTCCCTCTCATTTACGCACATGTACTCCGTCTTACTCCAACTGACCATCATTCCCCTTCTCTCCAGTGCGTACCTCCACCTCTCGAGGCTCACCTCAGCCTGCTCACTACTCTCACTACAGATCATGATGTCATCCGCGAACATCATAGTCCATTGAGACTCCTGTCTTATCTCGTCCGTCAACCTGTCCATCACCATTGCAAGCAGGAAAGGGCTCAGAGTCGATCCTTGGTGCAATCCCACCTCTACCTTAAACAGGTCCGTCATTCCTACCACACACCTCACCGCTGTCACACTGTCCACATACATATTCTGCACCACCCTCACATACTTCTCTGCCACTCCCAACTTCCTCATACAATGCCACAACTCCTCTCTTGGCACCCTATCATAAGCTTTCTCTAAATCCACAAACACACAATGTAACTCCTTCTGGCCTTCCCTATACTTCTCCATCAACACTCTCAAAGCAAACATCGCATCTGTGGTGCCCTTTCATGACATAAAACCATATTGCTGCTCACAAATCATCACCTCTCCTCTCAACCGAGCTTCCACTACTCTTTCCCATAACTTCATGGTGTGGCTTAACAACTTTATACCTCTGTAATTACCACAGCTCTGCACCTCACCCTTATTCTTAAAAATCGGTACCAGTATACTTAATGTCCACTCCTCAGGCATCTTCTCACTTTCCAAGATTTTATTAAACAATCTGGTTAAAAACTCCACTGCCATCTCTCCTAAACATTTCCATGCCTCCACTGGTATATCATCTGGGCCAACCGCCTTACCACTCTTCATCCTCTTTATAGCTGTTCTCACTTCATCCTTACTAATACACCACACTTCCTGATTCGCTATCGCCACCTCTTCCAACCTTCTCTCTCTCTCATTTTCTTCATTCATCAGCTCCTCAAAGTACTCCATCCACCTTCTCAACACACTCTCCTCGCTTGTCAGCACATTTCCATTTGCGTCATTTATCACCCTAACCTGCAGCACATCCTTCCCAGCACGGTCCCTCTGTCTGGCCAATTGGTACAAATCCTTTCCCCCTTCCTTTGTATCCAACTTCTCATGCAGCTCGTCATATGCCTTTTCTTTAGCCTTCACCACCTCTCTCTTCACCTTGCACCGCCACTCCATGTACTCCTGTCCACTTTCTTCATCTCTCTGGCTATCCCAATTCTTTTTCGCCAACCTCTTCTTCCTTATACTTATCTGTACTTCCTCGTTCCACCACCAAGTCTACTTATCTTCCTTCCTCTGTCCAGATCCCAAGTACTTACAAAGCAATATATCCTGCAGACAATATATGTCTGCAATATATCCCCACCATTTTTCCACAGGGCACTCAAGGTCCGCCAACAACCCCCTTCTGGTAAAACTACCAAAATCACGAATTTTTGAGAATCACGAAAATCACACTCACCTTCACTCTATCATTCCTCTTTTTTCCTGCCTTTGGAATAAACTCCCACACTCTCTTCAATCCTATTCTTCCCTCCAGGCCTTCAAAACAGCTGTTAACCACCACCTCTTATCTTCCCCCATCCAAAACCTCAATCTTTTCTACCGCCATCAATCCACCCCAATCCCACCTCCTTCAAATTCCCTGCTTTCCTTCCTGAAAGTCCCTGAAATGTCCATCTTGTATACCCATGTTCTCCACCCCATCCCTCTCCCTTCAATAGATCTCCTAATGTCTCCGTTCCCCACTGTTTAGTCCCTCCCTCTCCCATCACTCTTGTCTCATGCCCCACTTGCTGTGCATTGTGTGTTCACTCTCATACGAGCCTCGATAATGTATACAAAAAAAAACAAAAAAAAAACATGAGTCTTAAGATACAAATCATGATACTCTCCAAGGTTCTTCATATTAAATTTCTTCCAAACATTTTGTGCTTGAGTATAATCTTTATCAGTTATATGACTTTTATTTAATTCATTATAGAAATTTCCTTTGATGGAAGTTGTGCTTCTTTTAACCTCTCAAAATAATCCATGTAATCACAAGGATATATCCCCATTTGTGGGAGTTCAATCTCTTCTTGATTTGAGAGGAGTTCAATCTCTTCTTGATTTGAGAAATGTGCTTGGAGAATTGGAAAGTTTTTAATATTTGATACCGAGTCAGATAATGAACTTGACGTAAATTTGAATGTGTCAAGAAATCTGATATGAGTTTATGGATATGTAGGGATTGTTTTTGTGAATGAGATGTATTTTTGATTCGTGTTAGCAATCGCTGAAATGTTTCCACTGCTTTTGCTCAATTCATTTATAAAAAGATGTGTGTCATAGTGAGCGTTGTTGTGAAGAAAGACTTGAATGAAAGAGGGAAGTTTAAAATTGAGATTACAACTCCGATGAGCTGGACCTCTATATTTATCAGTGTGATGACAATGGTCTCTTACCTTTAGACCTTCACTAATTTCCTCCTCACAAATATGACAGACATTAATCTTCCTAAATTTCCTTTTGTCTTCTTTTGTTAAGGACGTTGGTTTATACGTTTTTCTCATTATCTTTGTTGATCAAACACAGTCTTTTCCAGTCGTTTCACAAACTATTGGGAGGCATCTTCTGTGTAAAGTTCCAACTTGCTGTATTCATCAGCAACAGATGATTTTATATAATAATATGAACCACAAGGAGTATGTTTTTGATATTTATTTGAATTTTTTTTAATCTTTTCAAGGATACTTCCAAAATCAGCATATATCACAAATGGGTGTTTTATAGACTTGTTGAAATCTTTGTATGATACTGTGAACATACCTTTGGCATATTAATTACAGTTTATTTATGAATACTACAATATTTAGAATGTTGATTTAATATATGAAAGGAGTTGAGGCATCTCTTGCAAGGATATGTTTTACATTTTCTATTGTGTAGTTGTGATTTAGTCAATCTTGATTAAAAAAAAAATTATGAACGCATAATGTGATTTTTCTTTTGAAGTAAAATAGAGAAGGTCAATGTGTGTTTCATCATTTTTAAATCTGTTTGAAAGTTTTCATATCTGAACTTTGTTTGTATCTGTTAATCCATATACATGAATAGATAGATTATTCATTTTCTCAAATTTAGGAATATCTCTCAATGACAATGGAAACTTTAAATCTTTCACATTTGGTGTTTCTCATATTTATTACAATGAGATACTCTTTATGGTTTCCATTGTGGAGGACGTTGGTGAGCAAGAACAGACCATAGAAAGCATTTATTGTCATTGTTTTGAATAGTAACAACTACCTTTTTAAGGCCATTTATCTATTGCCATTTCTCAACTGCCATTTATCTATTTTGGTAAATCAATGTAAGAAGGAGTATTTAGAGGGTCTGATTTCTCGATATGTATATCTAAAAAGTTTTTTTTTTAATAATGAATCCACTACCTTCCACACCATTATCACATCCGGTTCTTGTGTTCGGAGTAATCATAAACATCACAAACTAAGAAATCTTGGAATGATGTGATAAAGTGAGGGTTGTTCTCATATCTGGAATTTCTTCATCAACTCTTGTCATATTCAATTTTACTCCCATATAAAACTCTTAAGTATTGGCTTCACTCAATGTGTTTTTAATTGGAATTTCGATACTTGGTTTAACCATATCAATTGCCTCAATGATTGATGTTGGTGTTGGTTCCTTAAAGTGAAACAATCTTATTTTTATTTGTCCTTTAAATGCTACATCAATATTTCAATAGAGTATCCAAGTATCCCTTCGTCGTTCTTCTTGTATTTGTGTGATTGAGGGTGTTTCTTATTATTGTATTTTAAGACATCTTTAAAGCAGACATCACAATGTTTTGTTTCTCGTTCAAGTGGAGATATTTGTTGGAATGGATTGAATGTGTGTTTGTGGGTTTGAAGGTGTTTGTTGTAATATTTATATTCACGATTACAAACATCACAATATGTTGTATTCACCATATTTATATCGTATAACTTTACTTAAAATAAAATTTTCTTGAGGAAAATCTTGTGCTAATTTATACATATTTTTTCATTTAAAATAAAATGTTCTTGCTGATTTACCTCTTAGAAGGAGGTTGTTTAGGAGTACAAACCTTATTTTTCTTTTTCTTTTTATCCTTTGAGATGAAATGTAAACTATTAGTTGGGGGGGGGAGGTAATTTTTATTTTAGCAATAAATTATTACTAAATAAACATGGTTAAAACTTATGAACAAACAAAAAATTAATTTCATTCCATCACTTCAGAAGAGAATAGATTTACAGAAGATCTTGAAAAATATGTGAGAAATGTAAAATTGAAGAAAGACAATTATAATAATTATTGCATAAGAGTGTTAATGAATAATAATTTTAACTCAACAATTTCCTTTTGTGGGAAAGCTTCTTTGTTTTCTCCAAAGACATCATTTAATTATTCTCCTTCATTATGAATAATCTTCGCAAAAGTTTATCCTCTCCTTTGAGCAATATATCCACAACTGGAGAAGGCAATAAAACAAATTCAAATGAGAGGATCAAAAAACTTATGAATGAACCATTGGAAAGAGAAGATACAACTCTTCGAAATAATCAAGATAGAATTTGTTTTTACATTAATAATCTAAAAGATGTAAAATATTGGGTTTGTAATCCTAAAGGAAATTCATATAGGGGGAAAATGGGGCAAATGTGGGGGAAAATGGGGCAAATGTAATAAACTTAAGTTTAATGCTTCAAAAACTCAATTTATTCCCATTCCTCTCTAAAACTCCTCACAACTCTCCAATCTCCTTTGAAAGCTCTAAAATTACACCGTGTGATACAATAAACCTACTAGGTATTGCTCTAACTTCAAATTTATCCTGGAATCCACACATTACGCAAATAGCTAAGTCTGCCTCGAACAAATTAGCAGTCCTGTTCATACATCGAAGATTCTTCTCTTCTGAACAGTTGCTCCAACTATATAAAGAATTGATTCGTCCTTGTATGGAGTACTGCTCTCACATCTGGGGAGGTTCCAGCTCCACATACTTACTAGACAGAATTGAATACAAAGTTGTTCGACTTGTCAACTCTACCAATCTGACCTGAAATCTCGACCCGCTCAAATTACGCCGCAAAGTAGGCTCTCTTTCTCGTTTCTATAGATAATACTTTGGTTTCTGCTTGCAAGAACTTGCTGCTTTTGTACCTGCACCATTAGCGAGACCAAGTTATACTCGACAAGGAACTACATCACATGATTATTGAGTGGCCATTGACAACTCAATGATGAGCCGTTACGATGTTTGTTTCTTCCCCTCCACTGCCAAACTCTAGAACTCTTTGCCTTCTCACATCTTCACAAACACTTATGGCCTTCCCCTTTTCAAAAAGCAGATTTTTTTACTTCCTCAAAAACTCTCAGACTATTCTCTCTTTCCTTATTTTTCTATTCATTCAGTTCTTTTATTCAAGACTTGGCCACGATGAGGACTATTTAGTCTGTGACTGAAGCCTTCAACATAAAAAGGTTGTTTTTTTTTAAGGTTAGTGACATCAATTGGATCTGTGATTTTCCTCAGCCTTAATCGATTGTGTTAGACCTTTGAAATGTCAAATATTTGACTTGTCAAACAATTACTGCAGTGGATACCAAGCTGTCTTTATAAAAATACAGCTAATCATATACAGCAGGTTATTCCTGCAGTTCATCTCAAGAATGAAGCATTATATCAGGTTGCAGTATTTAGGGCAATTTTATCATCATGGTATAAAGTAGCTCTAGCTCATAAGAGGTCATCAAGGTTTGCATTCTTCAAGAGAGTGGTTACATGAGGCATACTGATGAGGACATTGTTTCTAATATAGCAAACTGATATAGCCTTTGAGAAAGTAACTGAGGGCAAGGCTGAGGACACCACTGGCTGGATCTAAGCCTTTGGGATTTGTCTGCCCACAGGGTGCAGTTTGTTCAAGCTGTCAGCTTTAACCCATTACATCTCACATGGAAGGGCTCTGTGACTATCACTCAATTATGCTTGCTCCTGAAAGTAAACTTTTAACTGAAGTCGTCTTTAGTTGTCTTTTACAATCACTGCTATCGTTGATTTCTGAAATTCTTGATATATTAAGGATGTTATTGAATGGCATATTAGTCTACATATAAACTCCATGCAATATATTCATCATGATATGTCATAATGATAATTACCCCATGCACGTGAAGCAGAAACTGGGGTTACGCAATTTGTGCATGTTCGTCTGTCCGTCTGTCTTATCAGTTTATGATCGTCAGTTTATGATTGAGGAACAACTTATTTAAATGGAATGTTATATTTTAAACATGAATCTGAACATGAATCAGAAGACAATTTTGCCATTTTATGGTACTTTGGCTCTGAATTTGTTGTGATCGCACATCTGCAGAGAGGACTGAGATAATTTTTTTACTCTTTCTGCCGACAGAAAGTAAAACAAAATTGAACATCATTCCAAACAGGAAACTTACTGTTTTTAAGGATGTTATAAAGGACACAAACAAGAGCTATGAAGAACTAATGTGACGTGTAAGATATGGTGGTGCAATAGACACTCAGTAAAACGGTGGTAAAACCCAGAATTAATTTATTTATACGCCTTTAAATCTCTTTAAGCCTTTATTTAAATTGAAATATATACTTGGAGACGGTAAAGATTATGTTCGATTTTTGAAGGGTAAATGGAGTGCAGAGTCAGGTCAGGTCAGGTATGGGAGCATGTGCCAGAACAGCGCGTCGCTGCGTCCACTTTCCGCCGGTACTCCAGGGGCCTCCGTCTGGCCATCCCCCAGGCAGATGCCAGGCCCATCCCCATCTCCTTGAGATGATGGTCAACCTGCTGTAACCATGAGGCACGTGGTCGGCCCACTGGCCTCCTCCACTCATGAGACTCCCTCGCTGAGAGAATCTGGTGAGCAGGATCAGCGTCAGGAAAACGAGCCACATGTCCATACAGCCGCAGCTGACGCTCACGGACTATGCAGGTAACAAATCTCATCCGAGTCTCTCTCAGCAACCGCTCGTTGGACACAAAATCCGACCAGCGATAGCCAAGGATTCTCCGAAGAGACCTGGTACCAAAGGAATTAAGTCTCCGTCTCAGATCCTTGGTCAAAGTCCAAGTCTCGCACCCATAGAGCAAGACTGGAAGTACCAAGGACCTGAAGACTCGGACTTTCGTCCTCCCGCACAGGTACCGGCAGCGCCACACCCCATGATCCAGTGAATCCATGACTCCCCAGGCCCGACCCAGACGTCTATTGACCTCCGGCTCACAACCTGCGGAGACATGAATATCACTGCCAAGGTAAGTGAATCTATCCACGACCTCAACATCCTCACCACAAACAGACACAGACAGGGCAGCAGCATCCAAGATGTCACCGAAAGCCTGGATCTTTGTTTTGACCCAAGAAATCCGTAATCCCAATGGCTCCGACTCCTCATTCAGCACCTCGAGGGCCCCCAAGAGGATGTCTAAAGTCTCCGCAAAGATGACTGCATCATCTGCAAAATCAAGGTCCGAGATCTTGACATTGCCAAACGATGCACCGCAACTTGATCTCTCCGACATCCTCCCAAAAATCCAGTCCATACAAGTGCTGAAAAGTGTGGGGGCAAGTACACATCCCTGACGAACTCCAGTAACAACTGGAAATAAGTCAGAGGCGGTACCACCACACTTCACAGCACTCTCAGTACCAGAGTAGAGTTCAGACATCAGATCGATCAGTTTCGGTGGCACCCCACGAAGACCAAGAATCCTCCAGAGGACATCCCGATTCACTGAATCGAACGCTTTACAGAGATCAACATAGGCTGCAAGCAGCCCCTGCCGAAACTCTCGTCTGCGTTCGGTGAGTACACGAAGTGCAAGGATACGGTCAATCGTTGACCTCTTTGGTGTAAAGCCTGACTGCTCTGGACGCTGGTGCTCAAGCAGATGGTGGCGAACCCTATCAAGAATTATCCGAGCAAAGACCTTGCCCGGCACTGAGAGCAGCGTCACCCCTCGGTAGTTGTTGCAGTCTTGGCGATCACCCTTCCCTTTCCAGAGAGGGACAACAAGGCCCCTCTTCCAGTCAGTTGGGATGATGCCTGTGTTCCAGGCAGAGCACAAAACTGCATGCAACGACGCGAGTGCAGCATTTCCACCAGCCTTGAGAAGTTCGGCATGGATGCCACAGATCCCTGGAGCTTTGCCCCGTTTCAACTGGTTCACCGCAGCCCGTGTTTCCACAAGCGATGGTGGACCACAGTTGATTCGAGGGTCAGCAACAGGGATTGTAACACCCTTGACGTCCAACTCGACAGCTGGGGGATCAGCCTGGTACAACCGCTCGAAGTAACCGGCCCAGCGGGCCTTCACTTCAGACTCCTCTGTCAAGAGCCTACCACTCTCTGCTCAAACTGCAGTGCTCCGAGGGATGGGCTTGGATGAACGTAATGCGCGAATTCCCCTGTAAGCGGGACGAGAATCACCTGTCCACAGGTGATGCTCTACCCCCTCACAGATTCCTCGCACATAGGCCTCCTTGTCCACCCTCAGTGCACGTACAGTTTTACGCCTCAGCTCCCTGAACAGCTCAGCTCTGCCATTCAGCCTGGCCCTGCGACTCTGGTCAATGGTATCCAGTGTCCCTTGAGAGACAAAATTCTTCTTTGCCCTGCGGTGAACTCCAAGGCATCCACCGGCAACATCAAGGACGGTGGTCTTGAAGGTGTTCCACAACTCTTCAGGACCCCCAAAGCACCCAGACCCCCCAAGTGTCCACTCAGCCTGTTCGCAAACTCCTCAGCTACTCTCTCATCCCTGAGCTTGGCAACATCCAGCCTAGGCTGGGATGGTACCATTCTCCAGGATTTAAGGTGCAGCTTTAGAGTTGCTACAACAAGCCTGTGGTCAGTATTGAGGAACTGAACACTCCGGTAGACCCTGCAGTTCTGGATCATCCTCCAGCGACCGTCAATGAGGACATGGTCAATCTCCTTTGCCACACCGCCAGCGTTGGAATACCAAGTCCAGCGATGAGCTTGCGGGCGCTGAAACCATGAACCAGCCACCCTAAGTCCATGACTTCTTGCAAAGTCAAGGAACTTAGTGCTATTCTGGTTCATAGTTCCTGACCCATGGGGACCAACACACACCTCATAACCATCCCTATCAGTTCCAGTCGATGCATTGAAATCCCCCAAGACTAGAAGTGTATCTCGTCTGGGGCACTGATCAACCACAGACTCGAGTGTGGCGTAGAATGTGTCCTTCACGGTAACATCACTCAACTCAGTCGGAGCATAAATAGAGACCAGGGAAATGACACCTAAGGAGTGACGAATCCTTAATCTCATAATACGCTCGTTGACCGGTGTTACCTCAATTATCATTGGGGTCAGCTTATTGGACACAGCTACAGCAACTCCTTGGGTATGGTAACCATCAGAGCGACCAGACCAATAGTAGGTGTAACCACCCACCATTATCTCGCCGCAATCCGGTCTCCGAACCTCAGAGAGAGCTGCAACCCCGATGTCCAAACGCTTGAGCTCAGGTGATAACAGAGACAGGTGATCATCCTCTCTTAGGGATAGGACATTCCAGGCACCCACCCGAAGGGACCGCCTCAGGTTAACCCAAGGAGGCCGCCGTCTGGTGGACGACACCTCAGCACCACTCCGACACACTCTCCCGCAATCTGACCCAGGGATGTTACCCCGTGCTTTCCCTCCTATCAAAGATTGGGGGTCCCGAAGGCTTTGCCCCAATCCCATCATCCGGTGAGCTGCCCTGCGAAGGGAAGCTGCACAGGAGGTACTCCCACGGAGTGGGTTATCAGATTTTTTTGCGTTTTTGCGTTTTGCAGAATGAAGCGTTTTACGGTGGCTGGAGTGCAAATCCTGCCAGCAACCTCCTAATAAGAAGTAACCCAACTGCAGGAGGACGTCCGCAGACACAGTTGGGCACTAGATATGGATGGCCGTTGGCTCACAAGGAGCTCCTCCGCCCTTTGACAGGTTTTGTTTTTAATCCTGCTGGGTGTCCATATCCAAACACCCTCCTCACCAGAAAAACCTGGTGGGGGAGACGGTTTAGTCGCCGACAACCCGACCATGGAACAGGTTAGTACAGGTTTACATGGTACCTGTAGCAGGTCACAGATCGAACCTGACCTGACGAACATTGAAGAACTGATATAGCCTTTGAGAAAGTAACTGAGGGCAAGGCTGAGGACACCACTGGCTGGATCTAAGCCTTTGGGATTTGTCTGCCCACAGGGTGCAGTTTGTTCAAGCTGTCAGCTTTAACCCATTACATCTCACATGGAAGGGCTCTGTGACTATCACTCAATTATGCTTGCTCCTGAAAGTAAACTTTTAACTGAAGTCGTCTTTAGTTGTCTTTTACAATCACTGCTATCGTTGATTTCTGAAATTCTTGATATATTAAGGATGTTATTGAATGGCATATTAGTCTACATATAAACTCCATGCAATATATTCATCATGATATGTCATAATGATAATTACCCCATGCACGTGAAGCAGAAACTGGGGTTACGCAATTTGTGCATGTTCGTCTGTCCGTCTGTCTTATCAGTTTATGATCGTCAGTTTATGATTGAGGAACAACTTATTTAAATGGAATGTTATATTTTAAACATGAATCTGAACATGAATCAGAAGACAATTTTGCCATTTTATGGTACTTTGGCTCTGAATTTGTTGTGATCGCACATCTGCAGAGAGGACTGAGATAATTTTTTTTACTCTTTCTGCCGACAGAAAGTAAAACAAAATTGAACATCATTCCAAACAGGAAACTTACTGTTTTTAAGGATGTTATAAAGGACACAAACAAGAGCTATGAAGAACTAATGTGACGTGTAAGATATGGTGGTGCAATAGACACTCAGTAAAACGGTGGTAAAACCCAGAATTAATTTATTTATACGCCTTTAAATCTCTTTAAGCCTTTATTTAAATTGAAATATATACTTGGAGACGGTAAAGATTATGTTCGATTTTTGAAGGGTAAATGGAGTGCAGAGTGAGGATTTTGAAGTGAAAGTGGATGTTCATCAGGGTTCAGTCTTGAGTCCAATCCTGTTCATCATGGTTCTTGAGAATATATCACAGGAATTTAGAGGAGGCTCACCTTGGGAGCTTTTGTATGCTGATGACCTGGTGCCAATAGCCAACATTGTGGAAGAGGTAATGGGTAAATATGCAGCATGGAAGGAGGATGTGGAGGCCAGAGGACTAAATATGAATGCAGGGTATAACAAAAGTACTGATTAGTGGTGCAGGAGAAGGAAGTGTGGATAAAAGAGGGAGTTGGCCCTGTGCTGTCTGTAGAAAAGGTGTCGGTCACAATTCAAAATTGTGCAAATGCTACAACTGCTGGGTGCACAAGAGGTGTAGTGGTATCAGGGATAGACTGCAGGTGGCACCTGACTTTAAATGTGCCATTTGCGCAGGTAAACAAGTGAGTCAAGTTCGAGCGAAAAGGTTAGTTTATGGGGATATATCTCTGGAATGTGTAGATAAATTATGTTACCTTGGTGATATGATTAGTGCAGGTGGTGGTGTGGAGGCAGCAGTGAATGTACGAATTATTTGTGGCTGGAGGAAGTTTAGGGAGTTGTTACCGCTAATGACATCAAAAGGGACCTACCAGCTTGCATTAGAAGCATGATGATGTGTGATAATGAAACGAGTGATCAACAAGGAGGATGAACGGAGCTGTGACCGAAATGAAATGAGAATGGTGAGGTGGATGTGTGATGTGACATTGAAGGATAAGAAATCAAATGTGGAATTAAGAGATAGGTTAGGTATAGAAAGCAAGAATGAGGTTATGTGTAGAAGTCAGTTGAGATGGTCTGGACATGTGGAAAGGATGTGGTCGGGTAATTGTGTGAGGAGGTGTATAAATATGAATGTGAATGGAAGGAGAGCTGGAGGCCGTTCGAGGAAAAGATGGGATGTGTTGTTGAGAGATGATCTTAGAGCGAAAGGCCTAACAAGAGGGTTAGCAAGGGATCGTGCAGCCTGGAAAGCAGCCGTTAGGTGAACCATGGATTATACATGGAAGCATGGAAACGGTGGTAAAACGCTGATGATGATGATGATGATGATGATGATGATGATGATGATGATGATGAAACTCTTTTGTTTACTTCTATTATGAAGACAAAATAATTTGAGTGACTTTTATTTAGTATTCCCATCCAAGCGCTGAGCTCCTTAAGTTGGGATGTCCGATTACAATTCTTCATATTCCTATTAAGATGAGAGGAAGATTATGTTTGGTTTCTGGTTGTGTCATACATTTGTGTTTGTGCTGCACATGGCTGCAGGTTTAGATCATTTTTGTAGACATGGCTATGCTGTTGATGCCATGCCTCCTAAAGATGAGGGCATGGCTTTAGTCTTTCTTAACAATTTAGCCTGGTTTGACATACCTTGGCCTACTCTTTTCAAAAGTTTTTGCATTCTCTTTAACATCCACCATAATGCTAGCAGATGGGACAGCCAGTTTAACATCTACTCTGAATTATCACATTTATTGATGTAATGTGCTTCCTGCAACTAAGGAGCTTGGTGAAATCCCTTCTTCTTTTAAACAGTAAGTGTAATGATTTTATTTTTGCAAAACGCTCATCTGAATTATCTTATTGGGATCAAATCCCGTCACATGATTAAAGAGCTCAAAGGAATTCTTTCTCAATACACAATCTTAATGAGTTTTAATCAACCTGATTATAATCGGCTCCACATGTTAACAACCGCTCTGGACATTAACACCTGGTTCACTCATCAGAGTTAAATCGAGCACGGGGACGATCAAAACACACGTCTCATCACATGTCACCAGTCTCTCTGCACCTCCCTCTCACAGGTTTATATAGTATCACAGAACAATATTGCGCCTTCCAGCAACTGCGATTCTCGACCATACTGGAAGTTTCGTGTGAAAACGTTCCAGTACCATCACGATTCTCACCAGGCAGTTTACAATACAATACTGTCATCTACAGTCAAAATTAGCTCATGGCATGAAGCAGTTTATAATACAATATACCGATGTGTGCTAAATGAAACTTATAACATGTAATGGTCCATTTTAATAATTCATTTTCCAGACATTTACTCATGCTTATTCACAAATACAACATCTAGCTTTTAACTGACAAATGTCTATTTAAAGTTCATTCAGAAATTAATATACAAGGCTTTGTCTTTTATCATATTTCCCATTGTCTTTATCATTATCAATTGTATATTGTTAAACCATGTTTATTAATAGTGAGCTCGGCATGAAGTTGTATTTAAGGGGTTACATATGGACAAACAATCCAGGGCACAAATGGAGGATGATCACAGGTGACATTTTAACTCCTTGGTCATTTTGAATTGTTAAAAGAAGTTCACAGGTCTCTATTGTATTTGTTGGATTTCTTGTGGCATGCCCCCTCCTCCCTCCCCCACACAGAATCCCAGCTCATTCTCAAGGAAATTCTCTGCATGCATGTTTGTGTAGTTCTGAAATTCATTGAAAAAAAAATAGCAGGGCCAATTTCCAACTGATTTTGTATCGGTGCTCAGGGTACCCAGTTTCAAGTCAAGGCACCAAATAATCCCTGAAAATTGCTCCCCTCCCAACAAGGAAATTCTCTATGTATTGTGTGTATGTCTGAAAATCATAGAACAAAGATGGCTGGGCCAATCTCCACCAAATTTTGCAATTGTGCTGGAGGTACTCAGGGTACAAGCCCCCCCCCCCACTCACAGAATGTGCTGCATGAGAAAATATAGTACTTAGGGGTTCTGGCACATGTTGTGCATTGAAAACGTTGAAATCTTATTACTAATTTTGGCTGTATGTTGTTGTTTTTTTGTGCATTTGTTCGTTACTCTTTCATGGCCAAAACCACCACCGGGAAAAGCTCATCCAGCCAGGCAGTGATTGGAATCCCCCCCCCCCTACCCCTTATCCCTCTCTCATGGGCATTGCCAGGTAGCGCCTGATAGTTCTATGTATGTGCATGTTCAGCGGAATTCTGCAATGCATGTTATCACAGGAACCATGAAATCTACACTGATTATATGGTTACCAGTGCTGGCCAATATTGCCCTCATCCCCATCCTTCCCTTCCCTCACCCAGACACTTGCCATGATGCAGCTATATGCAGAGAGTAATCCACACAAACAACAACCTTGGTTTCCCCATCCTTAGAGACCAAATAAATCTTTGAAGTAGCTGTCTGATCTCCCGAAAACTTTTTCTGGACATGTGTGCAATCCCTTGAGGGATACAACGATGTAGTGGCCTGGAAAAAAGTGTGGGGTAAAACTACCTTCCACAACAAACATTTAATATCCGAGCCATACGGTGAAGCCAACTGGCTTTTACCTGTCTCAGAAAATATGACAGGCCCTTAATCAGATTCAAATGGGACATGGTTGATGGGACCACTTGATGTGCAAGTGGCATACTAAGAGTTAAGCAGAATGTTACTGCGGCAACACTGATCCAGCTATGGACCACATAACCACACTCTGTCCTATGTGCAAATTTGAGGGTGACATTTCTGAGATAAACTTCCTCTCCTCAAGTGAATTAGACTGGCTAACTAACCTCAAACTGGGTTTATAATTGTTCCACCAAACCCACTAAAAGAAAGAAGACAACCATCACAGCTCATGCCAATAGGCTTTCAGGACACTGTAAACTGCGGATGTTATCGTAATGACCTGAGTCTTCCTCTTTTCTTTTTAAATTATACAAAACTATCACATTTGCTGAATTGAAACTCTTTCTGTTTTGTTTTTCATGTACACCGTTTCTGTAATTCACAAAGTACAAGCAAAATCTTCTCAAAATGTCCTGCATGACTGGATCACTCACCTGCATGATTGGATCACTCACCTGCATGACTGGATCACTCACGATTGCAGTGACTGGCAAAACATCTTAAACTAGAAGGGCACTCTTCAAAGTCACGACATCGCCAGATATGCCTTCACCCACATTATTACATTATTATACATGCTTGTACCAAGTTTGATTTAAATCCCTGAACCCAGATTCCAAATATGAAATTAATTCAACTGCCAGACCATGTGTCTGATTAGGTTGAAATTTAAAGCATATATTCCATATGAATACTACATTATAATATTGACGTTTCACATTGATTGATGAAGTGGTTCAAGAGAAATAATTTTTTTAAGATTTTTGTTCAATCCAATATGGTTGCCAGACCATGTGACCTTTTTATTATTCGTGAACACCCGAGTATCCCCAAGGTTTACGGAACATGTGGGTGAAGTTTCCCCTTGATCTATCAAGCCATTCTGGAGAAGAAGTTTTTTTCAAGGTATGTTCTTCAAAAAATCATGGCTGCCAAACCAAGTGACCTATGATCTCAAAGGTGGAGAACTTTTTGTTCCTCATGGATAAGGTAGTCGTACCTGTGTAAAGTTTTGCTTCGATATTTTCAGTTGTTTCAGAGAAGATTTTTGAAGGTTTTTATGTTTAAAAAAAAACAAAAACATGGCTGCCAACCTCCTGACCGAAGATGTCGTAAATTTTTCCCCACATGTAATTTAGCCCTCGGTGACCCTCAACAATTTTTATACTGATTGGATAAAGCATTTGATGTAAGC
Source organism: Eptatretus burgeri (assembly GCF_056783735.1). Lineage (NCBI taxonomy): Eukaryota > Metazoa > Chordata > Myxini > Myxiniformes > Myxinidae > Eptatretus > Eptatretus burgeri. Next base: position 18,038,623 of record NC_140978.1, read on the forward strand.
AATTATGACATCATAACCTAAGACATCATCAAAAAAAACTTATTTCCCATGGGGAGTACTTCACATGTGCCAAGTTTCAATTTCTTCCATGAGGCGGTTTCAGAGATACAGAGTTCCAAAGTTTTTGCTTTTTTCCAACATGGCTGCCACACCATGTGACCCACAGTATGACATCAAAATTATTATTAAAACATTCTACACCAGCAAATACAACCAATCCCTTTGTTGACGGAGGTGTTGGGGAGGGGGGGGTTGAGAGAGGAGGGACGGGAGTGAGAGAGAGGAAGAGAGGAGAAAGGGTGGGGAGAGAGAGGAGGCAGGAGGGAGGGAAGCTCGGAAGGGGGGGAGGAGGGGAGGCAGGGAGAGTTATTCCTCATCAAACCTTGCTTTTCTGTGGGAGGGAGGTGTGTGATATGGGGGTGAGAAAGAGAGAGATATGAGAGTATGAAAAAAAACTAAAAGAGAAAGGTGAGGGGTCGGAGAGAGATAAAGGGGTGGAGAGAGATAGGGGGGAAGAGGGGAGGGGTTGGAGAGAGAGAGAGGGGGAGAGGAGAGAGAGGGGAGAGGAGAGAGAGGTGGGGAGAGGAGAGAGAGGGAGAGAGAGGAGAGGAGAGGTGTCGGAGAGAGAGAGAGAGAGAGAGAGAGAGAGAGAGAGAGAGAGAGAGAGAGAGAGAGAGAGAGAGAGAGAAAGAGAGAAAGAGAGAGAGAGAGAGAGAGAGAGAGAGAGAGAGAATGAGAATGAGAATGCGAATGAGAATGAGAATGAGAATGAGAATGAGAATGAGAATGGTGTCAGGGTTGGAAAGAGGGATGGTGTGGGAGAGAGGGTGTAGGGTTGCGAGGGAGAGGGGTGAGGAATTCCGTCAGATGTGAGGCCCAGTTTATCTTCCATCCAAGAGACGACATTGCACAGTGATGAATCACCTGGCCTGTGAAACACCGGGAGGACAGTTTAGAGCTGGGTTGGATTTCGAATCCAGGCTACACAGAGTGAGCATGCCTACCTCTCGGCTTTCCTGCCGTGATGTGGTATTCCGTACTTCAGAACTGAAATTTTTTTTTCTCATTGTGATTGTATAATTTATTTTGCCTTCCTACCTCCAGTGTGAAACCATGGTACCGCAATTGAATGTTGAAGAACGTGCCAAGTGGCTTTACCACGTAATGCACAAAATGTTTGAAGAAACTTTTAAAAGCGAAACGTTTAATTTTTATTTGTACTGCATTTATCTATGCCAAAGTGATGGGTCACATTGTTGCGAATCTGGAAGCCATGAGCACATAACATACAGGTCCTATAGAGCAGTTATATCGGTAAGTATGTGTTTTATAGATAGTTTCCTTTTCCTTGTCTAATGGGTAAATAAGTGTTCATGTGCTGTGAGTTACTTTTGATACTTAGGATTTCCTTTTATTTGTAACACCACCAGCAATGACTGCAACAACGACAGCAACGGGTTACTACGGCTCTGCAGAGAAAAACAACAACCCTCTGCTCCCGGATTCTCCACGCACTCAGTGGGGGAGGGGTCATGCCCCCACCCACCGATGCGCTGGGCAGCGCGCCGAGTGGGGGACAGGTCAAGCCGTGTCGGATCGCATCAAAAGGGAGTCAGTCAATCGGTCTAGGTGGGTCTTGGTCGTCGTCGTCGTCTTCTTCCTCCTCCTCACGATCAAGAGCACGAGAGATGCCAGTCCCCGACAAGGACCGCAAGGGTTGGACGCCGTGTCTCTCTCGGCGAACTGGCGAGCTTGAGGGACACCATCCCCCCCATAAGAACCGCAAGGGTCGCTCGCCGGTGTCTGGGTTTGGCTCGCCTCTCGCTGGTGCCCGGGTCGACGTGAAGACCACATGACGTGGACAGGTCCGAGATAGACCCTGGTCTTCAGCTCGTCCTATCCCTCCGAGCTGAAGGCCTCAATAAAGGCTGTAGCCACCACTTCTTTGGGTGTGTGCGTATGTGTGTTCGTGACACCAGTCAGTTAAATAGTGAATTGTATAAGTGCTTTTTGCCTGTATATACGTGCATTTATTAATATTTGGTTTTGCTCTGCCCTTATGTGCTCCCCTCATCCCCCCATTGTAAATAAACGTCCCCATTTGTGAAAAGTTTCAGCTCGTTCGTGTCTATTCCTTCATTGGCTTCGCATGCTGCGTGTTGGAAAATTAGCCAGGCCGTTGCCATTGTAACGGGATATTTGGGACCGACGGATCTTGGCGATCAAACTGCTCGGATCGCACACGGAATGGGTACGCTAAGTGGCTCGTTCCGTACGGGAGCCATCGAGGGTGAATTTCCCCAGTAGGTTGGACCACATGGGTATTTAGGTAAATTGAAATTGGCAATTGACCCTACCCCATGTAGTCTGTCTACTGGTGAACTTCGATCCAATAAGGGACCCGTACTTTTCCGGAGTTTTCCGAAAAGGTACGATCAAAATTCCGGGCGATCGGTCGAGCCGACTCTGCAGATCCATCTAACAGTCGTGCTCGCAGCCGAGACCTAGCCCCGCAACAATATAACGTTGTCAAAAACGGGAAATGTCGTGGAAAATAAAAATTCACATTTTCAGCGAGGCAGCCACCACCTGTTGCAACTTCCAACGCAGGCGTTTCACCCTGAACTTTGTTCAAGCCATACTATATACAGTATTCAGTGACAGTGTGAAAAATGTAGAACGCTTGCTTAAGCACCCCAACGAAATGGTTGATAAGAAATGGCTCCCTTGGCTTGCAATCAGCAATCACTGACCGTAATATTAAACATACACCTGTCGGAGATGCCCGATATGTCAAATATGTCTGAATTGGACAAATTAACACTTTTTTAAGAGTCAGAACTCCTTATAATTTCGATTCTGGAGCTTATATTTTGTAATTTTCCTTAGTTTTAGAGATACTCGTGGTGATCGCATGTGCGGAAATGAACGAAAGCAACAAACGCTGATGTCTCCGGGTATTTGTAAGCATTGTAATGTACCCAGCGATTCGTAGCCATGATGAACAGGCATTCGATATTCTGAATATTCTGCCACACCTGTCCTCCAAGGTTGCTCCCTTTGCTTGCTCAGCCCTCAGACACTCACCACCAACTTCAGCATGCATGAGTTCTTTCAGTAACCCCTTCCGAGTTAAACTTCCAAAAGTGAGCCTCACTGTACGCCTCCACTCTTTTGATCCAATTTTCTCCTGTTTGCGGAATCGCCTTCAATAATATGAGTGAGGAAAGTGAAAACAACAAGTTTATGATGAAAAAATAATTGTGGCCTGTTCCAGGTTAAGGTAAGGTTGAGCAGGCCAAAAAACATGGCGGCTTCAGACCCCAGCGAGGTTACCCAGGAAACGCCTTAAGACCCCAGAGAGGGAGGTGGCTGAGGATCTCCTGATGAAGGACATAATTAAATAAGGCTGTTAATTACCTTCAAATGGGGTGTTTTAATTAACCCAAACATCCAATTTTCACTCCTACACTTCCTTGAAGTTTTCCTATGCATGCAAAGTTTCAGGCTGCTAGATTTTATGGTTTTGGAGTAATGGTGGAGACACACTGACACACTCAGACACACACACACACACACACACTGACATTTATGAGTATAGATGAGTAGTCACACCTATGGTGAAAATTTTGTGTCAATCAGATCGCGGTTGCAGAGAAAGCAAAGAAAATTTACGTAGACGGATGTACATGTGGACATGTGAACAACCCGAAAACATAATGCCTTTGGCGACTTCGTTAGCGGAGGCATAAAAACAACTGTAAAATGAATTTTGCACTGTACATTCTCAATTATAACAATGCCTAGTTTGATGCCTAGAATTTTGTACGACGCGCTGCTCCAACGCATGCTCCCATACCTGACCTGACCTAGTCTGATAAAGAGATAAAATGAAAACAACAAGAAATGAAAACTGCAGAATTCTAAAAATATCCCTTAAAGTTTATTTCAGGATTAACAGACAAGCAAATAATTCTGAAAGAGTCACAACTAAGTGTTATTGATGTACAACGCATTCTGCATATACTGAAAGATCTCTTTTGTTGTAGGAAAATTACATTCAGAAAAAGAAGACACAAAATCAAGAAACGCAATATAAATTAATTTGGATGCGAATATAGTTGCACTCTCTCCGTAAAAGACAAGACAGAAGAGTTCAGCTGAATGCATAGTTGTAAAATTAACTAGCAGAGGGTGTAAGGGAGTGAGGGGGGGGGGTAAGTCTTGTGAGGGTGTAAGTCTTGATCAATGATTAAATGTTGATTGGGTTTAGTTTTCTCGGTTGAAATTCTTCCGTTATGTCACACTGGCGGGGCTGAAGCAGCGCACCGTGGAGGAAGGCGATAGTGCAATCTACACGAAGTGCATTCAAAAAGGTCAATAGGAGAGCAAAGACTGACATTGTAATGGCCGGGATAAATGGAGTGTAAAAATTGCCACATGATGTTTAATTAAATGGCTGGAATGTAATGTTGTAATGATCTAGCTGCAAATCATTTGGGTTTGGATCTATACGATGGATTGGCGAGCTGGTTTGTAGTCTCAACTCTAAAGGAAGATGAAAACATGACTTGAATGCCAATATACGCTCTATGGCTCTGACTGATTGAGTGCTCAATTGGATTGTCCCCAAGGCCACTGCACTGGACTGTCTGTGCTGGTGTCTAGAACTATTGCCAAGCTGTGGTCTCTCATGTCCTGAAGTGCATTGCTTCCACAGGCTGATTGAAGAACAAGGTTTGGTCAGATCGTTATTTTAGTTGTGACGTGCTCATCTAATGTTCAGAATTGAAATCATACAAGTTACTGTCCTATTGGCTAAGGTGACAAAACGACGTGCTGGTTTATACATTGTTCTTCTGTTCTTGCATATCGCAGCTTGGCTGTCAAGTCGCTGTCATTTCTTGGAAGCATAGCTGTGTTGTTGATGCTGTGTCCTTATAGCAGTACACTGGTACTCATTTTGCCAACCTCAGAAACATGGCAGGCTGAGTCAACCCCACCTGGTGTTAATTCAGTGGAAAAACGGGGCTCAAACTCAGGATCCTAGGATCCTCAGCCAGCCACCCTAACTACGAAGCCAACACCAGGCTTGTTTGTACAATGTATATTGCATCAATACAGTAGTTGAATCACACCTACAAACAGCAGGAGATCTCATGCTTAGCTTGCTAAATGTAGCTGATACAAAAAAAAATAATGGAAGCGTTTTTGTTGTATGAACAAGGTGTGCCGTACCATAAAACACACCATTATTTGAAGTGGGGCGTTTGGCCAAGGGTGTAGTCTGCACTTGCATGTGGACAGAAGGAACCCCGTGGTATCCTTTCAAAGAATAGGGCATTATGTTTAATGACCAATTAAGTCCTTTATAAACATGAAGCCAACCTTTTTGTATTCACTTCGGGAGGCACTACCTGTTCAGAGGTGGACTTTTATTGGTCGTTGAGGCCCATACTCTTTCCCGAGAATCCGGGTGGAGGCTCACAAGAGAACATTTTCGTGGCTGAAAACCAATGCAGGGCAGGTTGCAACATTGGCACAGGATGCAACATTTTCTGCCATAATCAGCCATGGCTATCAAATCCACATCAATGAGGGCAATTCACCAAGACTTTACCCACAATCTACCACTTTTTCACTCAGCATTTTATTGCCAATACAAAATTTCAGAAACAGCACAAAGAGTTAAACACAAGATATGCGCTGCCATTATTTGTAGACAAGACCAAGTGGGGCAGGCATCTTACAGCCTCCCTGAAGGTCATTGGTGAGCCTGGTGCATTTTTGATTATAACCAACAGAGGCTTGGTAATTCTCCTGATACTAACTTAGTATTCCAAAAGCTTAGAATCCAAATCCTACTGCTGCCTTCGTGGTATTTGAAATGTACAAACTCAAGGATGCCAGTCCTCACCACTTGGGCCAATTTACCAGGTGATAAAAGTGAATCAAGAAGCTAAATCAAATATGCAAATCAATTAAATGGGTGGATGAAGCAGAAGTGTTTAACATCCTCACCGCCTGTGCTTGGCCAGCCTTCCCCCCTTTCTTGGCAGGAGGCAGGCCAGCCTGTCCCCTTCCTCGAGTCACATCACAGCGCTTGCTGCATGACTTGATAGCAACAAGTGTCGTCTGCCACACGAACTTATTGACTCTGCCCTGCTCATCACCAGTTATGAGATTTACAATGAGAAATAACAAATGAAACAAACGGAGCACAATGACCTGAGATGTGACATGACACTGACGTCATGCGCATAAATTATGCCAACACATCACATCCAAACTAGGATGGTGTCCGTGTGCCCATCAGGCCTTTGAAGACTGAGATGTATGCTTGTGGAGGAAACCTGACGTCCTTGAGGAATTCTCTGCTTATCATGTCCCCTATAGCCGAAGGTCCCTGAGCTGTCTCGACGTGATAGGCATCTACGTAGGGTGCTACTACACCGCAATGCTAATATGAGTACTTAAATGAGTCTTCATTCATGAATGTTGTATCCTTTTTCTGGACATCAGATTATATGTTGACTTTGCATGGATTGTTTATAACTTGTAGCTTGGGGCATCACATGTGATTTCTCCTCATCATGGCTCCAGGCATGTGAAGTGCAATATTGCCCCTTCCCAAGCCCCCAGTTGCTGGCATTATTTAATAATCACCTGAGGGAAATTTGGAGAAAATTGGAAATATACATGTATAATTACATTTGGGCAGCTTACAGCTTCCACCAGTTAGCTTCCCTATTCTGCTCTGCTCATCCCTGCTCAATGCCATCTTTTGTCCACATACCATTAAGATTTTACATTCAGGTCCAAACACCATTAAGATTTTACACTCAGGTCCACACACCATTAATGACCCGAGATGTCCACACACCATTAACATTTTACATTCAGGTCCAAACACCATTAAGATTTTACATTCAGGTCCAAACACCATTAAGACTGGTCCACACACCATCTTATATATTATTTCCGAGTTTGTAGTTTCGTGTCGCGCTATCTTCGACTTTGTTCTGCGCTCGAGTAACGTGATATTCGGCTTACATTATCTCAAAGACCATATGAGGTGCATGGTACAAAAAAGTAAATAAAATGTTTCTGAAACAGTGAAATCGTATTCCACTTACTGCATTAAAGTAAAATTACTACTGATACTCTGCATCAGTTCCTTTCTCAAACACACCCACCCCAACATGTCGCACAGAGTGCGGGTTATGCTAGTTAATATTTTACATTCAGGTAAACACACCATTAATGACCCGAGATGTCCACACACCATTAAGATTTTACATTCAGGTCCAAACACCACTAATGACCCGAGATGTCCACACACCATTCAGATTTTACACTCAGGTCCAAACACCATTAATGACCCGAGATGTCCACACACCATTAAGATTTTACATTCAGGTCCACACACCATTAATGTCCCGAGATGTCCACACACATTTAATGACCCGAGATGTCCACACACCATAAAGATTTTACATTCAGTTCCAAACACCATTAATGACCCGAGATGTCCACACACCATTAAGATTTTACATTCAGGTCCACACACCATTAATGACCCGAGATGTCCACACACCATTAAGATTTTACATTCAGGTCCAAACACGATTAATGACCCGAGATGTCCACACACCATTAAGATTTTACATTCAGATTTATTGGTCCACACGCCATCAATGACCTGAAATGTCCACACACCATTAAGATTTTACGTTCAGGTCCACACACCATTAATGGCCCAAGATGTCCACACACCATTAAGATTTTACATTCAGATTTATTGGTCCACACACCATTAATGACCTGAGATGTCCACACACCATTAAGATTTTACATTCAGATTTATTGGTCCACACACCATTAATGACCTGAAATGTCCACACACCATTAAGATTTTACATTCACATTTATTGGTGCACACACCATTAATGACCTGAGATGTCCACACACCATGAAGATTTTACATTCAGGTCCATACATCATTAATGACCCAAGATGTCCACACACCATTAAGATTTTACATTCACATTTATTGGTCCACACACCATTAATGACCCGAGATGTCCACACACCATTAAGATTTTACATTCAGGTCCACACACCATTAATGATCCGAGATGTCCACACACCATTAATGACCCGAGATGTCCACACACCATTAAGATTTTACATTCAGGTCCACACACCATTAATGACCCGAGATGTCCACACACCATTAAGATTTTACATTCTGGTCCAAACACCATTAATGACCCGAGATGTCCACACACCATTAAGATTTTACATTCAGATTTATTGGTCCACACACCATTAATGACCTGAGATGTCCACACACCATTAAGATTTTACATTCAGGTCCACACACCATTAAGATTTTACATTCAGATTTATTGGTCCACACACCATTAATGACCTGAGATGTCCACACACCATTAAGATTTTACATTCAGGTCCAAACACCATTAATGACCCGAGATGTCCACACACCATTAAGATTTTACATTCACATTTATTGGTCCACACACCATTAATGACCTGAGATGTCCACACACCATGAAGATTTTACATTCAGGTCCACACATCATTAATGACCCAAGATGTCCACACACCATTAAGATTTTACATTCACATTTATTGGTCCACACACCATTAATGACCTGAGATGTCCACACACCATTAAGATTTTACATTCAGGTCCACACACCATTAATGACCCAATATGTCCACACACCATTAAGATTTTACATTCAGATTTATTGGTCCACACACCATTAATGACCTGAGATGTCCACACACCATTAAGATTTTACATTCAGGTCCACACACCATTAATGACCCCAGATGTGCACACATCATTAAGATTTTACATTCAGGTCCACACACCTTTAATGACCCGAGATGTCCACACACCATTAAGATTTTACATTCAGATTTATTGGTCCACACACCATTAATGACCTGAGATGTCCAGACACCATTAAGATTTTACATTCAGGTCCACACACCATTAATGACCCGAGATGTCCACACATCATTAAGATTTTACATTCAGGTCCACACACCTTTAATGACCTGAGATGTCCACACACCATTAAGATTTTACATTCAGGTCCACACACCTTTAATGACCCGAGATGTCCACACACCATTAAGATTTTACATTCAGATTTATTGGTCCACACACCATTAATGACCTGAGATGTCCACACACCATTAAGATTTTACATTCAGGTCCACACACCATTAATGACCCAATATGTCCACACACCATTAAGATTTTACATTCAGGTCCACACACCATTAATGACCCGAGATATCCACACACCATTAAGATTTTACATTCAGATTTATTGGTCCACACACCATTAATGACCTGAGATGTCCACACACCATTAAGATTTTACATTCAGGTCCACACACCATTAATGACCCGAGATATCCACACACCATTAAGATTTTACATTCAGGTCCACACACCATTAATGACCCCAGATGTCCACACATCATTAAGATTTTACATTCAGGTCCACACACCTTTAATGACCCGAGATGTCCACACACCATTAAGATTTTACATTCAGATTTATTGGTCCACACACCATTAATGACCTGAGATGTCCACACACCATTAAGATTTTACATTCAGGTCCACACACCATTAATGACCCGAGATGTCCACACCCAATTAAGATTTTACATTCAGATTCATTGGTCCACACACCAACCGGAAGTAAAGTTTATTTTCAGTAATCTATCCCATCCATTCTTCTTCCTCTTCCTCTTCCTCTTCCTCTTCCTCTTCCTCTTCCTCTTCCTCTTCCTCTTCCTCTTCCTCTTCCTCTTCCTCTTCCTCTTCCTCTTCCTCTTCCTCTTCCTCTTCCTCTTCCTCTTCCTCTTCTTCTTCTTCTTCTTCTTCTTCTTCTTCTTCTTCCTCTTCCTCTTCCTCTTCCTCTTCCTCTTCCTCTTCCTCTTCCTCTTCTTCTTCTTCTTCTTCTTCTTCTTCCTCTTCTTCTTCGGCAGCTTGTTGGGTCAAAACTGTGCCGCTGATGATGCTGTGCCCCTCAACCAGTACACTGGTACTAATTTCACCAACCTCGGAAAGATGACAGGCTGAGTCAACCCCACCTGGTGTTAATTCAGCAGCCAAGAGGGCTCAAACTCAGGATCCTGAGATCCCAAGCCAACCACCCTAACCACTAAGCCAACAGCAGACTTATCCTGCCCAATGATAACAGCATAATGATAATGGAATAATACACCATAATAATACACCATAATGATAAGTATTCCCAGGGATGTTTTTTTTTGAGATATCCATAAAGTTCTTCTTTATCATTCTTGTTGCTCCAATAATTATCATTGGTACAATTTCAGCACTTCAGCTTCCAGGTGCCTTTAACTTCATTCTTGAGATTTTAGTATTTGGTCATTTTTTTGATTTTTGCGATTTATTTAAGCCAAATTGATGGGTACTGACACCTCAATTAGAAATGCCACCTTTTCTTTTTTGTACCTATGTACTATATCCGGTCGCAGTGCTTTGTTTTCTATTTTTCACGCTTGATGGGATCATCATTCTGTCCAACTCTGCTCTCTTATTGTTCTCCCAGTTGTCAGTTTATCTTCTTCTTCTTCTTTTTCTTCTTCTTCTTCTTCTTCTTCTTCTTCTTCTTCTTCTTCTTCTTCTTCTTCTTCTTTAGGCTGCTCCCGTTAGGGGTCGCCACAGCGGATCATCCATATGATCCGCATAGTGATTTGGCACATGTTTTACGCCGGATGCCCTTCCTGATGCAACCCTGGTCGCCTCTTACGACACAGGGATTCATTTGTCAGTTTATATCTGTTGGTATTTCGTTTTATATTTTCCTTTTATCCTTTTTGCAATCATTGGGGCTGTATTCGTTGCTGTTTCAATTTCAATTGTGACATCTTATATTCGCACCTGTCTTTGGAAAATTTCTCCAAGAATTATTAAGGATACCTTTTCTGGCTTGCTGTCTTTGTGTTTGTGTAAAAAGTTGGATTCGGTCATCTGTTGACCTTTTTACGTACTCAGCCAGTTGTCATTCTGTGCACTTGGTTGAGCTCAATCAGGCCACTGCTTCCTCTTCGTCTCGGCAGGTACATTCTCGGGATTTAATGGTTTTTGTGGAACATTTTGTGAAGAGAGGAGTTTTCTTGTTTTGATATCTAATTTCTTGATTTCTACAGTACTTGGGCAAGTTTATTACTCCACAACTGCATTGGGATACTGGTACTGCAACTTGGTTTTCGCTTTGATTTTGTTTCTTAGGGAAGAGGTACCTTTTCAGGATTTGCCTCATTCTACATCGGTATTCTTTGGTAATTGTTTTGTGCATCTGTTTCTGACATATTTGTCAGACGCTTCGTTGTCTTGCTCCTGTAGTGCTGTATTTAGGTCGATTTTTACGTTGTCCATTGTTGTTGGTTCACCTTGTGTGAATGTGCACTTGGCACATTTATCCAAGCCAAATTCAATTTGAATGTCGGCGGAGTATCGTTTCACTAATTTCAGTTGTTCTGCCAATTTTCCATCATTCTGTGTGAAGAGCTTTAAATTATCCAGGTTTCACCTTTCCTGTCTCTTTGGACGTTCTTTTATTGGTTGTCGGGGTATATTCCTGATCTTTCTCATTAATGAGGTTGCTCGGTGGCTCCAGAGACAGGCAAAACAGGATTGGGGAAAGTCTGCCACCCTGGCAAAACCCGCTTCACATCTGGTGTGTCGATCTTTCCTTCCGAGTGCTGTAATAGCAATGTGGTATTCCAGTGTTTCATTGCTTTCTCAATCAGTTTGGTTATTTTGAGGCTGATCTTCTATCCTTGCATGCATGTTATCATCTATGAATGTACAACACTATCAAAAGCTTTTTTGTTGTCTATCCAGGTTGTGCACAATTTGGTTGTTCTTCTTTTACAGTTTTCGAGTATGGCCATGCTTAGTACGAAGTGGTCTATTGTTCCGTAACATTCACTATTACAGCCCTTCTGTTCTGTCTCAAGGCCTCCTTGTTGTGTTAGATGATGGTACATAATTTCTCTGATGATTCCTGTTAGAAGTTTGTGTGCATTGAATACTCTTTACACTGGAGAATCATTTCCTTCTTCTCAAAACTCCATTTATTTTTGTTTAAGTTTCTTTTGTGAAGATTGACCTTTGATATTATTGGGGCAGGTCGCACCTTTTCAGCCTTTGGCCTCGCGAAAGATTCCTGTCTCTTTGTAAGCTGATCTTTCACAGAAGAGAAGGTGCAGACTTCATTATTAACAGCACAAACCTCGTCTGCCCGATGTGGGTGAATAAAAACAGGGTTCTGCCTGTATGGGGTCTGTGTCGTTTTTTTGATATTCTGTTCTCTTTTCTTCTCAGCACAAGATTAGTCTTTGTACAACTATTTGTATTTCCCCGGCACTCCAATACCATCATCTTGCGGAACCTCAGTGATGACTTCTCTGCTCCGGATTCACAGCACAGCCCAATCAACAGTTCAATAGGAGATTTCTCGATTCCAGATTCACCATGAGACTCACCCAAAAGCCAGATAAAGGCAAGAGTAGTGCCGTATCTCTCCAGGCTTACCCACCCTTTGCCTTCCTGGCCAAAAACTTATTGGAACAGTCCATCGGTGACACAATCTGAGTGAGGGCCACCATCCCTCTCCATGAGCTTCAGTGCCTTGCACATCCTTCAGAGATCTAAATCTCCATTCCTGATTGAGCCTCTCCACTTTGAAAGCTTCGTTGCCTTTGGGGCTCATGGTTGGGGCTTCATACGGTCTGCCCAAGACACAAACAGCCAAGGAAAATTGTTTCAACAACGCATGGGCCACAAAGTTACATACACCTCACAACAGGCCTATGTCTTTGTCCTCCACGGAGCCTCTCCGTTTCACTCAGGTCACCAGTTCTCTCTCCAGGACATTTCCCTCCTCTCCCTTCTGTTGCCATCAAGATCAAGGCCTCACAATGGTAACCGATAGACCCAAGCAGAGAATCCGATGAGTAAGACAGCTTGATGAGGCAATGCGTTTTGGCTTCCTCAATTTCAGTGTGTGTGTGTGTGTGTGTGTGTGTGTGTGTGTGTGTGTGTGTGTGTGTGTGTGTGTGTGTGTGTGTGTGTGTGTGTGTGTGTGTGTGTGTGTGTGTGTGTCTGGGCCATAACTTTTTTTATCTTTCAGGCTTTTATCATCAAATTTTTAACAAACTTTTATGCCGAAGACTAATGAATAATTCTGTCCAAATAGCAAAGAGCAAAATAATAAGTACAAATAGCCTTTAATAGCCCATCCGCGACTGGATTGTTGTTTTTTTTAATCCGGCCTTGTGTTTTTATAATCCCTTCCGTGTTTCTTTATTTAATTCTATTTGCCATTTCAGCTTCAGTGTGTCTGTCCATGCCATAATTTTTTATTACCATTTAAGTTTTTGTCATCAAATTTTTAACAAACCTTTCTGAATGAGAATAGGGAGAACACTAATAAATAAAATTTACGTTTTTTTTCAGCTGTTTTTTTTAGTTAATTTTAGTTTGAGTGCAAAGCAGACATGAATGGGATTTGCATTTTAGGATGTTTTCTAATCGTTGTTTTGGATGATCCCATGAGCCACTGGGCAACATCTAGTGGAAAGCCTCTGGACTGCCGTTATTGTTAATGGACCTATGAGCGTATGATGTTCATGTCACTGGATTAATGTAACCCTCTTTCTCAATGTCTTTCATCCACGAATCTATCCTCTGTTATTTTAAATCCATATGCAGTCTCTGATTCTACTACTTTCCCAGGAAGTCAGTTCCACACATTCATAATTATGTGTGAAATGCTTCTGACTTGCTTCCATTTCAACTGTTCTCTATTTTTCTCTTAAGTTATTCCCCCTGGTTATGTCACAATCCAACCTGGTAAAAAAACAAACAAACTGTTCCTACGTCTATTTTGTCAATAGTCTTCATTTTATAAAAGTTTACATTGTAATCCTCTCCATTTATGATCTATCAAGTGCAGTCTCCCTCAGAATCAATGTGGTATCTCTGCTAAACCCTATTCTCTGCCATCTCCATCCTTCGTTAGCATCCCTTGAATGTTTTGATTCACAACATTTCCGGTATACAGTACTTTTAAATCGAATCGGCTTGTTCTTGTCAATTAACCAACTCATCCACCAAGTTTTGTCATAACTCGTCCACAACTTTTTGAAATATCATGTTATATATAATTTTTTGCCCCGATAAAATTTAAAAATGCTAGTATCCGGATCTGCATCTTCATCAAAATATAATCAATTCTTCCTTGTCACACAACTGACCTGTCCACCAAGTTTCGTCCGAATCCGTTCACAATTTTTGAGATATCATGCTATATATCATTTTTTGCCCAATCTCTCAATGGTGAAAAATCGATATATGAAAAGAGCTCGGTCTTTTTATCCATATATATGTTAAAAAACTGAAGTCCCAAAAAGACCCTGAAGACCCCAAAGACCCCAAAAACCCGAAGAGCTTGTGTGTGCATCCATTTGTCCTTCCCTCCTTCGTCCTTCTGTCCCTCCCTCCGTCTGTCCGTCCAGCCATGTGACAATATGTCTGTTATTTACGTATCATTGGTATGTACCTTTCGACCCTTTGACTGCTGAGACCCCTTAGACCTTTGAAGACGCTCTAAGACTCTGAGGACTAAGATGCAAAAGGCCCCAAAGACACATAAGACCCCAAAGACCCAGAAGAATTCAAGACCCAGAAGACCTAAAAAAAACTCTGAAGATCGAAAAAAAACCTTGAAGAACCAAAAGTCCCCGAGGACCCAAAAGTCACTGAAGACCCCCCAGACCCTGCAGATCCTGGAGACCCAAAAGACCCAAAAGTCCCAGAAGTCCATGAGGTCGCAAAAGTCCCCCAATGAGCCAAAAGTCAATGAAGACCCAAAAAGACTCTGAAGACCCCAAAGACCCCCAAGACCCATAAGGCCCAAAAGACTGAGAAGTCCCAAAAGATCCCAAAGACCCCAAAAAACCCTGAAGACCAAAAATACCGCTAAGACCATTTCGACCACTTGTGCCCTTCAGACAGATTAGACAGCTTTGACTCTTAATCACTTCGACCACTTGGACCTTCTTAAATCACAAATGAAATTTCAAATGAATGCAATATTACCAATATTACAAATATATTTGTAAAAAAGAAATGTTTGTATTTATGATTGTTGTAAATCCTGTCAACACTGCAAATCTGTGACGTCAATCTCTGCGATGATGTGTGGAGAGATGAGTGTAGTGAGCCGACCCATGCTCGTCACTTATAAAATTCTAGTAGCCGGATCCGGATCCACATCTTCACCAAAATCTAGTCATTTCGTCCGTGTCACACACCCAACCTCTCCACTAAATTTCGTCAGAATCTGTCCTCAACTTTTTGAGATATCCTGTTCACAGAGAAACAGACAGACAATCATACAGACAATGCTGAAAACATAACCTCCGCCCACCTTCGGTGGTGGAGGTAAAAATTGCGGTTCTGACACATTGCCCGTAGGAGGTTATACATCTCAGAGAATACCATTTTTTGAAGGGGGTGCATTTATGATCCCATGGTATCTTGAGAAAAACTTGGTTTTGACCTGGTACCCGAGTAAAATCATATCGACCTATCTATATCTGGTTTGGCATTTTTGTCCCATTTTGAGCACATCACAAAGTTCCTTTGCTCCATCATAAGGTTCTGTGGGTCTAAAAATCTCACGGCTTTCAGCACCATTCACAACACCTCAAACAATGAATGCCTGCAGAAAGATGTTAACAACATCTTGGCTTGCGTCGACATGTGTCAAGTTGGCCTGTAAAATGTCAAATAATGACTAGCACCTTCAAGAGAGATCCCAGGCAGATGCCCCTGACTTTCAATGGCACCACCAATCCAGAATCCTCCAGTGTCAAAATTCAGGAAATCACCATTTACCAGAAACTTCTGGTAATTTACTGCTAGAAACAAGGATCTCCTTGTAGTTTCTTGAACAAAGATGGAGAAGTTTGATGATCAAGCTTTCTTCTGATGTGCTTCTCAACTGTGGAGCTCACTGCATTTTTCAAATTCACACAGCCTCATCAATCATGACTTCTAAATTTCTCCTTAAATGCCATCTTCTTACAATTTTTTTTTTCTTAATTCTTACTTTTCTTACCTCTTCCTTCTTTGTAAGATACTTTGAAATTTTGCTACAAAACTAAAAGGGCTATCTTAGCAAATTATTGCTGGATAAGAAAATCATTGAAGGCCTGATTGAACCTCCAGTGGGCCAGCTACATTGACATCGTAGGTACAACACAATGAGAGAGGTTTGCCACTCTGTGGAAAGTGGCTCATGGGATTATCCGAAACTATAATTAAGAAAGCTCGACCGCATCCAGGACAGAGCTGCTAGATTAATCGACTCACCACCATCTCAACTCAAATCCACTCCCAATTTTGCCAGCAATGACATAAGGGAATGCAGGGCACCAACAAATCCTCCTACTCCAACAACTCATTTAATCCCCACAACCTGTATGCATATGTAAAAAAAAAAAATACACAAATGCATAATCATGCAGAGAAGTTCTACTTCAAGTCACACAACATCCTATATCCTTGCTGGAATACCCTTCCGAGTGCCATCACAGATAAACAATCCACCCAGGGTACGCCACCATATTCTCAAGGAATCTTCGGATGTGGACTAAATGCTGCCTTTAGAAAATCCTACCCACTTATCATAAGGGAATGAATAAATGATACTTGAATGATGTCATTGCACGCCATTTTCCCCTTAACATCAACATGACTACCTTTTTGTTTTACGAACACATACATTTGAAAATATCTGAAGGCAGGTGTGGCAAGATTTTAAATCCCTGCCCTGACTTGTTGTGGTGGATCTTGGTGCCCACCATAAAACTATTAGGCCCTGAGAATAGATCACTATACCAAAGTAGGTCATGATATCCTAAGTTCGGATAAAGAAGACACAACACGACGTGTGTGTGTGTGTGTGTGTGTGTGTGTGTGTGTGTGTGTGTGTGTGTGTGTGTGTGTGTGTGTGTGTGTGTGTGTGTGTGTGTGTGTGTGTGTGTGTGTGTGTGTGTGTGTGTGTGTGTGTAGTGGGTTGAAGTGTTTTTTTTTTTACATTTGATGAAATGGGTTGTGGTTGCATTTGGCAAGGAGCTAAATAACTCAAGTAAATCAAGAATAAGTCAATTGAATAAAATGACCGTTTTTAGAGCCATTTTTCCCTGCTGTGCAGGGGTTGGGCTTTTTCTTGAGGCAATGTTTTATGGCCGGATGCCCTTCCTGACGCCAACCCTGGTCGCCTCTCACGACACACAGGGATATGGTACACCTATTCTAACCGGGGTATACACCAGGACCAGTACACTGGTACTCATTTCGCCGACCTCGGAAGGATGACAGGCTGAGTCAACCCCCTGGTGTTAATTCAGCAGCCAACGGGGCTTGAACTCAGGACACTGGGATCCCAAGCCGCCACCCTAACCACTGCGCCAACACCAGGCTCTAATAAGTCAATTGAATGAGCTGTTAATTTAAAAGTTTATGCTGTAGTAATTTTCAATGTAAATATGACAAAAGTTAAAAAGAAGCGCGTGTTAGCGTTGCCTAGCAACCAGTTCCATTGTAAGCTCCATTGTCTTGGGCCACGTAACCTGCCGTGAGCGAAACAATTCTGCTCTGGCCGACTTTTATTCATGAATATTTTCCTTTATGGACATTTTCCAATGGTTTTGTGATCTTCCCCGGGATATCGGTTTCTATTTGCATCATTATTCCAAATTTGAGCTTTCCACTCCACAAATACGGCGCTAAACATTGATATCAGTGAGTCAGTCAATCAAGAGAATTTTTTTATCCCAAGGAGTGGGGGGGGGGGGAGGGGAGAAAAAGCACTGACAAACAATATCGACTCAGAGTACAAAGACTATATGTACTTGTAATGTAGTTGCAACATTGTAAGGCAAAGAATTTCCCGCAGTGTGCCGTCGTGTGGCGATTTGTCACATTAAGAGAGGCGTGAACAGCAAGGCAGTGTAAGCACAAGCTGTGAAGATTCTCAGGCCTCACACAGCACAGCTGGAGAAACTTCAATTATTAACAAATCACTGCGACGAGGTCAGTTTGAGGAATTACAGTGCTGTAATGTCCTTCAAGCTATTTGAGAAGAGTACAGATGCAGAAGAACAACCGCTGATCCATCGTTCTCCCATTGGAGGGCCCGAATGTCGGCTTACTAGAGGTTACATGTCCGTTTTATATCCTGAGTAGCACATAATGTTAAAACTGTCAAAAATATGTTAAACCTCTGGTGGGATGTTGTACATCTCAAAACCCACCTCTCCCCTGTGTGCTTCGTACTGTTCTCTCGTTCTCTCTCTCTCGCTCTCTCGCTCTCTCGCTCTCTCGCTCTCTCGCTCTCTCGCTCTCTCGCTCTCTCGCTCTCTCTCTTTTGCTCTCTCTCTCTCTCTTTTGCTCTCTCTCTCTCTCTCTCTCTCTCTCTCTCTCTCTCTCTCTCTCGCTCTCTCTCTCTCTCGCTCTCTCTCTCTCTCTCTCTCTCTCTTTTGCTCTCTCTCTCTCTCTCTCTCTCTCTCTCTCTCTCTCTTTTGCTCTCTCTCTCTCTTGCTCTCTCTCTTTTGCTCTCTCTCTCTCTCTCTCTTGCAGCCTCCTTCTCTCCACACTCCTCCCAAATACTCCACTGCCGTGCATTCTCTTTTCTCCTGATGCCCTGTGGAGATTTCTTCCCGAGGTGATTATGCATGTAATTTGTCACCATCCTTTGTTTACTACATAACAGCACCATTTAATAGATAGTTTGTCTTTTTATTACTTTTTATAACAATCATCATTTGTACCCTTATCACATACACCTCTAACGATTCCTTTAAGCTTATATCCCAAAATTAATGAGATGTACCATCTACTCTTTACTGAGCGTTGGTGCTGCCAAAGCTGTTACTTTGCACGCATTATGTATGCTGGGTAGTTTGCCATTTCACTTCCAAAGAGTAGTAAGGGCAGGAATTTGGAATTTGGCCATGGTGCCGGCGATAGCTCGTCTACTCTTCATGAAGCACACCATGGGAATACTAACATATAGGACGCCCAGTTTAATGTTCATCCGAGGAACGGCACACACAATGATGAATCCTCCTGGCTGTGAAACACCAGGATGACAGTTTATACCTGGGTCGGGATTCGAACCCAGGCTATACAGCTCAGAGGCGAATGTACATTCGTCCAGGCCATCCTGCCAGCCGCATCCATATATTACAAATGTATAAAGGGGAAAGAAAAAGGGAGTTGAGGAGTTGCAGAGTGGTGGAAAAATATATGAGGTTGAAAGGAAGTGGATGAAGGGAAAATTTGTGAAACAAACTTGCCAGGAAAGGTTGGTTCCAAAATGAGGTCAAAATCCTACCATGTTTGTGTACGTAATATGTGAATGTCTTCCTTTATTCAAAGGTCATTCATATTTGATATAGACTTTCGAAGCTTCTGTCCTTGATGAGCTAATACAGCATTGGAGTATGATGATAATAAACCTCAGCGCACTATGACTAAGCTTATTTGTTTAATTACAATACTTTCGCTTATTCTTAAAAGTATTCTCCAGATTTGCTTCCACATTTCTCCCAACAGAGTGGAACCTTCCATGTGCCTTAAATGTATCATTATTTGTAACCCTAACCCTAACAACCATTGCAGGACATCATTCTTAATAGTCTCATTTGTCACAAACGTCATCATGCCCCTAAGATGTTCCTCAACATGGATGTCTTTGAATTGAATTGAATTGAATGGAAAGTAATTGACAATTTTGAGGGAGGCCTGCACCCTGCAGTGCTCCAAGTAGACTGGTCAAGTGAAGTCAAATCAAATCCTTGACGGTCAATGTCCACCATGCTGTGCATCCAAAAATCTGTACATTTCAACCGGATTGATGTTTTCTTTCACCTGAAATTTCTTATTCGATGTTCCGCTCTCTTTGTTATCTCATTTACTGCTACCTTGATTTCAAGAACATGCTTCAAAGGAGGAACCTCAAGATTACAGGTATTGATTACCAAGGACAGAAGGGCAAATCCCAGAGAAAGGAATAATTTCCATACATTACTCTGCCTTTTAAAAACGAAAATCTAGGCCAAACTTGAAGGCCCTTCCGATAACTTACATTTGTTGCTATTCAGGAATAGACATGATCAATACAATAATCACTGGAATACTTATTGTCACCAGATTACAGGGCAGGTGTATATGGTCTGTTTGCAACATAGCATTTGCTTTATTTTTAGGATTGTCGTACGTCTCCAACATTCACCTTGCTGCAAATTTGGCCGCAAAACGACCTAGCCGCAAAAGCTGCCTTAATAGTCCTTTGTAGTGCCAAACCCCAAGACTCCTTACAAAACTAACATCAAACGTTGTGCTCTTGTGAACCTGGCACTCGGGAATCTGATTCATGTTGAGAAACGGTTTCACATAAAAAGAATGGTGGCAGCTTGATGTATCGTGGGGTGGATGAGGAGACAAATGCATACACAATGTGATTTCAAATTGCAAACATGCCATCGACATGGAAATCTGCTACATTAAAAACGAGTTCGTAAACGTACGACTGGATGGTCTTACCATGTTCAAACCAATATAATTTATCAAGATGATCCCAACATGATTTGTCTCACTTTGGTTTGGAGTTGTCAAATACTTGATGTTGGATTTAAGTAAAAAAATTTCACGTTTTTCTCCACTAAATTTCCAAACACTGCAAACTTACTTTCCCCACTTCTGTTGTCAGTAAGTGTTCTCAAAAGAAGAAAAGTTTTAGGACGTGCTGTCGTACTTTAGTATCCAATTCATTAATCTGGCAAGTACATCCTATACTCCTGTGATATGGTCTCCTGGGGAGGTCCAGATTGGCTCTCTGCTGTTTATGTAATCCTAATCACAATGCATAAAAAGTCTTTACGAGCTTGCAATCTTCCATGAGCCTTGCCTTCTTCTTTTTTTTCTCTCTCATTATCCAAAGGACATTACATTTCCGTTCACTTTGATATCCAAGCCATCTGCTCCTCCAAATGTACACTGTTTTCGACATTGGGAACGATGTGATCTGCAGGTTATGTTTGAGGATCACAATATGTCGATATTTTAAAGGTAGATATAGATATTATCTTTGTAGATCAAAAATTGCCAAAGAGGCAGTTTCATTCCTACTTAACCAGCAAAGGACACCATACATCACCTTGCAGCGCCTCCTACTGAAACGGTTGTGTGTAACGACCATTTTCAAAGCTCAAAGGGAAGCACACTTCCAACTAACTGAGCTACCCTTCTGTGTTATTACTTATCCAGGCACTATTTCAGACTCTGCCACAGATCCATGGTGTGTGGTGAGGTGCCTTAGCCACAACTCTGCAGTTGAACCTATGGAACTCATAGTCAGGGCAGGAATTTGGATTTGGTTCAGGGTGCCAGCGTCAATCGCTTATATTATTCTTTGCAAAATATACCGATGGATCTGTAACTTCCAGCAGCAATCAATGTTTACAGTCCAGTCTCCGACTTAATGTCCTATCCGACGGACGGCACATCAACAATGCCGCACCTGTGACAGTTCCAAGCCCGGTCGAGAATCGAGCCCGACTGGACAGCTCAAAGACAAGTGGACTTCCACTTCTGTGCTAACTTGTCAGATTTAATGAGCTGCGCTGCCACCATTAAATAAAAAAGCCAAAGAGCACACAAGAAGAGACAAGTGATGCAGCGGATTTACACACAAAAAAAACAAAGATTAAGATAGGTTCCATCAAGTACATGTGATGAAAATTTGAGGGTTTTTTCTTATTCGAAAGGATAAAGTGGTCAAGTCAGATATGTCAAGGTGCATTGCATTCCACAGACAGTATGTAAGGACAGACTAGATCAAGATTAGCTCAGCTTCACCCATGAACAAATCATTGAAATTCTGGAATACGATGCAACTTGTCTCACTGCATGCTGTAATCGTTTGGCGACGTTTGGCAAACATCGCAACAATGAGAAAGAAAATAGGTAAGCGAGGCTCCTTTCGGGTCAATTTGTCCTCCTCTATCGGCTGCTGAAATTTTGACGAGGATCCACATTAAAGGCATTACATAATAATCTGCCGAAATTGGGACAATCCATCAGTCAGGTGTGCAGGTAAGCAACAAGATGGTTAAATCTATTGTACATTGCGGATGCTGAGATAATTAATACAGACCACACTGCAGGCGTTTAAATGACAAATATTTTGTTGGTTGTGTGAATTGCAAGGGGAGATGGGAAGAGATTGAAAAGTAAATGAAAGCATTCAGCCTGAATTCAAATGCCCAGGGGTGTCGGAGTGGAACAAGGTATGTGGCAGTGGTTGTGCAGAGAATGAGTGGATTCACAGATTATTTGGGAAGGTGGCCAGGTTGAGTGGAATTTTTCATGGTGGCTTTGGATGTATTGCTGTAAGGCAATGAACGCTCTGCCCTTTGCATGTCAGAGCAAATAATGTGATGGAGTCTTAGCTGTCCGGCTCTCTCGCCTTGCAGCTTGGCTGATGGAAAGGAACTTACGCACACGTCCTTGTGCTGCCATCGAGTCGGTTAACTGGTGAACAGGCCGTTCCAATGCAACATGACAACAAAGATGACTTTTCCTCCGAAATTCCCCACTAACCTTCCGACATGCTATCTCACCTTCTTCTCCTGCACGACCAAATCAAGCACAGGCCTTCATACGATGGACCTGGAAAAGCTATATAGCCTCACCCACTCAGCACTGGATATAAAATCTCCATCTATAACATGTCGTGTTGGCTACCGCCACGGACGCCATCATGCTCAACATGTCACTGCGCTCACAAACGAGGTTTTTAGAAGTTGGGTGCAATGTTAATCTCCGATGCCATTTTAGACGTAACAAAATGGATACAATTTGCTCTCCTGCAGTGTTATTTTATGATGATATGATAATAAACCTCAGCACACACTATATGCTCAGCTTGGAAATAAACAGTCTACAGAGTATGATAAAGCATGGAGAGAATCCTTCTCAACTGGATTGAGATAATGCCTACCAGGCAACTGAAGAGGATGCAATGAGTGGTGGTGAGGACCAAATGAAGGTTTGATGTCCTTTTTCTGATCTGAATGGATCTTCAGTCGCCTGGTAAGCCTCCAAACGGGATTTTTTTCTTCATTGGTCCAAGCAGGGTTCTAAAACTGGTTATCTCGCCAATTGTGCTCCAACTTTAGTATGAGTAAGATATAAGGTATCCCTCCTGACTGCTTAAGACATCATATTTTGCTGCAATGATGAGTTGGTGCACCTGTGGTATTGAAACAGTCCATGAGGGAATGACACTACAATCATTGACTGCATTTGGCCTCCAATTTTTGAAATAATTGAAATTAACATTTAGATGGAAGATTAATAAAGCAATCGTATCGCTTCAAGTCACCTCATCAATATTTGGAGGAGCAAACAGCAATGCTGGTTTTGCTCTCTGAAGTTACACGAGTTGTGGACTTTACCTGATTGGTATAACCAGATTAGCTGGATTTGAACCGACATATACCACGCTGCACTCTTTTAACAATATCTTATTGATAATGAAGAAACTTGAGAGCTCTTATTTGATAGACACAATAATATAATGGCTCTCAGGAAGGATCTTTTTGTTGTATGCAAATTGTCTAAAATTTCATTGGTATAAACAACAGAGCTTGCACATTTCGCCCACTCTGAAAGATTTACTGAATGAATTAAAGTAAGTAATTAGTAGATTTTTTATAAATTCAGCTTTGGTGGGGTGTATGTCACATCACGTGTACAGGTAAACACGGATGTAGCATATTAACCTTTGAGTTCTATAATCAGTGTTTAAACCGGATCTATAACTGCCAACATTCATCCTGGTGTTTACCTGGCAGAGTGTGGCCAGAGTTTCCCCTCCTTTCGGATGAGAGTTTAAGCAGGTTGGCTTGTAGCAGATCACTCCTAAGTGAACATAGATTTTGTCGAAGTTTTAGAAAGCACATAGAACTAAATGGTCCCACAATGTATTTATTAGGAGTCAGTAATTTTGTACCAGTACCCTGATCAAAGTCGAAATACTAACCCTAATTACAACTCTGATAGTGTTTCTTTCGTGGCCACAATGAACCCCACCCTTCAGCCATGGACGATGTTTGGTCCAAGTCTTTTATCAACCAGATGGCCAGGTCTGACGTTTGAGTGGAGTTGATTTGGGCAGAAATGTGAAATTTGTTCAGGTTGCCAGTGAGAACTCATCTGTTTACAAAGGAGATTGTGGGATCTTTAACGTTCAGCAATTTATCCAAGAAAGTGCTCCTTGTGATGCAACCACCCTGCCTGTGAAGCACCATTCTGAGAGTTTATGGTCAAGACCAGAATTGAACCCAGGCGAGATAACTGAAAAGTAAAAACACTACCTCTGAGCTATCCTGTCAGACTACTTGTCCAGCATATTGCTAGCATTCTTCATTTTCATCCAAATGCAGCACAAGGCTGCAGGGAAGCATCAATGGCTGAGGGCACAGCTGTGCTGCTGATGCAATGCCCTCTGCTGGTTCGGGCATGAATTTGAAATCTGTTCAATTTGTCAGCGATAGCTCACCAACTCTTCACAAAGGACACCATAGGATCTTTAACATCCACCACAAATGCTGGCAGACAGGATTCCCGTTTAACATCCATCCATGGAAAGGCAAACACATTGGTGAACCACACTGCTTGTGAGCCACTGCATTGACAGTTTATAGCTGTATTGGGATTCAAACCCAAACTAGGACAGCTCAGAAGCAAGTGTACGTACCTCTGGACCATCCTGTCCACCTCATTACTGCTAGTAAGCTAATATCAAATCATCCTGCATATTCCTTGCCATGCTATGAGAACTTAATCTCCTGTTCAAGAAATAGGATTTTGCATTTAGCTATTCTCCAATAAGAATAACTTTTGAACTTAACAACAATGTGAGATTAAAAAAAAAAGATTCTGTTTCCCAGAATCCCAGGTGTCATCAAAGATTTCGAACAGTAATAACTAACCACCAGGATGATAACTTTGCAGATTGAAGGTTCATAATATCTGCACACAATTAAATAAACCCGAAGCATGCCAGTTTGAAGGCTACATTGATAACGCAGCGTGACAGCTGGACAACAAAGGACTCTAATTTGCCCTTCACAAAATGTGTATGTCATTTTATACACAGACATGCATTGACAAGTGAGCAGTGCAAACGTTGAGGATGCAACGAGTAGTGGTGAGGACCAAACTACTGGCAGAGCATCGGGGTGCTTACAAGTATGGAACATTTCTGTAACTAAAGAGCAATCCTGGACAGGTCGCCACTCAACCATGAGTTGTGGGAATTTCTGCCCCGATAAGCCATGAGAATACACACCAATGAGGACAATGCCAGAAGGCTTCACACACTCCAGAACCAAGCCACTCGGACAAAGGACCGATGGCTTTGCGGAAAGAGCATGATGCCAATGTCGATTCAAATTGTATATGCAGCTGCATGTTCACACAGAGTACATAATTGAAGAGCTGTAACAAACAAATTGAGTGTTCTTGAAGAGTTTTGGATTTTATGATTTTCAAAAAGGCCTGGTGGGAAGAAATGGAAAGTGAAAGGATTTTCATAATGAAAAGCTGCTTCCAGAATAATCAATTTCTGCTTCAATCGACTCGCTCGTAAATTGCAGAACCTGTCAGCTCATCGATTTGAAGAAAAAAAAACATTTTTTTACAATACTGTACTACGTTTTGTGGAAGAGCTGAACAAGGGAAACAAAAAAAAATCAACACAATGATCTTCTTGCTCTGTCCTCTCCCTCTCCCGCTTGCACGGAACATAATTAAATTCTGTTGTGCAAACGGACCGCAGTGCATCTTCAAATGACATACACCAGAGTGATCGTGAAGTATAAGAGATCAACAAAGATAAAAACGACGACAGACGGCTGTTTCACGTAATTAAGTTTCTCAGTGTATAGGTATACATTAGGGTGTTCCAAAAAAATGAAAGTTTGATTTTTCCTGCTCCCTGATTTTGTCTTTCTTCCAATACCCCATAAGAACTTATAGGTCAAAAATGAACAAAATTCCATGATATTTAGGGGTTCCTCAAGTTGGCACAATTATGTCCATTATGGAGAGGGCATTTTGCACTGCAATGTTAAAAAGCTCATCTCGGTCTCCTTGGAAAAACTATTCTTTCATCCTATATGACTGCTGTGGTTTTTGAAAATATCAA